>NC_052149.1:214689894-214989894 GCF_902713615.1 Scyliorhinus canicula | reverse complement strand
TGGGACTATATCCCCATGCCGGCATAAAAATGCTGGCGTTTCACTCTGGAGTTTCGTATACAAATGATCAGCCAATTCACTCACCTGCAGGGTCCAGCAGGGACCCAGAGTGATCCACGCAGCTTTAGCTGAGGATACAGTGGCGGCCTCCAGTGGCCACGCTGAGCGCCATGGCGGACTCTAACCGCGGAGGCAGATGTGAAATGTAAGCACCCACCCCCCCGATCGACCGCATGACCAAAGAACCGACCGCCCTGATCTGTCCCCCGGGCTGTCCATAAGGTCCCTTCCCGGTGTCCGATCCCCCCGTGCCCCACCAGGGCGGCCGTGGACTGAGTTCACAGCTGCCACGCGAACTTCCCGAATGACGATAGGTGATTACAACCACGCCATCGGGAACTTGGCCAGTCAGGAGTGGAGGATCGCTGGGCGGGCCTCTGGTAATTGTCTCCGAGCCGTGCAGCGTACTCCACAAACACGGCGATTCTCTGGGCCTGATTTCGGCGTGAAATTGGATTCTCTGCCCCCGTGCCAAACGCAATTCTGCCACGGGGCTGTGGAGAATCCAGCCCCATGTTCTCACACCTAGGCTGAATCGGCTCTGCTTCGTGCCGATGCAGGGACACGGTTGCCCCCCCCTCCCGCTAACAGGTGGGGATATCCTCCCACCTCCATCACAGGGTTACCACCCCCGCGCACACAAGTCGTACACATGAGATTGACCCAATCCCCTCCATCGACCCCCCACCACAAGAGATCCCCACCACCTTGCCCCACCATCTGGCCCCTTCACCAGAGACCCCTATCAGAGATCCCACCATATCAGAGACTCCCCTCTCCACCCCCTCCCCCCCACCCCCACCCCGCCACCTCCATCAGTCACCAGTGCCTGGAAGCTAAAGAGTGGTCCAGAAAGACACAGTAAAATAAATTACTGCTTCTTCACTTTTCTGGTGCCTTACACCTGCTTCGAACAGATGTCTAGAAAACAGCAGCTGTAACTGAATAGAAAGGCAAAACCACAACACAAGGTTTTAACCCATCAGATCCTTTGATCTGCTAGGCTTTGATTCACTTAAAAGCAAAATAGCTTTTAGTAGCCTGTAATGACATCTACCAGACAACCAGAGGTCTGGATTGATTATTTTCATCTCCCTTCATGCTTGAATGCATTTAAAGTAGCCTGCTTTAATCCTAACCACAATGTTTATAGCTATAATTGACAGATTGTCACCACATCAAAAGAAGTTAAGTGTTTTCTGCTGAGAAAAAGAGGAAGTGAAAGCACTTAACTCCCCGATGTTCAGAAACATTGTGGTTACGTTCAGCATTTGCACTGTCGGGAGGAGGAAGCTGACTGATGATCTTTGGTGACACACACCTTAAATGCTTATCCCCTGGCCCCCTTTGAGGTCCACCGCATCAGGGCCACACTGGCAAATACTTGCACCAATCCACGGCCGCTTGAATGCCAGCCCAGAGGATTGGAGGATCGCGGAGGCATGGAGAAATGGTGCCCAGCCCATTAACAGGATGCAAATGGATCATTTGACCCATTTACGTCCTCTCGCTGGCATGTGGGATGAACCTCGATGCTGCCGTGAGTGGGGGACCAGATCATCACAAACGAACTGGAGCCAAGGGCCGATCCTGTTTTTCCCTCCGGTAGCGGCAGCAGAGACTACCTCCCGAAGATTTCTCCCACATGTACACAGAATGCAACAGTGCCTGATATAATAGAGGTTGTTGAGGATTACATTTCTATTTTAAAAAACTTACATAACAATCGCTGATGCTCTGAATCTTTGATGCGACTTTTATTGATTAATAGCCATTCAGTACCTAATAGCGTCCTACAAAATTCTCTCTGAGATACACTCTCCTTTTTGCTCATGTAAATTTAGAAATTTTTGACCTACCCACTCATCAACTTTAATAGTCCAAATTAAAACCCGCCATGGGTCTGCAGCTCAATTTATGTGGCAATGTAAATATGGTCAGTCATTTTGCTCCTGTGTCTGACTATACAAGGAAGCCAATCACATTGTGACATTGGGCTGGATTTTAATACGCAAAAATCATATTAGTTGGGATCAGGTCAGAGATTTTAAATTGTAAAATTTAAAGGGGCAATTTTCCAGTCATATTGCAACCAGTGCAAATTCCGCCATGTCAGGACAATTGGGAGAGAGCCCCAAAATGGGATTTGCACCAGGCACAAAATCAGTTCCTCATTCTCCTGGCCTGCTCCAGCTGACATGTTTACAATAGATTTTCGATCATAGAATTTACAGTGCAGAAGGAGGCCATTTGGCCCATTTAATCGACACCAGCATCCTTCTTAAGCCCATGCATCCATCATATCCCTATAACACAGTAACCCACCTTTTATGGACACTGAGGGGCAACCTAGCATGGTCAATCCACCTAAACTGCACATCTTTGGACTGTGGGATGAAACTGGAGCAACCGGAGGAAACCCATGCTGACACAGGGAGAAAGTGCAACCTCCACACAGACAATCACTCGAGACCGGAATTGAACCTGGACCCTGGAGCTGTAAGGCAGCCGTGCTAACCACAGTGCTACCATGCGCCCCAAAAGGGCAAGGACCGGATCACAAATCATTTGCATTCATTTTAATCTCACTAGCGACATTAAAGTCGAATGTACCGTCTTCCCGGCATTCACCTGACCCCAGCGCTAAGTGATACTGGCGTGAATCACTACTGGGACCTAAAAATGGGAGCCAGTCAGGGGGACACCGAGGAAGAGAAAGAGGCAAGTTCCCTCTCTACACTTACCTCCAGGGTGCCGAGGGTGATCCTTCAGTGGAGGTGGGGGTTTGGGGGCTTGTGCTGGGCTGGGGGGGGGGGGGGGGGGGAGGGGTGGTGCCGGCGCAGGTCAGGGATCTTTCCCAGATGGGGGTCGTGTGAAAGTCTTCCCTCTGTAGTCTTGAAAACCTTTAAACTCTCTCCCAGCGTGTCAATATCAATGATCTGTCAGATGAAAGTAAATACTTCCCTCTGTAGCCTTGAAAACCTTTTATGTCTCTCCCAGCAAGTCAATATCAATATCTGTCTTTTTCTGGCAAGATGTAACTAGTGGGATGCCACAGGGCTCGGTCCTTGGGCTCCAGCTATTTACCATCTATATAAACGACTTGGGCGGAGGGATAGAAGGTTCTATAGCCAAATTTGCAGATGACACAAAAATAGGAGGGACAGTAAGTTGCGATGAGCAAATAAGAACCTTACAAATGGATACAGGAGAGTTAGTTAGGAGAGTGGGCCAAAATGTGAAAGATGGAGTTTAACATGGATGTGTGTGAGGTCATCCGTTTTGGTTGGAAAAGTGGAAAGGCAACATATTATCTAAATGAGGAGAGACTTTGGGATGCTGCGGTGCAGAGGGATCAGGGGCTCCTTGTCCATGAGTCACAGAAAACAAGCATGCAGGTACAGCAGATAATAAAGAAGGCAAATGGAATGTTGGCATTTATAGTGAAAGGAATTGAGTATAAAGTTAAGGAAGTGTTGTTGCAACTATACAAGGCATTGGTGAGATTGCACCTGGAGTATTGTCCACAGTTTGGTCCCCTTATTTGAGGAAAGATGTAGTGGCATTGGAGTCAGTTCAGAGGAGGTTCGTTGAGTTGACTCCACAGATGAGGAGTTTGTCATAGGAAGAGGGTTGAACTCTCTAGAGTTCAGAAGAATGAGGGGAGATCAAATTGAAGTGTACAGATGAGAAAAGGTATGGATAAAGTAGATGTAGAGCTCATGCTTTCTCTTGTGGGGCATTCTAGAACAAGAGGTCATAGTCTTAGGTTAAAAGGTAGCAAATTTAAAACAGAGTTGAGGAGAAACTACTTCTCCCAAAGGGTTGTGAATCTGTGGAATTCCCTACCCAGAGTGCAGTGGATGCTGGGAGGACAGTGAGTAAATTTAAGGAGGAGTTAAACAGATTTTTAGTTGGTAATGGGTTAAAGGGTTATGGAGAATAGGCAGGACGGTGGAGTTAAGGCCAGGGTGAGATCAGCCATGTTCGAATGGCGGAGCAGACTCGATGGGCCAAATGGCCTAAAGCTGCTCCTATATCTTAGAACCTATGAATTTATAAAGCTAAACGTCTTCCCTCTGTGGCCTGGTTCTGGGGAAACTGAAAAGTTCTGAAGGTGAATAAATCATCCTGAACTGGCTGGGCTACACCCCAGGGCTCGCTGAGGAGATTGTGGAGGCATTGGTGGTGATCTTTCAGGAATCACTGGAGGCAGGTAGACTGTAAAGTAGCTAATGTAACACTGCTGTTTAAGAAGGGAGGGAGGCAGAAGACGGGAAATGATTAGGCCGGTAGCCTGACCTTGGTCATTGGGAAGGTTTTTAAAGTCCATTCATAAAGGTGAGATCGCAGAGTACTTGGAAGTGCATGTAAATAGGACTGAGTCAGCTTGGCTTTGTCAAATCTGTTGGAGGTATTTGAGGAGATAACAAGGAAGATAGATAAAGGAGAACCAGTGGACGTGATTTATTTTGATTTCCAGAAGGCCTTTGACAAGGTGCCACATAGGAGACTGTTAAAAAAGTTAAGAGCCCATGGTGTTAAGGGTAAGATCCTGGCAAGGATAGATGATTGGCTGACTGACAAAAGGCAGAGAGTGGAGATAAAGGGGTCTTTTCAGGATGGCAGCCAGTGACTAGTGGAGTGCCTCAGGGGTCAGTGCTGGGACCACAGCTTTTCATAATATACATTAATGATTTGGAAGAAGGAACTGAAGGCACTGTTGCTAAGTTTGCAGATGATACAAAGATGTGTAGAGGGACAGGTTGTATTGAAGAAGCGGGGGCGGGGGGGGGGGGGGGGTGCTGCAGAATGGACAGGCTGGGAGAGTGGACAAAGAAGTGGCAGATGGAATACAATGTGGAAAGGTGTGAGGTTATGCACTTTGGAAGGAGGAATGGAGGCATAGACTATTTTCTAAATGGGAAAATGTTTGGGAAATCAGAAGCACAAAGAGGTATAGGGCTGGCTTAGCTCAATGGAATAGACAGTTGGTTTGTGATGCAGAACAAGACTAGCAGTGCGGGTTCAATTCCCGTAGCAGCTTACCCGAACAGGCGCCGGAATGTGGCGACTTGGGGCTTTTCACAATAACTTTTACGCTTGTGACAATTAAAAGGTTATTATTATTATAGGTTCTTCATTGATAAGGAGATCAGGGGTTAGGGGAAAGGTAGGAAAATGGGCGGTGAGAAAAATGTCAGCCATGATTGAATGGTTGGAGCAGACTCGATGGCCGAGTGGTCTAATTCTGCTCCTATGTCTTATGGTCTTACGAGTTCTAGCTGCTGCATGGTTCACAAACACAGAAGGAATTCAAAAACCCCTCGCAAATAAAAAGAAAACTTAAAATTATTTTCTTGGCTTACAATCAAATCAACCCAAAGAACCCTTTCTGCTTTCACGGCACTCGTTCTCTTTGTATAATCCTACCGCTAGTCTTATCTAGTTCAGGCAGGAATGTCAAGTAGAATTTAAATAAATCTTGCATTAAGTGAATTCAAACAGGCCCAATTCCATTTGACCCACTGCTTCAATAGCTCACCCCTAAAGATATTGAGTCAGAGCAGGAACTTCTAAGCAGTTAAATTGAGCAACTACTCAGCTCCCAATGTGTTTCAATCTATCTGCTTGATAGCAGCATGTTTTTCTTGTTCAACATTGAAAGAATACGGCTCATGCATAGCTTGAAACTTGTAAAAGGCGAAATGCCCTACAATCGGAGAGCACATATGCAAGGACAGATATTACCACTGCGGTATCAAATCCAATATACAATTATTTTACCTGATGTATGCAAAGAGTTCCAATAGGCGAGTCAATCCCACTTGGCAGAATTACAAAGGACCAAAACTTTCCTATTCAATTCTATTTGCACAGATTTTCAGTGCACTAAACCCTCCTCAGTCAGTCTCATTTTGCAGACCTCCAAACACCCCTAGACCTTTCCCATTCATTCCCTTTCCAAAGAACATATTACTGAAGTGCTCACCTATGTTCAATCAGGTCATCTAGTATAAAGTCTTAACAATAATTAGCTAGCAGTTTACTCTAGAGCCAGGGAAAGCTTCTTAATCATGATGAATTGCAGACTTTTGTTGCGTTTGTGTTTAGGTTCTGAATTTACTGATTAGTGATCATAGCAAAGTGTGGGGCAATTATTTTGAAAATTGGCAGTTTTTAATCTGCAGTTTACAAAATACATCCTGATCTGAGCATAACATTTCTTGGCAAAATGGTTATACACTTATTAGATGTTAGCTATTTCCAAAAAGCCTTTTTGTTGTTTTTTTCTCTCCAAAATCTAATACCCATGTGCATCTGTTGGAGCTTAACGATATTCTTGCGTACCTTTGAAGTTAGATTTGATCGTTCCTACATTTTTTTTTAGAACTGAATTTTTAAGCTGTTTGGCAAATATATCCAGTTTCATATTTGTATTACCAACCTTTCATATTGATATTCCCCACAAGATTGAGACTGACTCAGATCTGAGGAAACGCAACCGTTTATACAAGTAATTCTTTTTGCTCTGAAGAGATGAGTATTTTTAGCACAGATCAATTACTGGCATCAGAACTCAAATATGGTACCTGAGAACATGACCCTCCTACAGCTGGGTCAAGTCTCATTAAATATGATATGATCCATTTCTTACTGTCTGCAGGATGAAGATTACTTTCATGGCCAAAGTCTAACTGTTTTTTTTTTAAACAACAGGAAAAGGTTTTAAACCTCCATTATTCTGTATTGAGAATGTATTTATAGTGCCAGTTCATGTTCATTCAGAAATAAGTGCTAATTTGTAGTGAAGCTGCCAATGTGAAAAAGACCCGAATTATTCAGCAGACATTTGGGGGGGCGATTCTCCAAAATGGAACGCAAGTGTTTGCGCCGTCGTGAACGCCGTCGTGTTTCACAACGACGGCAAAATGGGCACGGGGATGACCGATTCTGTCCCACAACGGGGGGGCCAGCACGCGCTGGAGCCGGTGCCAAATGGGCGCCGTGCCAACCCGTGATCATGCGCAGTTGGGCCGCACCAACCTGCGCATACGTGGGGGACTTCTTCTGCCCGCTGACCCCGACTCAACATGGCGTTCAGGGTTCCGGCCCGCGCACAGGAAAGTATGGCATGGTGGGGGGGAGGCCGACCCGCCTGTTAGCGCCCCCCCCCCCACACCCTCCCCCCCACCCCCCCACCAACCCCCCAACCCGACCACCACCCCCCCCCCCCCACCCCTACCCCCCGCCGCCGGTGAAGGCTTCGCTTTTCCACGCCCCCACAGGCCCCCCCCGGCCATTTGCGCAGAGTTCCCCACCGGCAGCGACCAGGGTCGTGAACTGCGCAGGATGGGACTCGGACCATCTGGGCCAGAGAATCAGTGGCAGCCGGGCCCAGTGCTGCGCTTATAAATGCACCAGCGCAACATGTGCACCGATTCTCCGCAATTCGGAGAATCGCACACCCTGGTGTCGGGGCGCGGTTGCGCCGATTCTTCCGGCCCGGCGGCGGGGCTCGGAGAATCGGCCCCCTTGGTTTAAATTCACTTTCCCCATCCTTGGCCGTTAATATAGTCAAGTTAAAACCAGAGAATTCTCCCTGTGTTATATTCAAGCAATTTAAAATTCTCACCTTGTTTCAAAACCCCTCCGTGGTCTCGCCCCGCCCTATCTATGTCACCTCCTCCGGCCTCACAACCTCTGAGATATTTCACTCATCTAATTCTGGCCTCTCGAGCATCCTTGATCCTAATCATTCCACCTTTAGCTGCCAAGGGTCTGAGCTCTGGAATTTCCTCCCTCAACACTTCCACCTCACCACATTGCTCTTCTTCTTTAAGGTGCTCCTTAGAACCTAACTCTTTGACCAAGGGCTGGATTCTTCTGCCCCGCATGCTGCGAGATCGCCGCGAGCGAGACACGAATAATGGAGAAGCCCATTGCCCCCCAGTGGGATTCTCCGATTGCCGGGTGGGCACGGCCGGAGAAACCCGCCCCAAGTTTCTGAGCCTTAACGTCTCCCCATGTGGCTCAGTGTCATCATTTGTTTTATAATGCTCCTGTGAAGCATTTTGGGACTACATACGTAGAATAGACAGCACGCAATCAGATCATTCATCCCAACCAATTCATGACAGGATTCATGCTCCACTTGCACCTCCTCCTGCCTTTAATTATCTAACTCTGTCGGCGTAGCCCTCTATTCCTTCCGCCTCATGCGCTTGTCTAACCTCCCTTTAAATATATCCCGTACATTAATTCCCTATCCAATGAGTTCCACATTCTCACCACCTAATTTGGGTAAAGAGGTTTCTTCTGAATTCTCTATTGGAATACTTTGTGACTCTTATATTGATCGTCTTTAGTTGAGCTCTTCACAACAAGTACCCACTCTATCAAAACCTTTCATAATTTTCAAAATCGTCAGGTCACCCCTGGGTATCTTTTTCCAAGAGAAATGGGACCTAACCTATTCATCCTCCCCTGACATGTACACCTTTGCCCTCACATTTTTGGTATCATCTTTGTAAATCTTCTCTGCATCCCCTCGGGTACGTCAATATCATTTTTACAATATGGCGACCAGAACAGCACCACATACTTTCAGTGTAGTTTCAGCAAGGTTCAATGCTGTGTTGGCAAAACGTCCCCACTTTTCAGTTCTATCCCTCAAGAAATGAAGGGTGCGATTTTGGGTGCAAATAGTGAGGTCTTTCTCAGTGCCAAGAATGACCCATGATCAAACGGGACTCGGTTTCTTTTGCCTTGGCGAAGAACGCCCCAACTAGGCCACACTTTCCTCACTGCCTACGAGCTCAGCTCGCAGGAATAGATCAAAACAGCACTTGTCAATGCTGCCATTTTCCATCAACCCTCTTTGCACATCCCACTGCGGCCCCCAAACCCCCACCCCCTTCATTGCCCCAACTAACCTCTTAGGGGGTTCTCGAGCCCCCCTCACCCCACCTCTTAAGTGCCTGATCCCTGGCATGGACAACCTGGCACCTGGGCACCTTGGCACTGCCAACCTGGCAGTGTCTCCCAGGCTCCCTGGCAGTGCCAGGGTGTCAGTGCCATGGTGCCAGGCTGGCAGTGCCAAGGTACCTGGGTGCCAGCTGGAATGTCAGGGTACTACCCTGCCCAGAGCCCAACCACCTGTGGCCTGTGAGACTCCCCCAGATGCCATTGTGCCTGGTACATGTCCGTGTAGATCAGTATTAAATGGTGTCATGGCGAGGTCAACCAGGCCTGGCTGCACGACCCTGGGCCTCAGAAGAACCTTGCGCCAACATATTTAAATGAGCCTAATGGCTCATTTAAGTATGTTAATCTGTATCTCGCCCAGCGAGGACGGGATCAGATTGCGACGTCTTGTGAGATTTTGTTAAATCTCGTAAGGTGTTCTGCGCGGTGTAAATCTCGTGAGAGGCCTTTTGTGAGATTTAACTGTGTTGCCATGTCACTGATTCGGATGCAACTAGGCTGTTCGATTGCACCTGTCTAGTGCTTGGTTGACGTTTTTATGGCCTTGTCAACCTATGGCATAACTTTTAGTGTTTGGTGTATTTTTACTCCGAGACCTTTCCTTTCTCTACCCCATCTAAACCTAACCATTTCAGTGTAATAAAGGCCTTCCTATTCTTTTTACCAAAATGCACTGCTTCATATTTACATGTGTTGAACTTCATTTGCCAATTATTTGGCCATTTTGCAAATTCATTAATGGCCTCTTGTAATTTGTTGCAGCCCTCCTCAGTTTAATTTTATAGGTTACAGGAACAATAAAAAGACAAGTTATTGATTTACTGCCAAAGTATATATTTCAAGAAATCATCTTCGGTAACTTCGGGGCTGGTTTAGCACAGTGGGCTAAATAGCTGGCTTGCAGTGCAGAACAATGCCAGCAGCGTGATTTCAATTCCCGTACTGGCCTCCCCGAACATGTGCCTGAATGTGACGACTAGGGGCTTTCAACAGTAACTTCATTGAACCCTACTTGTAACAATAAGCGATTATTGTTATTATTATTACATGTCACTGTTTGCTGAAGGTAATGGTACAGCATGAATACCCACTAATATCATTTATAGTGATAAGTTTGAAATTACTCTATTTCTTGGCTCAAGTGACTGTTTTGTTTAGTTTAGTTATAGGTATTAGAGGTACATCGAAGTGAAAACATTTT
The DNA here is from genome assembly GCF_902713615.1 of Scyliorhinus canicula. Classification (NCBI taxonomy): domain Eukaryota; kingdom Metazoa; phylum Chordata; class Chondrichthyes; order Carcharhiniformes; family Scyliorhinidae; genus Scyliorhinus; species Scyliorhinus canicula. The sequence goes on along the minus strand of NC_052149.1, from coordinate 214,979,645 downwards.
TTCTGTAACCATCAAGGTATTACAAAAACTACCCGTTCTGTCACTAACAACATGCGAACGAGTGATATTGCTTCTTTAACAAGAACATTTTTCATGTTCCAGTAACAGCTAGAAATGCAACGCAATGAAAATCAAGTCAGGGAAACGTTGAAATCACATAAGGTGCTGGACCAACTTTTGAGAGAGAGAGGTGTACTTTTATTTTGTCCTTTCTTCCCTCCACTGCTGTAAGAATAACTTATCTCAAGGTAAGGGCAGTACTTTAACTAAAGCTGAGAGCTCAGACAGCTTGCTAATGGTCCACCATACAGTAGATGTGAAGGAGGAGGCAAGCAGAATGGGTGACTATAATCTAATTCTCACATCACACCCATAGTGGTGCACTTTCCAACAGCATCACTGGATGGTGATCAGGAGTAGAAATTCTACCTGATATATACCCCGTTGCCTAGTCTAAAGGGTAGAATTCTCGTAACAAATGACAAAAGAGGGGGGGGGGATTCTCTGCCGCCTGCCATCAGTAGTGCAGTGCCTAATATGGCTGAGAATCCCGTATCGGGGAAAAAAACAGGACGACCCCTGGCGCCTATCATTTTGTGATGCTCCGGGTCCCAGCTGATGGCGACGTTGAGATTTACACCCCATGCCAGCGCTGCTGTTAATGGGCTGGGCACTGGATTCTCCACACCTCCATGATGTTCTGGCCCTCTGGGCCAGGATTCACGTGGGTGTGGATTGGTGCAAGTATTGCCCGCATGAGCATGATGCAGCAGACCACGTGGTGGACCAAGAGGGTAAGTATTTAAGATAGGTGCCCCCCAAAGTCCATCAAATCCAGCTCTCCCCATCCCCCAAGTTCTCCATCAGACACCCCAACTGACACATATCAGACGCTCCCCAGCAGACGGTGCACATCAGAGATCCCTATCACACCCCACATCAGAGATCCCATCCATATCAGAGACCCTTCACCAGAGGGCACCACATATCAGAGAAGCCCCATTACAGAGACCCTCCATATTTGATAATCCCCCATATCAGAGAACCCCCTACAGCAGAGCACCCCCATATCAGAGACCCCCGTAACAGAAAACCCCTCATAACAGAGAACCATCCATAACAGAGGCCCACACCGCCAATAACAGAGACACACCATCAGTCACCCCTGCCTGGAAACTAAAGAGCAGTCCAGGGTGAAACAGTGAAAAAAATCACTGCTTTTTCACTTACCTGTCTCTTACAGCTGCCGCCTTAGAAAGATGTCTCAGAAGCAACAGCTGTGACCTAGCAGGAAGCCAAAACCACATCACAAGGCTGTAATCATCGTCAGATACTTTGGTCTGCAAGGCTTCTTTTGACTTCAAAGAGAAATAGCTTTTCCTCGGATGTAATTGACAGCTTCCAGACAGCCAGATATCTAGATTGTTTATTTTAATTTCCCTTCATGCTTGAATGCATCTCAAGTGACCTGCTTTTAACCTAACTGCAATGTTTATAAAAATCTAGGAGTTGTGCTTTCACTTCCTCTTTTTCTCAGAAGATAGCATTTAACTGCTTTTGACGTGGTGAGGAGCTGTGAATCATAGCTAGTAAACATTAGGTTCACCATATCAGAAACCCCCATAACAGAGAACCACCCGTAGCAGAGCAGCCCACATCAGAGGCTCCCCATAACAGAAAACCCCTCATAACAGAGAACCCCCCCAAAGCAATGAACTCCCACAGCAGAAAACGCCCAATAACAGGAAGCCCCCTCAACAGGAAACATTCAATAACAGAGAACCCCCCTTTATAGCAGAGGAATCACTCTGATATGAGGTGTTCTCTAATATGGTGGGTTCTTTGATATGGGAGTCTGTTATTGGGAGGGGGGGGGTTCTGTTATGAGGGTCTCTGTTATGGAGGCTTTGCTGATATGAATGGATCTCTGTTCTGTGTTATGAGGGTTCTATGTTCTGAAGGGATTTCTGATAAGGGTCTCTGGAGGGGAACTGCTGGAGTCCCTGCTGGGAGTATCTGGTGGGGGTCTCTGGTGAAGTGGGCCTGGTGGGCTGGATTCTGTTGGGTGTCTCTGCTGGGATCTAGTGGGGAGGTCTGGTGAGGGTGGGGGGGTGGGGGGGGGGGGGTTGGGCAGGATTTGCCTTGTGGGGCGGAGGGTGCCTTCTGATAGACCTGCGGGGAACCTACCTGAAACACTTATTCACTTGGCCCACTACATCAGGGCCATGCTGGGAAACACTTGCACCAGAAGGCTGGAGAATCCGATGCCCAGCCCATTAAATGACGCAAATGGGTCAATTTGACCTATTTGCATCCTCCTACTGATGCGGGCATGAAATTCAATGCCGCTGCCAGCACAGGATTTGACTCTTCCCCCCCAATTCTCTTAACATAATTGAATTTCCACCGGCTGCAACACTGCCAGACAATTACCCCCACTGTTGTATTTCTACTGATACATTGACTGGATCAGAGTCTCAAGGTTCAAGCCTAAGAGCTTCATGAACTGTAAGCTCACTTTCCTAATATTACTGAGAAGCTTTAGTAATGTGTTAAATGTACTTACATTTAAGTTTTTTAAAAGTATAAGGTTACATAGGAGGGAACTGAGACAATGGTTTGGTTCCACACCTTCGAATTTACAAAATTCAGCAAGATGTTTACTGGCCACAAGGAAGTTCATTGAGCCAATACTCATGTCCTCCAAAGTCTGCACAAGAATTTTATTAAATCCTCTGCCAGAAAATTAGAGTTCTAATTGTGCATGGGTTGACAATTTGCTAGCTGCTGACATATTGGGGTGGATTCTCCGTTTCAGGGACTACGTCCCCACACAATTGTGAAAACTGTGGTCTTTTACGCCAGAAAAACTAGTGTCAAAAGGCCACAGATTCACAGCCTTGCAGGGGGCTAGCAGGCAGCCGTCGTGGAGCTCGCAGCTCGAGCTGCCAATACGGCCTCCCGTACTTCCGGGTCAGAGGCCGCACATGCGCATGGTGGTGGCCTCCAGCAGCCACATAGTGCTCCATGGCGGACTCAGACCGTGGACCTGGACCGCGGAAATAGTGCCCAATCAAAAATACCCCAGTCCCAAATGAGGCCCACCCTGCCCTAGACTGTGGCGGCCGCAGACTGAGTCCGCAGCCGCCATGCGAGTATCCCGAACTGCAGGACCATCAGTGGTCCACGCCGTCGGGAATTCGGCCAGTCGGTTGCGGAGAATAGCGGGGCGGGCCTCAGGCAATGGCCTCAGGCGGTGGATAATTGGCGCGGGGGAGGGCGGAGAATCGCTTAACCGGCTCTAGTCCCGATTTCATGTGGGAAACTGGTTTCTCCGACCCGTCGCCAAACGCGATTTCAGCGTTGGGGTGCAGAGAATCCAGCCCATTAACCCAATCATAAAGTATCTTGAAGGCCAGTCAGCATCTGTGAAGAAAAATGCTGGGTCATAACTTACAATTTCTAACAATAAAATAGCACAAAACAAGACTTTTCAGCTCATTGAGTGTCCATTGACTTTTTTGCCAGAATAATTGAAAATTAATGCCACTGCCCTGAGCCATCCACACTGCCTTGTATTTTTCTCTGCTTGAATTTTCCCTTAAAATAATCAATGGTCTCAGCCTCAACCACTCCAGAGGGCAAAGCTTTTAGTACTCCAACAATTGCCTGTACAAAGAAATTTCTCCTACTTCTTCGCTCCCTTTCTTAGTAACGATCTTAAATTGATGAGCTCTTGTTGCTGGCTCCTGAATCTGAGGAAATAGTATTTTCTTATTCACTCTATGAAAACACTTCATTATTTCAAATAATGTTTTCCTTAGCCTTCTCTGTTCCAGTAGAAATAGTCCCAGTATCTCAAATCTTTCCTCCCTTCTCAACCTCCGCTGAATATTCTCCATTGCTTTAATGTCTTTTCTATAACAAGGCACAGTCAGAATTGATGTTTCTTATAAATTAATCATTTACTCATCTGCTCTATGCACCAATAAAACCCAAAACTTTATTGGTCTTTATTGTGGCTTTACCTACTTGCACTCATACTTTCCAGGAATTATGTACCAGTATCTAAATCCCAAGGTCTTACTATTCATTGAGTGTCTCAGCATGTATCTGTAAGATTTTGATAATTCGAATAAAAGTTTGGATTTTTTCTTGGTGTGTCACAAGGTTTTATTCCTTAACCGCCTTTTAAATGGTTTAGTTTGAATTTCTGTTGTGGGCATCATGGTGGTGCAGTGGTTAGCACTGCTGCCGACGGCGTGGAGGACCCGGGTCCGATCCCAGCCCCGGGTCACTATCTGTGTGAAGTTTACACATTCTACCGTGTCTACGTGGGTTTCGCCCCCACAACCAAAAGATGTGTAAGTTAGGTGGCTTGGTCACACTAAAATTGCTCCTGAATTGGAAAACAATTATTAGAATCCTAGAATCATAGAAATTACAGTGCAAACAAAGCCAATCAGCCCATCGAGTCTGCACCGGCCCTTTGAAAGAGCCAACTACTTAAGCCCACACCTCCGCCCTATCCCCGTAACCCAATAACCCCACCTAACCTTTTGGGCACTAAAGGGAAATTTAGCATGGCCAATCCACTTAACCTGCGTGTCTTTGGACTGTGGGAGGAAACCGGAGCACCCGGAGGAAACCCACACGGACACGGGGAGAAAGTGCAAACTCCACACAGCCAGTCACCTGAGGCCAGAATTGTACCCAGGGCACTAGAGCTGTGAGGCAGCAGTGTTAACCACTATGCCACTACGCCGCCCCTACTCTAAATTTAGAAAAAGGAAAAAAATATTCTGTTAGTGAAACAATGGTCAGTCAAGGCAGTTGAGATTCTTTATAGCTGTTGTTTGTGAGAAATTACATTTTAATTGTTTTATGACTTAAATTGCTTCAGAGCTAATTCAACAGCCCTGTTGAAGAAATTGTTAAAAATAGTTTGTTCTTAGAATTACACTTTATGTTTAAAATAAACGATGCCTTGCTTTAATTGATCTGTTCCAGAAGGAAATCTTTATTTTCTGACATTATGATAGGAAGTGTTTTTAACATTTGCTCTTAGTGGTTTTAATATTTGTGCCCTGATGTGCCCTGATGGGGGTGGGGATGTGGTGCTGAAAATGGGAAGGGAAATCTGTTACCCCAGCTCTAAACATGTTCCCACTTCCGCAGGCAGGAGTTAGGGTCTGAGTGTGAACAGTTACCTGTCTGGAAATGGCGGGTATCCAATTAGGCCCAATGAACCACTTTCCTGACCCAACTATATTTTCCAGCCAGTACAAGGTACAAATTGTGTCTGCAGGCTGTTGTAATATGCCTTTGAGGGATAGCTGCATGCCATCATTAGAAGGATTGTGTGTCATGTGATCCAGCCTCGGCTTCACTTGGCCTGTGAGGTAAAAGTCAAAAGTCATCATAGTCCCAGGTGACCATAGGCTGCTTTACCCTTTGAGGGGGAGAGGTGACTGGTGTTGATTTAAGCTGAGGATCGCCACACCTCAAGCAAGGAGCAAAGTTGAGAAGGCAGGACTTTCATGAATAACCTATGGACAAAACATAGAACTCACAGCCCTGCTGCTGATATGTTTAAGCTTTCTATCCATATATATGTTGTTATAGAAAATAGAATTTACAGTGCAGAAGTGCAGAAGTGCCGAGTTTAAATAAATGAACCTACAATGTGTTTACCCAGTCACTTTGGAGTGAATGGTGCCTTTATATTGTCGTGAAAGCATGACAGAGAAAAATAGAACACAAGAACTAGGAGAAGGAGTAGGCCATCTGACCCCTCGAGCTGCTCCACTATTCAATCATTTTGTGGACTCAGACCCACTCATCCCGCCCGCTCACCATACCCTTAGTTCCTTTACTGTTCAAAAATCTATCTATCTTTGCCTTAAAAACATTCAATGAGTTAGCCTCGACTGCTTCACTGGGCAGGGAATTCCACAGATTCACAACCCTTTGGGTGAAGATGTTCCTCCTTAACTTTGGGGCCTCACGGTAGCATGGTGGTTAGCATCAATGCTTCACAGCTCCAGGGTCCCAGGTTCGATTCCCGGCTGGGTCACTGTCTGTGTGGAGTCTGCACATCCTCCCTGTGTGTGCGTGGGTTTCCTCCGGGTGCTCCGGTTTCCTCCCACAGTCCAAAGATGTGCGGGTTAGGTGGATTGGCCATGCTAAATTGCCCGTAGTGTAAGGTTAATGGGGGGATTGTTGGGTTACGGGTATACGGGTTACGTGGGTTTAAAGTAGGGTGATCATTGTTCGGCATTCACCTGAAGAAGGAGCCGTGCTCCGAAAGCTCGTGTTTGAAACAAACCTGTTGGACTTTAACCTGGTGTTGTAAGACTTCTTACTGTTAATATTTGTGGGAATGGGTTAAAAATATGTGTGACAAGAGAATGTGACTTTGCTGTGACTATTGTATCTATAGGAAATGTATTATTTCTTTGCAATGGAATGTAAACTAGTTACAGAGGTGGGGTGACACAAGATGACTCGTATCCTAAGCCGATGGAAGAGATGAATTTGGATTATTTTCAAATAAGGGAAAAGGAATAATGAGGATCAAAGTTGGTAAATTGAAGTTGGCAGAGTGTTACCGTGACTTCTGGTGTGACTGTTCAATGTTACTTCAAAAAATAGAAAGACATCACCTTATGCTGGCAATGTTCAAGGACTCGTAGGAACTTGAGAGATGAGGACCTTCTATGTTGTCTTCACTGCTTTGTGTTAAGTAATATGTAACATTTTGGTGAATAGATTCTGCTTGATTCATAAACGCAATTTATTCGTACCTTGTTAAGTCAAGCACAACTGAGGATCCTAGTGTTAGAAATTAAGAATTCAGACCTAGGTTTTAATTAAAAGGGTTTTATACCTCAAAAGCCTAACATTCTACAGAACCTTCACCAGGACTGATAAAGAGTACATATCCTCATACTCATCTTTTCTGTTTACATTTGCTGACTGACTGAGCTGCTGTGTATTTTCAATGTTTTCAGCTTCAGCTTTAACGACCCATGGAGATGGGGGTCTGGAGATGGGGGTGGGGATGTGGTGCTGAAAATGGGAAGGGAAATCTGTTACCCCAGCTCTAAACATGTTCCCACTTCCGCGGGCAGGAGTTAGGGTCTGGGTGTGAACAGTTACCTGTCTGGAAATGGCGGATATCCAATTAGGCCCAATGAACCACTTTCCTGACCCAACTATATTTTCCAGCCAGTACAAGGTACAAATTGTGTCTGCAGGCTGTTGTAATATGCCTTTGAGGGATAGCTGCATGCCATCATTAGAAGGATTGTGTGTCATGTGATCCAGCCTCGGCTTCACTTGGCCTATGAGGTAAAAGTCAAAAGTCATCATAGTCCCAGGTGACCATAGGCTGCTTTACCCTTTGAGGGGGAGAGCTGACTGGTGGTGATTTAAGCTGAGGATCGCCACACCTCAAGCAAGGAGCAAAGTTGAGAAGGCAGGACTTCCATGAATAACCTATGGACAAAACATAGAACTCACAGCCCTGCTGCTGATATGTTTAAGCTTTCTATCCATATATATGTTGTTATAGAAAATAGAATTTACAGTGCAGAAGTGCCGAGTTTAAATAAATGAACCTACAATGTGTTTACCCAGTCACTTTGGAGTGAATGGTGCCTTTATATTGTCGTGAAAGCATGACAGAGAAAAACAGAACACAAGAACTAGGAGAAGGAATAGGCCATCTGACCCCTCGAGCTGCTCCACTATTCAATCATTTTGTGGACTCAGACCCACTCACCCCGCCCGCTCACCATACCCTTAGTTCCTTTACTGTTCAAAAATCTATCTATCTTTGCCTTAAAAACATTCAATGAGTTAGCCTCGACTGCTTCACTGGGCAGGGAATTCCACAGATTCACAACCCTTTGGGTGAAGATGTTCCTCCTTAACTCAGTCCTAAATCTGCTCCCTCTATGGATTGGATTGGATTTTGTTTATTGTCACGTGTACCGAGGTACAGTGAAAAGTATTTTTCTGCGAGCAGTCAACAGATCATTAAGTACATGGAAATAAAATAAAAGAAAATAGATAAGAGGGCAACACAGGTACACAATGTAACTGCATAACACCAGCATCGGGTGAAGCTTACAGGGGTGTAGTGTTAATCAGGTCAGTCCATAAGAGGGTCATTTAAGAGTCTGGTAACAGTGGGGAAGAAGCTGTTTTTGAGTCTGTTTGTGCGTTCTCTCAGACTTCTGTATCTCCTGCCTGATGGAAGAAGTTGGAAGAGTGAGTAAGCCGGGTGGGAGGGGTCTTTGATTATGCTGCCCGCTTTCCCCAGACAGCGAAAGGTGTAGATGGAGTCAGTGAGTGGGAGGCAGGTTTGTGTGATGGACTGGGCTGTGTTCACGACTCTTTGAAGTTTCTAGTGGTCTTGGGCCGAGCAGTTGCCATACCAGGCTGTGATGCAGCCAGATAGGATGCTTTCTATGGTGCATCTGTAAAAGTTGGTAAGATTTAATGTGGACATGCCAAATTTCCTTAGTTTCCTGAGGAAGTATAGGCGCTGTTGTGCTTTCTTAGTGGGAGCGTCGATGTGGATACACCAGGACAGATTTTTAGAGATGTGCACCCCGAGGAATTTGAAGCAGCTAACCATCTCCACCTTGGCCCCGTTGATGCTGACATGGGATATGTACAGTGCTTTGGTTCCTGAAGTCAATGACCAGCTCCTTAGTTTTTCTAGCATTGAGGGATAGATTGTTGTTGCTGCACCACTCCACTAGGTTCTCTATCTCCCCCCTGTATTCTGACTGATCGTTATTTGAGATCCAGCACTATGGTCGTATCGTCAGCAAACTTGTAGATGGAGTTGGAAACAAATTTTGCCATGCGGTCGTGTTTGTACAGGGAGTATAGTAGGGGGCTAAGTGCGGGGCATGGATATTGAGGAATATTGCGGAGGAGGTGTTGTTTATTTTCACTGATTGTGGTCTGTGGATCAGAAAGCCGAGGATCCAGTTGCAAAGTGAGGAGCCAAGTCCCAGGTTTTGGAGCTTTGACATTAGCTTGGCTGGGATTTTGAGGCTCTGCCCCCTCGTTCTAGTTTCACCCGTCAGTGGAAGCAACGTCCCTGCTTCTATCTTATCTATTCCCTTCATAATTTTAGATGTTTCTATAAGATCCTCCCCCAGTCTTCTAAATTACAATGAGTATAATCCCAGTCTGCTCAGTCTCTCCTCATAAGCCAATCCTCTCAACTCTGGAATCAACCGATTGAATCTCCTCTGCAGCCCCTCCAGTGCCAGTACATCCTTTCTCAAGTAAGGAGACCAAAACTATACACAGTACTCCAGATGTGGCCTCACCAGCACCCTCTACAGCTGCAACATAACCTCCCTGTTTTTGAACTCCATCCCTCGAGCAATGAAGGACAAAACTCCATTTGCCTTCTTAATGACCTGCTGCACCTCAAACCAACTTTTTGCTTTTCATTCAAAGAATATCTGTAAGAGGTGAAGTAGCAGATCATGTACACATCAGAACCATGGAGTCCACTGAATGAGGGAGGCGTTGCTCCCAAACTTGACCACGACCGTGGAAATGCTCTTTACTGTGGAGGGCTTTTCCTCATATGCCTCCCAAGGTGCTGCGAGGTGGGGAATTTCAGGATTTTGACCCAGGAATTATGGTATATTTACAAGTCAGAATTATGTGTGCTTTGGATGGGAATTTAAGACCATAAGACATAGGAGTGGAAGTAAGGCCATTCGGCCCATCGAGTCCACTCCGCCATTCAATCATGGCTGATGGGCATTTCAACTCCACCTACCAGCATTCTCCCCGTAGCCCTTAATTCCTCGCGACATCAAGAATTTATCTATCTCTGCCTTGAAGCCATTTAGCGTCCCGGCCTCCACTGCACTCCGCGGCAATGAATTCCACAGGCCCACCACTCTCTGGCTGAAGAAATGTCTCCGCATTTCTGTTCTGAATTTACCCCCTCTAATTCTAAGGCTGTGCCCACGGGTCCTCGTCTCCTCGCCTAATGGAAACAGTTTCTTTGCGTCCACCCTTTCTAAGCCATGTATTATCTTGTAAGTTTCTATTAGATCTCCCCTTAACCTTCTAAACTCCAATGAATACAATCCCAGGATCCTCAGCCGTTCATCATATGTTAGACCCGCCATTCCAGGGATCATCCATGTGAATCTCCGCTGGACACGCTCCAGTGCCAGTATGTCCTTCCTGAGATGTGGGGCCCAAAACTGGACACAGTACTCCAAATGGGACCTAACCAGAGCCTTATAAAGGCTCAATAGCACATCGCTGCTTTTATATTCCAACCCTCTTGAGATAAATGACAACATTGCATTTGCTTTCTTAATCACAGATTCAACCTGCATGTTTACCTTTAGGGAATCCTCGACTAGCACTCCCAGATCCCTTTGTACTTTGGCATTATGAATTTTCTCACCGTTTAGAAAGTAGTCTATGCTTGGATTCTTTTTTCCAAAGTGCAAGACCTCAAATTTGAAAGGGATTTCATCATGTGAGACCCTCCTTTCCTTCGTTCAGTCTGTCTGAACTGAATTTAGCTGGTGCTTGGGGACGAGCAGGGATACTGTAACTTAATTGAAAGGTATGGAATCCACTCTCAACTTTACCTGAAATATTGAAATTTCATATTCAGAAATCAGGAACTCACAAAAACCGAGGTCTACCCATCCTGTTATGGGACATGCTTCTAACCACTACTAATCAACAAGCTAAAAGCGCAGCGTTTAATCCACACATAGCAGAGATGAAGGCTTGTAGGGATCGAAACGAGGGCCTCGGTGACCAAAAATGCTGTCAGTGTACCTGTCAATCAATATGTACTGAAATAAAAGGAGTCAGATAAACACCGATGGAACTCTCAGTTAACAGTCTATCTAACAGAACAGCTCTGCACTGTTGTTCTTAATCCACGGCCACACTGACTAAAGGAAGAGTGGGCCTCATAGGCTGAAGTCATCACTAGCATCGTGACCTGACTGTGCACCTTGATGTCAGGGAGGTTGGCTGTCTCAGTTGACTCACAGCTGGTTCGTGATGCAGAGCGAAGCCAATAGCACGGGTTAAGTTCCCATGCTGGCTGAGGCCCCGTCTTCTCAACCTTGTCCCACGCTTGAGGTGTGTTGGCCCTCAGGTTAAATCACCATTGGTTAGCTCTACCAGTCAAAAGGCAGAGCAGCCTATGGTCCTCTGGGACTATGGCGACTTTCATTCGTGCCTTGATGTGCAAACATAGTTTGACGATGGTTACGAGCGGTGCCTGAAAGCAAAGGGAACTGATTTACAAAAGGCAAAGCAAGGCTCAATGCCACATTCAGGAAACCAGAGCAATTGTTTTTATCACTGAGCTCACACTGAGTGAATGCCCGAACCAGCAGTCCTTAAAACGACCACTGCAGGCCGCTCAGAAAAATATTTTTTGTCATAAAAACTTTGCCAATGGTCCTTGCTCCGACCAGAAGAAGAATGAATCACCTCCTGGCTCTACAGAACTGTCTCTGCCTCCTGCAGGGGTTCTCCAGCATTTCCACCTCCCCCCGCCCCGCTCCAACCCCTACCTGCACTCCCCTCCCCAACCCAACCCAACCCCACCACCACAAGTGGTGGGATGCCTGTACTGCAAGCATCCAGCAGGGTGCTCGCATTGATTGTTGGAATGCGACACAAAATCAATCATCTCCCCTGTAAATTACAGGTAAAATTGCCTTATCCACTGTGGCAACACTCAAGATTCTCTCATGTCCCACGTGAAAGTGAAAGATTGAGAAATGCCCTTCAAGCAACTGGAAACGAACGATAAACAATTTTCTGTTATTACTTTATGATACAATGAGGCGATGTTGAGGATGTATGCTCCAGTTTTCTAAGTTTGGGGAGTCTGTCAGGCCTGAGATAGTTGACGGAATCTATGCCCCGTGCTCATACAGCCCAGCTCTGTGGGTTGGTTAATTTGACGTACGATGTTGAGAGCTTATTAGGTTGAGCTGAACTGCCTCTCAGTAATGCATATTATGTAATGCAACACATTTGAAAGGATCCATTAGATGCATCTTGCCACTCCTGTGAGATTGCTTCGGATGGTTTTGTCCAGATCCGTAATCCCACAAGATTGCAACATGCAAACTTAATATCCTGCAGGATTATGTCACTTTGTACATAACTGGTTAAATCCATGGGAATGAATTTCTAGACCAATATTTGACATTTTTTACAGCATACGTCTAAGATTGTGCCAGAAGCTCCAGTTTTAAAACCTACATTGAAAACCTTGCCCTTTAAAATGCTGTGATTCATTAAATGTCATGGCTTCTCCAGGGCACAAATATTGGGAATTATTGGACACCCCTCAATTTACTGTCCTGAGAGTTCGTACTTTACGTCGTAGCTGCAAGTGATCTGATTTCATATATCACGAGTGGACAAATTACATCTGTAAATTAATACTTAATCGGAAATCATTTTATGTTTAGTAAGGTAAGGAATATTAGTACTTGTGGAACTGAATATTTTGTTTTCTGCTTGAGGTTGAAATAAGCACCTTTTTGGTTTCTGGGGAGATCAGGTAGCAAAGGTCTGGTCTTCCAATTTTTTTTCCAATCCTTGCAGATCACAGTATATGCAGATCACACAAATGCATGCACGCCTTCTCACACACAGGTACAGCCATCAGCAGCTGCAGAATTGTACTCAGCCACAATCTGTAATCTCATGACCCAGCATATTCCCCCACTCTACCATTACCACCAAGCCAGGGGATCAACTCTGGTTAAGTGAAGAGTTCAGGAGAGCATGCTAGGGGTAGCACCAGGCACACCGAAAAATGTGGGGCGGGATTCTCCGAGCACCGTGTCGGGGTAGAGAATCGCCACAACCGCGCCACACCGCCCTGATTCTTCGAGGAGCGGAGAATCGGCACCATTTGTACCGGCACGTTTGGCGCGGCGCTGGCCGCGGGCCACTGTCCACGGCCGGGCCACTGATTCTCTGGCCTTGATGGGCCGAGCGGCTGCGCGGAAACGGCAGAGTCCAGCCGGTGCCGTTTACAGCTGCTCGCAGCCGGCGGGAACTCTGTGCGCAGGATTGGGGGGCGGCCTGTGTGAGGGGGGGAGGTGGGCTCCTTCACCGGGGGGGGGCCTCCAATGGGGTCTGGCCCATGATCGGGGCCCACCGATTGGTTGGCCAGCCTCTCCAGCCCCGGCCCTATTTTGTTACGCGGCTGGCCCATGAACCCCCACACCATGTTGTGTCAGAGCCAGCATATTGAGGAAGTCCTCTGCGCATGCGCAGGTTGGCGCTGTGCCCAGTTGGCATTGAGAAGGGAGGCTGGAGTAGCGTGAACCGCTCCAGTGCCGTGCTGGCCCCCTCTGGGGGCTAGAATCGGTAGTGCCCGCGTCCGTTTCGCGGCATCATGAAACGCGATGGCGTTCACGACGGCGCGGACACTCTGCCTCCATTTCGGAGAATCCCGCCCCCTGTGTTACCCGATGAAGCTACAACACAAGACCACTCGCATGCCAAACAATATAAGCAGCAAGTGATAGAGGGAGCTAAGTGATCCCACAACCAACAGATCAGATCTAAGCTCTGCAGTCCTGCCACATCCAGCCGTGAATGGTGGTGGACTATTAAACAACTCACTGGAGTTGTCCTTGGGATGTAGCCATCGCTGGGCTGGGTCAGCATTTGTGCTCATCCCTAGTTGCCCTTGAACTGAGTGGTTTGCTAGGGCATCTCAGTGACAGCAGTTACATTTCTTGATTAAATTTCTGGAATTTTTCGATTAATAAGGTGATCAGAGGTTATGGGGAGAAGGCAGGAGAATGGGGATGAGAAAATACAAGCCATGATTGAATGGCGGAGCGGACCCGATGGGCCGAGTGGCCTGATTCTGGTCTTATGGAGGAGTCTCCACAAATACTCCCATCCTCAATGATGGAGGAACCCAGCAAATCTGTACAAAAGTCAAGGCTGAAGCATTTGTAACAATCTTCAACCAGAAGGGCTGAGTGGATAATCCATCTCGATCTCCTATCAAGGTTCCTTGCATCACAGATGCCTATCTTCAGCCAATTTGATTCACCCACATGATATCAAGAACCAGCTGAAGGCACTGGATACCACAAAAGCTATGGGTCCTGACAATATTCCGGCAATAGTCCTTAAGGCTTGTGCTCCAAAACTTGCCGCATACTTGGCCAAGCTGTCCTGTACAGCTACGACACTGGCATCTACTCAGCAATGTGGAAAATTGCCCAGCTACATCCTATACACAAAAAGCAGGACAAATCCAACCCAGCCAATTACCGCCCTATCAGTCTACTCTCAATCATCAGTAAAGTGATGGAAGGGGCCATCAGCAGTGCTTTCAAGCAGTATGTACTTAGCAATAACCTTGTCACTGATGCTCCGTTTAGTTTCGAGCCAGGTCACTCAGCTCCTGACCTAATTTCAGTCTTGGTTCAAACATGGAGAAAAGAGCTGAACTCCAGAGGTGAGGTGAGAGTGACTGTCCTTGACATCAAGGCAGCATTTGATCAAGTATGGCATCTAGGAGCCCTGGCAAAATGGGAGTCAGGAGGAAAACCCTCCACTGGTGGGCAAGATACCTATCACAAAGGAAGATGGTTGTGATTGTTGCACGTCAGTCATCTCAGTCCCAGGACATCACTGCAGGAGTTCTTCAGGGTAGTGTCCTTGGCCAAACCAGCTACAGTTGCTTCTTAATGACCTTTCTTCCAACGTAAGGTCAAATGTGGGGATGTTCACTGATGATAGCACATGCATGTACACACACAGATAGAGACTTACACATTCATACACACCGATACTGACATAACATATTCACACAAATACAGTCACACACATTCACACATATACACAGATGCAGACATACACATTCACACACATAAATACAGGCCTACACATTCACAGACACGCACAGATATAGACACAAACACTCATACATAGATACACACATACACTTTCTCTCTCATTCAACACTTTCTCACTCTCATACAAACAGATAGAGACATGCACACACACCTATACACAGATACAAACATACACATTCACACACATACGCACAGATACAGACACACACACAGACACACATACACTTTCTCTCACACACACAATACAGACACACACATTCATACGCACATGCACAAATACGCATGCACACACAGATACAGGCATACACATTCATAGACATGCACAGATGCAGACACACATTCACACACACACACATGGTTACAGACGGTGGCGGAGGCAGTGGTGCAGTGGTATTGTCCCTGGACTAGCTATCCAGAGACCCAGAGTAATGATCTGCGATTCCGGGTTACAATGCCACCATGGCAGATGGTAAAATTTAAATTCAATAAAACCTTGAATTAAAAGTCTAATGACCATGAAACATTGCCAATTGTCGTAAAACACCCATCTGGTTCGCGGGTATCCTTTAGGGAAGGAAATCTGTTATTCTTGCCTGGTCTGGTCTACATGTGATTCCAGACCCACGGCAATGCGGTTAACGTTTAACTGCCCTTCACTGAGATACCCTAGCAAACCACTCAGTTCAAGGGCAACTAGGGATGAGCAACAAATGCTGGCCCAGCCCAGCGATGGCCACATCCCAAGGACAAATAAAATAAATTATATACATTCAGACACATACACGGATACAGACATACATCTTCACACACACACAGATACAGACACACACTCACACATAACATCAGATAGACACACATTCACACATGCATGTACAGACACAGATACAGACATACACATCCGCACACGCAGATACAGACATACATTTTAACACACACATGCACATATAATAATAATCTTTATTATTGTCACAAGTAGGCTTACATTAACACTGCAATGAAGTTCAACTGTGAAAAGACCCTAGTCGCCACATTCTGGCACCTGTTCGGGTACACTGAGGGAGAATTGAGAATGTCCAATTCACTTAACAGCACGTCTTTCGGGACTTGAGGAAAGAAACCGGAGCGCCGGGAGGAAACCCACACAAACACTGGGAGAACATGCAGACTCCGCACAGACAGTGACCCAAGCCGGAATCGAACCTGGCTCCCTTGGGCTGCGAAGCAACAGTGCTAACCACTGAGCTACCTTGCCAGCATGTGTGTGTGCACATACAAATGCAGACATACACATTCACACACGTGCACACAGATACATGCATACACATTCACAAACACGCACAGATATAGTCACACACACAAATTTTCTCTCTCAGACACACATGCAGACATGCACGTTCACACTCACAGATACAAACATACAAATTTTCTCACACATATGTACCCACACAGATACAAACATACACATTCACACACATGCACACACCGATTCAGACATACACATTCAAAAATGCACCGATACAGACACACTCACACACAGACACACACATATATTTCTCTCACACACAAATGCAGACATACACACCACACAGATACAATCATACACATTCTCTCACACAAACACACATAGATGCAGGCACACACATTCACACACACACAGACATATACGTACACATTCACGTACACACACAGGTACAGACATACACATATCTTGCACTCACACACACACACAGATACACACAAATTCAATGTGTCCATGCAGCTGTTAAGGACCATGAGAGTCTCAAGGTGAAGTTCAGCATCACTGCCAGGTACACACTGGTCCGAGGAGTTAACAAGGCTGCATATAAATCTCAAGCATCTAAACGAACAGCAGGAAAACAAGCAGGAGCCAGGGAATCTTGCAGCTGCGAAGCAGAGACACTGCATTAAATTAAGTGTGCTCCTACATCAACTGAATGTCAAGGTACCAGAGCTGCTGAAATAATGACCTCGGTATAATTATTGAAAAGTATTTTCCCGGTCTATACCTTCTACTCTCCCACACCCACTGCCTGGTTTAAAACCAGGTAAACGGTGATACTCACTCACCAAATTCCACACCCCTCCACATCGCCCATGGTGCACTGTGGCACAGATGATAAATGACCTTTAAAAAAAATGATCTTTCAATACATTAAGAAATATTCAAGATACAGCAGCTCCGCCTTAGAAGCCGGCACTGTTTATTGTGAAGTTGCCGACATCTGTTCTTTACTCTGTGACTGGCAGCTGAAACCCTGGAAAAAAGAGCAAAGAACAGATTTGTTGCAAGAGTACGGATAATGTGGTGGGCAATTGACCTCTTCTGTTTTTTAAAGTGAGCTCGTCAGTAATTTTCATGGGCGCGATTCTCCGCTGCCCACGACGGGTCAGAGAATAGCGGGAGGGCGTCCCCGACATTTTTCACGCCCTCCCTTTATTATCTCCCCCCCCCCCCCCCCCCACGGCCGCTCCACGACACGAATCGCTGCTCTCCGTTTTTTACGGCGAACAGTGATTCTCCCCAGGCCGATGGGCCGGGTTCCCAGGCCTTTACGGCCGTTTTTATGGCAGCAAACACACCTGCTTGATGCCGTCGTAAAAACGGCCGCAACATGCCCGTTCTGGGCATCCAGGGCCCCGATTGGCACGGCAGTACCACGGTGGGCACCATCGGTGGGCACCGATCGCGGGCAGTGCGTCCGTAACGGGCGCACTCTTTCTCCCTCTGCCGCCCCGCAGGATCAGTCCGCGGGGCGGCCGAGGGAGATGACGGCCCCACGCATGCGCGGGTTGGAGCCGTCCAGCGGATGACGTCATCGTGCGCGTCAGCCGCCGTGACGCTTGGCATGCGGACTCAGCGACGGTCGCTAAGGCCGCGATGCCATGGTTCACGCGCGATTCTCCACAAATGCGGCGAGTCGTAAAGGCTGCCGTGAAACTGGCCGTGTTTCATGGCAGCCTCCGCGCCCCCTCCCGGGACCCGATTCTCCCCCCCCGGGCGGGGCTAGCAGCGGGGCCCCGTGATGCACGGCATCGTGGGCTTAGCGACCGTCGCTAAGTCCGCGCGACAAGTGTCACGCCGGCTGACGCGCACGATGACGTCAGCCGCGCATGCGCGGGTTGGACGGCTCCAAACTGCGCATGCGCGGATGACGTCATCATGCAGATGCGTCAAACCCACGCATGCGCGAGCCGTCATGCCCCTCAGCCACCCCGCGGACTGATCCTGCGGGGCGGCGGAAGAACAAATAGTGCGCGGGTAGTGGACCCGCTGCCCGCGATCGGTGGGCACCTATCGCGGGCCCATGCCCCCTTGGCATGGCTGTGGTACTGCCGTGCCAATCCAGGCCCTGGATGCCCAGAACGGGCATGTTGCGGCCGTTTTTACGACAGGGATTACTGGGTTACGGGAATAGGGTGGAGGCATGGGCTTAAGTAGGGTGCTCTTTCCAAAGGCCGGTGCTGACTTGATGGGCCGAGTGGCCTCCTTCTACACTGTAAATTTTGTGATTTTATAAATAAGAACAAAAGACAAAAGCAGCAGTCACAAAGGAAAATTGTTTCATATTGCTGAGGTACTGTGTCTTGATCAGCCAAGAGTCCTGCCTCTTCAGCAATTTACGCCAACCTGTCAGAGAAATTGCTTTTACTCTTCGATTGCCAATGAAGTCCAATAGGTACATAAAGCTGGGGAGAGAATAGATATTTGACTCGGAAGGGTTTTTAACTGTACTAATTCTCATTTGAATAAAATTTACTGTTTTGAGGTAAAATTTGCTGTGTAACCTTCAATCGAATAGGATATACATTTCATCATTCTGGGAATGGAGACCTTTAATTTAGTTGAAAGCTGAGGTGCAGTTGCTAACTTTCATTTGCACTTGGGGTTAATTTCTGTGGACATTTTTCCATTTGTAAAATCAGCAGAAATGTAAATCCCGTGAAAGCAAAGTGTTTCACTTTATGTTGAAATATTAATACGCATTGTGTTACACTTTGAAAACATTTCCTCTGTCATTATCCTATTTGAAAATTTATAGTCAGACAAGAAAGTTTCAAAAGAGATTGTTTTTCTACTTTCTGTTTAATTTACACCAAAAGATAATCGTTTTATACCCACATATATCCACATCTTATACCCTTCATTGTCTTCCACTGGGCTGATGAATGGATTATCACTTAGAGCTGAGTGAAGCCTCTATGGCATTTGACAAGACGGTATCCGATAATTCTAACATTCTATCGTAAAAAATTAAATCATCGCCCCTCCTCCAACATTAACCAGTGATTTATTGGCTTGTGGGAAAACCTGTGAGAAATAATGAAGCAGCCCATGTCCAAATGCAGCAAGATCTGGACAATATCCAGGCTTCGGCTGACAAGTGGCAAGTTACATTTGTGCCACACAAGTGCTAGGCAATGACTATCTCCTACAAGAGAGGATCTAACCACCACCCTTGACATTCAATGGCATTACCATCGCTGAATACCCCACAATCAACATCCTGGGGGTTACCATTGATCAGAAACTGAACTGAATCAGTCACATTAGGGCAGGTCAAAGGCTAGGAACCCTATAGCGAGTACCTCACCTCCTGACACCCAAAGCCTGTCCACCATCTACAAGGCACAAGTCAGGAGTGTAATGGAATACTCTCCACTTGCCTCGTTGAGTGTAGCTCTAACAACACTCAAGAAGCTCCATACCATCCAGGACAATGCAGTCCGCTTGATTGATCCCCATTCCACAAACATTCAAACCCTCCACCACTGACAAATAGTGGCAGCCATGTGCACCATCTACAAGGTGCACTGCAGTAACTCACCAAGATTCCTGAGACAACACCTTCCAAACCCACAACCACTACCTCAGAGAAGGACAAGAGCAGCAGATACCTGGGAACCCAGTCACCTGGAGGTTCCCCTCCAAGTCACTCACCACCCGGACTTTGAAATATATTGCCGTTCCTTTACTGTCGCTGGGGCAGCATTATGGAACGCTCTCCCTAATAGCACAGTGAATGTACCTACACCTCAAGGACTGCAACGGTTCAAGAAGGCAACTCACCACCACCTTCTGCAATACTGGCCTAACCAGCGATGCCCACATCCCGTAAATTAATTTTAAAAATGTATTACTGTTGATTTGGACTTACAACTCCCTCCTCACTAGTGCCCCCTGTCCCGCATCATCTTTTAAAACATTATTTCATGGGATGTGGCTGAGGCTGGCGAGGACAGCATTTATTACCCATCCATAACTGCCCTTAAAAAGGTGGTAGTGAGCTACATCATTGAACCACAGCAATCAATGTGTTGTAGGCACATACACCATTCCATTAGGAAGCAAGTTCATAGATTATAGAAGTTACCGTGCAGAAGGAGGCCATTTGGCTCATCGAGTCTGCACTGGCCCTTGGAAAGAGCCCCCTTCTTTTTTTTTTATTTTAGAGTCACACTGAGACTGCAGCACTGAGGTCCCAGGTTCGAATCCTGGCCCTGGGCCACTGTCCATGTGGAGTTTGCACATTCTCCTCGTGTCTGCGTGGGTTTCACCCCCACAACCCAAAGACATGCTGGTTAGGTTGATTGGCTGAGCTAAATTACCCCTTAATTAGAAAAGAAAAATAATTGGCTACTCTAAATTTTTTTTTAAATTTAGAATACCCAATTCATTTTTTCCAATTAAGCGGCAATTTAGCATGGCCAACCCACCAAGCCTGCACGTCTCTGGGATATGGGGGTGAAACCCACTCAAACACGGGGAGAATGTGCAAACTCCACACGAACAGTGACCCAGAGACGGGATTGAACACGGGACATCGGCATCGTGAGGCAGCAGTGCTACCCACTGCGCCACCCTGCTGCCCTAAGAGCACCCTACTTAAGCCCACACCTCCACCTTACCCCTGCAATCGAAATTAAGTTCTTCAGGACTCAGCCTGCTCAGTCTGACGTGGTCCTACTGAGCCAATCTTGGTGAGGGGCATTGACATTCCCCCAGCCAGAAAACATTCTGAATCCTTGCTGTCCTCAGTGCTTCTTCAAAGTGGTGTTTGACGTGGAGGAGGACTGATTCATCAACTGAGGAGGCACAGTGGGTAATAAATAGTGGGAGGTTTCCTTGTCCATGTTTGACCCGATGCCATGAAACATCATGGGGTCTGGAGTCAATATTGAGGACTCCTGGGGCAACGCCCTCCTGACCACCTCACCAAATGCGTCTTTTAATCATATTGCTTACTACATTGGAATGTCACATTTTTATTTTATTTTCTTTAAGTATGTCTCCAGGGTGACCATGAGTAAATATGTTGTCGTTCCACAAGAAATCAATCATTAGCACAGCCAGACTCGGCACTGAAATATGTCACATCCATACCATCTGGAGATCAAGGCTGTCGCTGTAATGAAACTCGGATCTCCACAGGGTAAGAATGAAAACCTCCAAAAATTTGTCACTCTTTTTACCCTGTGGAGATGATTACCGAATTTGGATGTGCAGCCTGTGACTGCAGAAGAGCTCAATTGGCTCGTGTCATTCAGATTATATACATTTTTTGTCAGCTTACCAGTTTTGATCAGCCCATGCTTTTCCTCAACTTCCAGAATGTTTGGTAGTTTCGATCAAATTAAAGACAGCCTTAGTATCAGCACATCTTTCGAATGTCTTGTACTGCAGCTGCGTTGCTCATGGTGAGGACTGTCAGAGTTGGGCAATGCACTGTATTTGTTTCCATGTTTCATGTTCAATGTCAACATCAGGCGCCCCAGGTTAGGTTGTAGCAGAGATTTTATTCAGAGCGAAAGAGTGTTTCATGATGTGTGTCAAGCCTATAACCTCAGTAAAATGCCCAACACCCCTGCACATGCATCAGAATGACATTTTAATTTGCTACTTACTCCAGCCATTCAGATGCCTTTCCTGAGCAAGATTGCCAATGCAGTGCCAATTAGTGCCAAACTATGAGCTGTGGGTCCCTGCCCACAAGGAATTGTGCTGGGATATTTCACAATCTCATTATTCTTAAGACCATATTGCTGATAATGAGAAGAAACGTCAGGCCCTCACTTTGGCCTCATTCCCAATTCATATCACAAAGGTGAAAGAGCGATGTTTAACTGCCACCGTCACCTAATTCCCTGCCATCAAAGTACCTTACGAGAATTAAGCTTTCCATATGCATTGTGCTTAACTCATTAAACAGGGAAACTAGTTATGAGGAGATGCTTCGCTCAACATTGTGAGGGATGTGAATTAATATCAGCAGAGACCTCATTAACCCAGGTGCTTCAGGGATCATGTCATTGCAGCTGAGTGGATGTGAACTTTGTCCCCTCACGTTGGCAGGCTTAGTCATTCCTCCGAGTCAGTCCCTGCAATGATCCTGGTGTTCACTGTTTAAACAAGAAGACTGACGGGGGGGGCGAGAAAGGAGATGTGCTTCCCTCCCCGATTCTAAGACTGAAATAATTGGAATAAAAAGCAAACTAATATAGTTTGCTTTCAGAATCCGTATTCGAGTGAGTATTGTGTCAAAATTAATTCGCATTCCTTCAAAAAGAAAGGTCTGTGTGCTTCTGCAAGCTGTTCTGAAACAGAGACATTTAAAGTAACAGATGGGTGACAGTCAGTTAGGAGACTGTAACAAATGGCAAGAGGGGTTTGTGAAATTCTCCAAACTCAGGGGTTGTGTTGCATCCCGTGACTCACCCCAACCGTTATTTTACGCAGCAAAAGCGAAATACTGCAGATGCTCTGGAAATCTGAAATAAAAACAAAAAATGCACAGTGTTCAGCAGGTCTGGGCAGCATCTGTGGCAAAAGAAACATAGAGTTAATGTTGCAGGCTGCTGATCTGGAAGAAATTAAAGATCTAACAGTGTTTGGAGCTGTTTTGTATCGTATCCGATAGTCATGTTGTTCACAAGTGGACTTGGCATTAAACAGCATGGGAAACTGTGTTATACCCGAAGCAGACAATCGACACCAACGCATTCTTAAGTCTATGCAATAAAGAATGTGTAAAGGAGAAGTAATGACAAAGTACCTTAAATATACAAAAATCACGTGATAAAAGGGGCAGTAATAGATGAACACAGTCATACCTGACAATCCAGAAAACAATATGCCACCAAAGGTTATAGTCGAATATCATAGCACCCAGCATTCACCCTCATTCTTCAGGCGCTCACTGAATTATTCTGACATCTGTCACCGTGGGGCAAAGCATGAGGTGATAAGTAATGAGTGTTGCTTCACCAAAGGGCGCATCCCTGACATATTTGTTCGCCTCACTCACCAGCATTTAAAATATAAAAACAGCTTAAGAGGCTGATGGAAGGTTGGATTTAAAGAATTGGTGAATATTTTGAAACATGAATGATGCTGTCGATTTTATTATTTTATATATAATGCATGTGTGTTTGTGCATGTGTGTATGCTTACTTTACATATGCTATATGTAGACACACACACAGGTACACTTGAATTGTAGTGGAGGCATTTTCAGTTGCTCTTGGAAGTGCTTTTGAATTATTTATTCAACCAGTTCTAAACTGCTTCTGAAGGCAACAAGCTGATAAGGTGTTGAGAATATGACTCACCCTGTATTTTTTTTGTACGTGATGAAGGTGACATTTCTTTTTGTCATGATATGCAGACACGCAACCAATGGGTCATCAGAACAGGACACAACCAATGGGTAATCAGGGCACCCAGAGGTGGCATCACCACAAGGGGGCACTACATGACCACTATAAAAAGGACAAGGCACACAGGCTCTGCCTCTTCCACCGGCAGAAACCAAGAGAGCAGGACAGGGTTGATTGTCAGCAACATCACACCCTAGCACATGGTCGAGAGCAAGCTTGTATAGTTAGCAGAATAGACTGAGTTACTAGAGTCAGATTAGCAGAGTGTCGAACTCATTTAGGAGCACTGTTAATCGCTCAATAAATACATTGAACTTATCTCAGAGTCTGAAGCATCCTTCAGCAAAGCCTACATCAAGCAGCAGCTTCGAAGTAACATAACACAACATGGTACAGGAATGACTGCTCAATCTCCCTAGTTCAACTCAGTAAGGTCAGAGACAACCAGCTACCGAATCCAGGCATGATCGACAAGATTCAGGCTCCTCCTCAACACAGGACCACAGGTAATCTTAGTGCTAACTAGCGCTCGTTCAAACAAAAATTCCATCTATATGTGGAAGCATCCGACCTGAAGAGTGTGACCAATGCTCGGAAGATAGCTCTTCTACTAACCATTGTGGGTGACCATGCGACATAGATCTTCAACTCGTTTCAATACACAGGAGGGCAGGACAAAACAAAATACCAAACTATCCTGGAGAAGTTCGACAGCCATTGTGAGGTTAACACGAATCAAATATTTGAGCACTAACTCTTTAAACAGAGGATGCAAGGTAAAGATGAATCCTTCAATAGTTATCTCACTAACCTTAGACTGCTAGCACAATCCTGCAACTTCGGTGACATAACTGATGCCATGATCAGAGACCAAATCGTTTTTGGAGTCCACTCTGATCCTCTGCGAGAGCAATTGCTACAAATCAAACACATGGCCTTAAAAATCGCCATTTGAAACGTGCACTGTGAATGAACGTTCAAAAAATCGCTACTCACAATATAAAAATGCTGAGAGTGAAAAACAAACCTCCCACGAGGTGGAGAGTGTTCAGGCCATCTCCCGGATGCAGCGCCTCCACATCTCTGACGCGGCCATTTCGCGCGCTCATCCTGGGGCCTGGCGCATGCGCAATATGACCGGGAATACGAAGCGGCCAAGAGCCGCACTGCACCGGTGCAAACGACCGAGAACCGCACCACACATGTACAACGACGCACTGAGCATCATGACGCCGACGTCATGATGTGTGCAAACTGTGGCACTGCCCACTTTAGAAAAAAATGCAAATGGTGTCTCACTGTGGGAAACTCAACCACTATGCAGCCCTGTGCAAATCTACACCACAAGTCAGGAGTCAGTGACCACAGTTCAAACAGAATCGCATCAGGAGTGTGCAACACCAAACGCATGACTCTGATCAAGGTAATGCTATGGATCCAGACGATGACTACCTGGAGAACACATACCGAGTAGGCATCATCACGAAGTGCGAAGACACCACACTTGGCACATTGCAAGTCCAATCAATCCTTGCCGCGGATTCCGAGGACAAATGGAACGCAGTGATGGATGTCAACCAGTGCCCCATCCAGTTCAAATTGGACACAGGTGCCTCCGCCAATCTGATCTCGAAGTTGGACTTCACGAGAATCAAGAAGGCTCCCAAAATCCTTCCAGCTGCTTGCAAACTCCAGGACTACAATGGCAACGCAATTACGGCACAGGGGTCCTGCCATCTGACAGTGTCCAACCAACACATAGAGACAAGCCTACGCTTCGAGATTGTTAAACCAGACAGGGCGTCCCTGCTAGGTGCGCACACCTGCAAGCAACTGAACCTCATCCAAAGGGTTTACACCATGACGCCGTCTCATCCGGATCTTCAGACCAGCATCGACGACGCCCTGACCCAGTACCCAGATGTCCTCAGCGGGATGGGCATACTTCCGTACGAGGTTCTACTGCGGCCTGACGCCAAACCAGTGGTCCACGCACCATGAAGTGCTTCACTGAGGGGGCGACTGAAAGCAGAGCTCACAAGCCTACAAAAGAAAGGCATCATCTCTAAGGTCACTGAACCAACCGACTGGGTCAGCTCGATGGTGTGTGTGAAAAAGCCTTCGGGGGACCTACGTATCTGCATCGACCCCAAGGATCTAAATAAAATAAATTATGCGGGAACATTACCCAATCCCAAAAAGGGAAGAATCACGAGTGAGATGGCACACGTGCGCTTCTTCACAGAACATGGACGCATCCCAAGGATTTTGGCAAATTCAACTTGAAGAATCCAGCAGAAGGCTCTGCACCTTCAGAACGCCTTTTGGCAGATTCTGCTACAACTGAATACCATTTGGCATCATCTCGGCATCAGAGATATTCCATCGCATAATGGAACAGATGATGGAAGGAATAAAAGGGGTTTGTGTCTATGTTGACGATATCATAATCGGGTCTTCAACTCCGGAGGGACATGTGTCGTGACTAAGAGGGTGTTCCGACGCATACATGAACATGGCCTCAAACTAAACAAATCCAAGTGCTGCTTTGGGATGTCCACGCTGAAGTTCTTGGGTGATCAGATATCGAAACACGGTGTACGCCCGGACACAGACAAAATAAAAGCCATCGAGGCAATGAAAGTCCCCGAGGATAAGAAAGCAGTACTCCGCTTCCTTGGAGTGGCAAACTTCCTAGGCACATTCATCCCGAATTTGGCCACACACACAATGGCCCTCAGAAAACTGATCAAGAAATCAACTGCCTTCGAATGGAAGACGGAACACCAGACAGAATGGTTGGAGCTGAAGGCCAAGCTCACCACTGCACCCGTCCTTGCATTCTTTGACCCAGACCGGGAAAGTAAGATATTGACCAATGCGAGTCAGGTTGGCATTGGGGCGGTGCTGCTACAAAAAAGGACACATCATCATGGGTCCCAATAGCATATGCATCACGGGCAATGACACCGACTGAGACCAGGTATGCGCAGATTGAAAAAGAGTGTTTAGGTCTTCTCACCGGCATCTTCAAATTTCATGACTACGTCTACAGCCTGGCGACATTTACCGTTGAGACGGATCACAGACCTCTGGTCCACATCATCCAAAAGGGCCTGAACGACATGACGCCCCGATTGCAGAGGATTCTGCTCAAACTCCGGAGGTACGATTTCAACCTGGTGTACACGCCTGGCAAGGAGCTTATCATTGCCGATGCCTTGTCCCGCGCCGTCACCTCACCGAGTGAGCCACTGGAGATCATCCAGCACATTGAATCGCAGGTGTAAATGTGCGCAAGCTACCTCCCTGCAACAGACAAAAAGCTCATTCTCATCAGAGAAGAGATGACCAAAGACCCCTTGTTGCAGCAAGTCATCCACAACCTCAACAATGGGAGGCCGAAAGGGCAATGCCCTCAATTCTACAACGTCAAGGACGACCTAACGCTGATCAACAGCATCCTACTGAAGGTGGACAGAATAGTGATCCCGCTGCGTCTCCAGCGCATGGTGCTGCGGCAGATTCATGAGGGACAGCAGGGCATAGAAAAGTGCAGACTCAGGGCCCGACAAGCCGTCCACTGGCCCGGCATCAACCAGGATATCATGGACATGGTTCTGGACTGCGAAACCTGTCAGAGGTTCCAACCAGCACAGAGCAAGGAGACGCTCCAACAGCACGACCTGGAAACCTCTTCATGGTCCAAGGTCGGCATTGACCTATTCCACGGGAATGATTACTTTTCGAACTATCCTGAGGTCCTGAAGCTGTCCGACCTAACCTCAAGGGTCATCATCAAAGCGTGCAAAGAGAAGTTCTCGTGGCATGGCATCCCGAATACCGTCATGAGTGACAATGGCTCGTGTTTCCACAGTTGAGAATGGTCCACGTTTGCTAAGAGCTACAACTTCAGACTCATCACCTCCAGTCTGCGCTACCCGCAGTCCAACGGCAAAATCAAAAAGCGGGTGCACATCGTCAAGCAACTCATCCACAAGGCCTCGGGCCCGACATATACCTTGCACTACTAGCTTATCGGGTGACAACCTTATCAACTGGCATGTCACCAGCTAAACTGCTGATGAACAGGGACCTGCGAACAACACTTGCAGCCCTACACCTGCCCAACCCAGATAACCTACCAGTACTACAAAAGATGCAACAGTCAGAAACAGAACTATGACATGCCACTGATCTGGACGTGCTATCCCCAGCAGACACTGCCAGGATCAAGACACCTGATGTTGGGTGCTGCGGCAGATCTGTCCCGGCTGTCATCGTTTGGCAGGCCGCGCCCAGATCCTGGGTGCTAAAAACGTCTGACGGCACCATTCGCAGAATTCGAAGGGCACTGCGGAAAATCATACGCCCAAACCCAATTCCACTTCCATCTGCTAAAGTGCCATCTCCAGACACCACAAACCACGAGTTCACCAGTCGTGCGTCCCACACACCTATCAAGACACCGGCATCCCCTCCGCCACCTTCCCGGCGGTCAGCGGGGATCAGACGTAAACCCCAGAGACTGGACTTATGAACATTTGTTTATTTTATGTCCACTGTATATACCAGTCATTCTTAACACTATCAGCCGTAGCTCCCATTGCCACATTAGACGGGCACATACACATGTACATATTAAAAAAAACAAAAGGGGGAGATGTCATGATATGCAGGCACGCAACCAATGGGTCATCAGAACAGGACACAACCAATAGGTAATCAGGACACCCTGAGGTGGCATTACCACAAGGGGGCACTACACGACCACTATAAAAAGGACAAGGCACACAGGCTCTGCCTCTTCCACCGGCAGAAACCTAGAGAGCAAGACAGGGTTGATTAACAGCAACATCACACCCTAGCACGTGGTCTAGTGCAAGCTTGTATAGTGAGCAGAGTAGACTGAGTTACTGGAGTCAGATTAGCAGAGTGTCGAACTCATTTAGGAGCATTGTTAATCGCTCAATAAATACGTTGAACTTATCTCAGTAGTCTGGAGCATCCTTCAGCAAAGCCTACATCAAGTAGCAGCTTATGTTACTTGAAGTAACATAACACAACACTTTTTGCTTTTAAAATTTGTTCTTTTCCTGGAGGAGTTTGAAATCTAAGTGGCTTTTCTATCTCGGTATTTTATCAGTGTTTGACATCAAAATGATAATGGGTCAAAGGTATTTATAAAAAACAAGAGACATAATTATGAGTCAGCACCGTTCTATATAAAAATAACCTTTTATGATAAGATAATTGTTATGTTCTACCTTCCCTTTTCTAGGTTATGCCCACGCTAAACATTTTTGCCAGAGATTTACTGGCCTCTGTCAGCACTGTGCTGTGTTGTGGGGTATTCGAGTGGTGTGTAAAAGGAACTGATGGTGGCAATTCTGCCGATTTCCCCTCCAGTTCTGTTGTGCCCTGTCATTGGACAGACGCAGGCATAAAACAGCATCCTGCCTCTTGGTGCTGGATCTAAGTCTAGAACCGTGTACAGAACATGAAGGGACAATGCCATTATCTTACAAGACACTGCGTCATGTTAAACACGAAGGGAGAGGCACGGGCATGGGGTTAGAAACACAACGGTCACGTTGGATGATAGAACCTTCCCTCCCACAGTGATCACATCTGCTGTGGGGAGGAATTACTGGCAAAAAGGTGGCTTTGCAGAGGATGGAAATGATTGTTCTCCGCCTTAAAGCGAACTCAAAAAACATTAGTGCGATAAACATTTATAAATGTGCAAAAAGGACAGGGAGGAAATGAACCAATTGGTCCTTCAAGCTCTCACCATAATGGGAGCATGATGACTAAAGGCTTCCCACCCCATCCCATTCTGTGCAAAAAACATCTGGCGGTGTGGCCCACGCCATCACACTGGCGAGGCAGGAGTGGGAAGAGCTGGCAGCCGGGAATCACAAGACCGTTAGGCAACACAAGAACCCTCCCCCACACGTACATGGAGGATTTCCCCCACCCCCTCCACGAACAATGGGGACTCCTGCCCTTGCACAAGGTGCACCCCCATTGCAAAACGCACCGGGGGAACCCCCTCCAGCCGATAAGGGGTACACCACCTCACCCAGTGTAACTCCCCAGAAGGTAGGGGCAGTGCCAAGGGGCAATGACAGGGAACCCCCCCCCCCCCCCGGGGAAAATACACACCTGTGCACCCCCAGCAGATTTCCTTCACCTGGTTCCAGTTTTTAAAAAGCCTGGGAAACCTGACAGATGTGGCGTCACGTCGGCGGGGGGTGAATTCCAAATGCGGGGGGGGACGATATGGCATGGAAGCCCGCTAATCATATTTAAATTTATTGAAATAAAGTTCCCAATCTTCCTGGGTGGAAACACCTCTTTGCGTCACCGGTGGGTGGGGAGAGGGAGCGGGGGGGGGGAACGGAAAACAAGGGGCGGGATTCTCTGACCCCTCGCCGGGTCGGAGAATTGTCGGGGGGGGCGGCGTGAATCCCGCCCTCACCGGTTGCCATATTCTCCGGCGCCGGGATTTTGACGGGGGCAGGAACCACACTGTGCCGGTCGGCGGCCGCTGACAGCAGCCCCCCAGCGATTCTCCGTCCCGCAATGGGCCGAGGGGCCGACTGTTTTTGGCTGGTCCCGCCGGCAGAAATCACAACAGGTCCTTACCGGCGGGACCTGTCTCCACGGACGGCCTGCAGAGTCCTCGGGGAGGGGGGGGGGGCACGGGGGGGATCTGGCCCTGAAGGGGTGCCCCCACGGTGCCCTGGCCCGCGACCGGGGCCTACCGATCCACAGGCGGGCCTTTGCCGTGGGTGCATTCTTTCCCTTCGCACCATCCGCTGTCAACTTCCGCCATGGCTGGTGCAGAGAAAAAGCCCCCTGGGTATGCGGTGGGATGATGCCAGCACATGCTGGTACTCCCGCGCATGTGCCAACTCGCGCCGGCTGGCGGAGGCACTTCGGCGCCGGTTGGCATGGCGCCAAACACTCCGGCACTGGCCTAGCTCCTGAAGGTGTGGAGGATTCCGCACCTTCAGGGCAGCCCGACGCTGGAGTGGTTCACGCCACTCCTCGGCGCCGGAGTGGCCCACCCCGCCAGTTCGCGGAGAATCCCGCCCCAGATCTCACAGCGAGATTCTCACTTTCCGAGTCTTGTGATATTTTTCTCCCATGTCACTGTTTGCGCTCACGGCGAGCATGGGCGCAAACCCACGCCGACTGGGTGGGATTTTCCGGCGCTTCTCATTGGTGGGATCCTCCGATCCCGTTGAAGGTGATCCCTTCGGCACGTTCCCCGGCGGCATGCCAAGTGAGCTGTGAAAAATACCACAGACATCATCAGGACTGGAGGATCAGCCGACAGCCAGTGATGAGCTGCCTCTGCCTCCAGAAAGCATGGCACGTTAGGGGCAGAAAACTCAGCCCACTGTCTATGTGTTAAGTATGTTGCTTTTTGTGCTTACAAGTAGTACATGCTGCTGTATTATGAATAGTGTGAGCGTACGGTGGGTTTTCTCCCTGTCACCATTTTTGCTTTTGCTTTTAAGTTTACTTCAAGCACATGTTCAGCTATTTTTAATCTTTATAAACGCAGATTAGCACTTCTCGCGCTTTTGAGTTGTTTTTAGAAAGCAGGGAGCAACATGCTCCAAAAGATTCCATTTCCGCAGCCATCACGTGGAACCAGGAAAGACTGCACAGTGATAGGCATAAAACCTGCTGTGGCAATACCAAGTGTGTCATGCCTATTCTGGAAAATGTCACACGAGTCATCCTACCAGGGTGACAGAAGTCCTTTAAATAGGAAATTATGGAAATTGGTGTTCAACTGTTTAATATTTATGAGATATATAACCTTGTACTGACCAAGACCTTTTGATGTAAGTCAATTTGTTAATTAAGTACTTTCATGTAGATTAAAATGGCTCAAAACTAAAATAAAAATGAGTGACGGAACTGGAAAGAGAGCATGCCACTGCTGTCATTCAGAAATTGGTTGATATGTTTAAACAGACCGACATGAAGTAAAATAGGCATTTGGAGTATTTTCAGGGCTATTCCTTGTGGGAGAGAAGGAAATACTTATTTTTCAGATCAAGGAAATTAATGCTGAGTGCATTTGCCTCCTTTTACGTAGTTCTTGGATTATGTGCCAAATAACAATGCTTAACATCATAATTGGCCATCAAGAGGTGGGCAAGAGGAGAAGTCCAGGCTTAACTTGATGCCCGACAGTGAAAATGTATCCAATTTCCTTTTGGTCAATTCCCACAGCAACACAGTGATATCATTGAGATAAGAAACTCTGAACTATTCCACCTGCCAAGGAAGAATTCAGACAGCAAAGATTTGGGTGGCAAGGTAGCACAGTGGTAAGCACTGTTGCTTCACAGTGCCAGAGTCCCAGGTTTGATTCCCGGCTTGGGTCACTGTCTGAACGGAGTTTGCACATTCTTCCCGTGTCTGCGTGGGTTTCCTCTAGGTGCTCCGGTTTCCTCCCACAAGTCCTGAAAGACGTGCTGTTAGGTGAATTGAACATTCTGAATTATCCCTCAGTATGCCTAAACATGCGCCAGAGTGTGGCGACTAGGGGATTTTCACAGTAACTTCATTGCAGTGTTAATGTAAGTCTAACCACTGTGCTACTGTGCTGCCCAAACGCAGCTGCCACCTTTCCCAGATTACAACAGTGAGGAAACTAGAAAAGTACATCATTAAAGCAGTTTGGGACATCCCAGGATCGTGAAAGGAGCTACATTAATGAAAGTCTTTCTTTCATTTATGCTATTTCCTTAATAATTCTCCAAGCTAACCCCAGTGTGACATTTCCATTCAGTCCTTCAATTGTATCTCACGGAAACACCAAATACGGCAGTTTTGCATTGTGACCTGCTCTCCTAATTGAGATTGCCCAAAATCCATTTAACATCAGACCCTTAGCACCAGCTGACATAGAAGACACTTATCTCACCGTTTGGGTTAGATTCATGTTATGGTTCAAGGTGAAAGGAACTGTGTGTAAAATAATTATAACACCTGCACCTACTTAAATAATTGTAATTTGTAAGCAAAGAATTGACTCTAAAATAAAGTGGAACAGAAGCACCAGTGCTTTCATATTTAGCAGTAATTGCTTTTAGTGAGTTACTGCAATAAAAGAATTTTATAAATCAGTATAAATTAATTTCTGCCTCATGTTGACAGGGCTGAGCAGTGTTTTGAGTGTTTGTATTCATCTTTGTTTCAATTATACCAAACACATTGTTACGACACAAAAAAGAATTTGTTCAACCGACTGGCAATCTGAAAGAATTCGTTGTGAAAGGCAATTAAATTTTCTTCCCTTCGCCAAACGTTTCATGGTGCACTTCATAATGTTTTTCAGTACTTTTATTTTTACTTTCAACAGGGCAGCTTAGAGAGCAATGGGTAAATGTGGGAGCTAATCTCATGTTGACAGCTCCTTTCACTCTGACTTCTCCTTTCTTGTTTTAGTAGTATTGTACAACAGAATCTTTAATTACCAGTCCAGGGTGGAATTTAATATGGATAAATGTAAAG
The DNA here is from genome assembly GCF_902713615.1 of Scyliorhinus canicula. Classification (NCBI taxonomy): domain Eukaryota; kingdom Metazoa; phylum Chordata; class Chondrichthyes; order Carcharhiniformes; family Scyliorhinidae; genus Scyliorhinus; species Scyliorhinus canicula. Next base: position 214,946,487 of record NC_052149.1, on the reverse strand, counting down.
TAAAGCATATTGGAACAATAAATTGCACACAAGGGGGCCAATTTTCAGCTGTCAGTGTGAACGGAGACGTGGCCGGAGAATTGCAAAACGCAATCCTTGCCATTAAGATCTCGGGCGGGATTCTGTGATCCTGAAACTAAGTGTTGATGCCGTTGGAAACGCGGTCGCGTTTCTCGATGGCGTCAACACAGCCTCAGGACCAGCAATTCTGGCCCCTATAGGGGGCCAGCACGGCACTGGAGCAGTTTACGCCGCTCCAGCTGAGGATCCTGGCATCTTCTGGGCGCCGCGGGATCCGCGCATGCGCAGTGGCACCGGTGCCAATGCGCACCTGCGCAGTGGCTGCCTTCAACCCACCAGCCCCGACGCAACATGGCGCAGGACTACAGGGGATGGCGCGGAAGAAAGGAGGCCGCCAGCCAGAGGGGCCGGCCCGCCGATCGGTAGGCCCCGATCGCGGGCCAGGCCACATCGGAGGCGCCCCCCACCCCATGGTCGGACCCCCACTTCACTCCCCACAGGCCGCCTCCCGAGCCTTCCATGCCGAGTTTCCGCCAGCTGAGAGCAGGTGTGGATGGCGCCAGCGGGACTCAGCATTTTTACGACGGCCGCTCGGCCCATCCCTGTCCGAGAATCCCAATGCTCATAGGACTGTCCCCTGTGTCCATGGGTTAGGGCTACCCAATTTCTGAGGAGCCATCCTTTTCAGCTCTATCAGGCTTCCCCTCCGCCACAGTAAATCACACACCTGAATTTTCTTTTCAGTGAGTCTCAAAATCTGGACTAAATACTGGGCTGTGCAGCTGGAGAGTTGCACATCAGGTTTCAGTCAGAGCCGGACACTCTGAAAAAATATGGGAAAATTCCATCCAAGTATATATGATAAAGCGATGTCCAGTAGTAAAGCTAATACATTTAAAGGGCTAGGTATGATGCTTTGACATCTCAATGAAAGTATTTAGTCCATGTGATGTTGTTGGGTGCTTGGTGGCACAGTGGTTAGCACTGCTGCCTCACAGCACCAGGGACCCGGATTCAATTCTGGCCTCGGGTGACCATCTGTGTGGAGTTTGCACTTTCGCCCCTTGTCTGCGTGGATTTCCTCCGGCTGCTCCAGTTTCCTCCCACAGTACCAATACGTGCAGGTTAGGTTGATTGGCCATGAAAATTGCCACTTAGTGTCCAAAGGTGAGTAGGTTAGATGGGGTTGCTGGGATAGGACGGGAACCTAGGTAGGGTGCTCTTTCAAAGGGTCGGTACAGATTCGATGGGCCAAAAGGCCTCCTTCTGCACTGTAGGAATTCTATGTTATCAGTTAAACAGATCAGGAACTGGGATATGGCTTAAAGTCATTTGGTTATAAGTCAGAGTGGACACTTTGGGTAGAGAAATTGGCCTGTTTATAGGTGCAATGAGGCCCGCTAAAGCCCGAAAAGTAGCGTGAAGCCACTCCCTCCCTGCCCTGACTCCTGCCCACTTGTGCTCCGTGTCTTACCATGCAGGTCCCTTCTCTATTCTAGCTTCTGTGGTTAGTATTGCTACCTCACAGCATCAGGGACCCAGGTTCAATTCCAATCTTGGATGAGTGTGTGTGTGGAGTTTGCACATTCTCCCCGTGTCTGCGTGGGTTTACTCTGGGTGCTCCGGTTTTCTCCCACAGTGGTTTTCCCACACAGTGGGCAGGTTAGCTGGATTGCCCAAAGGTGGTTACAGGGAGAGGGTGGGGGATTGGGTCTAGGGAGGTGCTCTTTTGGAATGGCCTCCTTCTGCACTGTAGGGATTCTATGGATATGGATTCTAAAATATGTGCAATGCTAGTGTCTGAGTTGATGGCAATGAGTGCAAGATTAAGTGACAATGTCTCTTCATCGCCATTGTTTGACTCCTCTTCCTCGAGTGTGAGAAAGTTCCAGCTCTTGAATATCTGAAAGAAGCACAGGACAAGGGTGGGGCTGTGGTGAGGGAGGAAGAGAAAAAGTTGGAAGTACACCATCTGCAGTTTGTAAGTTAGAAATAAATAAATAGATAGAGATTTGAATTTATAAAGCACTTTCACAACCATTAGACGTCCCACAGCGCCTTACAGTCAATGAAATGTTTTCAAAGTGAATGAAGTGTAATCAGTGTAATGTAGAAAATATCAGCCAATCTGCCCATAGCAAACTCCCACAAACAGCAATATAATAATGACCAGCAAATCATTTATTTTTTGTTGTGGTGACTCAGGGATAAATGTCAGTCAGGACATCAGTGATAACTCCCCTCTTTGAAACAGTGCCAGAAAATCTTTTACATCCCTGATCTCGTCACACATCTTCTCTACGCAGTTCTACTACAGCCACGTATGCTCCATCCGGTGCCTGTATCTATGTATTTACATTGTGTATTTATGTATGTCCTATATTTTTTTAATGCATGGAATGATCTGCCTGGACTGTACGCAGAACAATACTTTTCACTGTACCCCGATACCCGTGACAATAAAACAAATCCAAATCCATCCACCCAAGCTGCAACCTCAGTTTAACATCTCAACCAAAACACAGCTCCCCCAACAGTGCAATACTCTCTCAATACTGCACTGGGACATTATCTGTGATTTTTGTGCTTAAGCCACGGAGTGGGACTTGAATTCGGAACCTTGGGCAGGATTCTCTGATAATGGGGCTAGTATTGATGGCATCGTAAACGCCGGAGCGTTTTACAACAGCGTCATCTGGCCATTAGGAGCAGCGATTCTGTACTGCACAGGGGACCAGCACGACACTGGAGCGCATCATGCAGCTCCAGCTATCGATATGTGCCCCACCACGGCTGGCACGGGTCCCCGTATGCGCGCCACGGTTGGCGCCGGTCCGCGCATGCGCCTGGGTTGCCGTCTCCGTGCCAGCCCCCAGGCAACATGGAGGAGCCCTACAGGGGCTCGGCACGGAGGAACATAGGCCCCCCCTGGCGTCAGAGCGACGTCGCGGAATTCGCTCCCCCCCCGGCGGTTCTCCGACCCGGCGCGGGATCGGATATTCCCGCCCCTTGTGTCTCAGCGGCAAGAGGACTGAACCAATTCATTGTGCTCATACACTTCACATTATTGCAGGTAGCAAGCCCACGACTCAGAACATGTATATAAATTTTCAGAAGGAATCTTGATGAATTGAACTTGGTGGTTGGTAGCTGTTGAGTGATGAGGGTACAGTGAATTGAACACAGATAAGGCTAGAAAATGAACAAACTCATATCTTAGACAGAATATTCCCAGTCCCAAAGTGATGAATTTGTAGGTGGGGTAGCAACCGAAAAAATAGGTGAGGTGCTTCAGGAAGGTTATCTCGTGCCTTGCCAACACCAGGAAAGTTCCCAGAGGTGGGCATGGTCTCATATTACCTGCCCGCTGAATTAGTGGGCATCCAGCTACTATATTTAAGGACACAATTAGATGACCTACCTGTGCCTTGTTGGCAGTTGGAACGCCCCCCACTCCCCACCATGTGGAGAGTCCACCAGCTCCATGGAGACATTCTCTTTCTGGCAATCCAGGCAGCCATTGTAGTCAGGTTTCATTCCCCACAGGGAACCATAGACATGGCAGGCAGCAACCTCCTGGGTCCCAACAAGCCATCCAGAGAGGATTGCCCTCTGACCTGAGGTATCTGCCTGATTGACCTCTTTTATTTTTCAACCGACCTCTCCATTGGTGCCTCAGCAGCGCTCATCTCTCCCAGCAGGGCCATTGAGGCATTGGGGGCCTGAACATTGTTCATAATTAGGAAGCAGCCTCCAGAAATGTCCTTGTGCTGGCCTCACTGCTGACAAATGCAGGCTCAAGACTCCCATTTGGACCGACATTGAGGTTCCAAACATTTTGGGCAGGATTCTCCGACCCCGCGTCGGGTTGGGGAATCGCCGGAGGGGGTGCGATCACGCGATGCCGCTCCGACCCCGTGTCGGGTTGGAGAATCGCCGGTGTGGGGGGGGGGGGGGGGGGGCGCGAATCACGCGACGCCGCTCCGACGCCGGTACGCCGATTCTCCGCGGCCTCCCCGGCGTTTATCCGCGCTTGACGGGCCGAATGCCCGCCAAGTTCGGCCGAGTCACACCGGCACCATTCGTGTGTGGTCCTACCTAGTGGGACATCGGCGTTCATGATGTGGGGGCCGTCCTGGCATGGGGAGGGGGGATCCGACTCCGGCGGGGGGGGGGGGGGGGGCTCCACGTTGGCCAGGACCACGATCGGAGCCTACCGATCGGTGGGTGGGCTTATCTCGGGGGCGGGAGGGGGATGCCTATGTTCCTCTGTGTTGGGCCCCTGTCGGGCTCCGCCATGTCCGGGGACAGCGCAGAGAAGGCAACCCACGCGCATGCGTCGGCCATGGTGCATGCATGGACCTGCATTAGGTGCTCCAGTGCCATGCTGGCCCCTTGTGCTGCGCAGGATCACTGCTCTGAAGGGCCAGATGACGCCGTTTTAAAATGCTCCGGCGTTTACGACAGCGTCAACACTTAGCCCCAGGATCGGAGAATCCCACCTATAGTTCCCTCGGTTGTTCAACATTTGCCTGCGTTATTTCCATATTCTTGACATTAAACTCCATTTCTACTTCCCGCTGTTTCCTGAGTATATGTTTGGAAGGCCTCTTCTCTTCCCCTTACCCTGGTATCGCTCTTTTTGTTCACCTCTTCTATCAAGACCTTTGATAACCTTGACATTCGCTCTTTCGCATGTTTAGCCATTGCACAAAGTATCATGCGGTTACAACTCAGATAACTAGATGAAGGGTAGTGAGACAAATTACATATAATGCACCTCGAACCAACAAATATACTGTGAGGCTGCTCCAATGTGTATGAATCTGGTGAGTGGCCCACCACCTGAATACAATTAACTCTCAATTACTTAATCAGTTAATACCACAGCCCAAATTGGATTCTGAAGCATCTCTCACCACTTCTGGCAGCAACTTCTTCTTTAAAGGTACAGGCTGCCTTTAAATAAAACTAGTTTCTCCAGAAACCGCCCCCCCCCCCCCCCCCCCCCCCCACCCCCCACCCCCCCACCCCCCACCCCCCACCCCCCACCCCCCACCGGCTAATGCAGAAGCCAGTGAACAGCACAAGGGTCACTGGTTGCACCCAGAAATCATTTGAAAGTGCAGATTGCACCAAGTTGCATTACTCACCGCTGTCCATTCACCTGCTTCCTCAGATTATCCAATTTCTTCCCTTTACCTTCAGAAGGTATTGATTTGAGACAAATTACATGATTAGCACTGCTGACTCACAGGGACTAGGGACCCAGGTATAATTCCGGCGTGACTCTGTGGAGTTTGCACTTTCTCCCCATGTTTGCATGCGTTTCCTCCAGGTGCAGATTAGGTTGGGTTACGGGGATAGGGCAAGAAAGTAGGCCTAGGTAGTGTGTCCTTTCATTGGGTTGGTGAAGACTCGATGGGCTGAATGGCCTCCTTCTGCACTGTGAGAATCGATGATTCCATGAGTAACATAGCTTTGACAAAGGGTCATCTGGATTCGAAACGTTAGCTCTTTTCTCTCCCTACACGTGCTGCCAGATGTGCTGAGATTTTCCAGCACTTTCTCATTGCTATGAGTAACATGACTAGTTCCTGAGAATAAGGATCTAAGTATAAGCAGATTGATACCAGTCAACACCATTAGAAATGTGAAGACTGAGGGAAACATGATCCAGGTTTCTAAAATGCAAAAACATAATCTTGTTTTGACAGGTAGCAGATAAATAGACACTAATGTGTTACAAGCAAGGCAATGACATGGAAGTTATTTTTTCATGAAGGGTCAGGAAGGTGCAACAAATTTCAGGCAAAAAGCTATTAATATTGACTTGATGCAAAAGGAAACATTATTATTGGGCAATTGATGGGATTGATTATAGGATATTTATTGAATAATCCATGTGAGGGTAAAGAACATGTCGTTCTGTACCATGAAAGATAAGCTGTAAAAAAAAACAGCCAGGCAGCATTGAACAGTGATCTGACAATGTTTTGGATTTTTAATTATTCCTTTACAGACAAAATTTTGTGGAATTTTATTTTGAGATTAAACGAAGAGGATGGAGTCCATGCTGGGGGAGGCTGTGTAGAATCTATGAACAGAATGGGCTTAATGGATGACAAAGCATTGTCGTTCTTTCTGGTGCTCTGTGCGATGAAGCTCAGACTTGTCAGTGGTGAACCAATAGCTCAGGCTTATGTGCTCAAAGCCAAAATGTCTTTGATTTTAATGCTAGGTCAATCAATCTAGAAATATTAACTTGTTCTAGGATTCCCTGGCATCTTGTGTGTACATAATGGCAGAGAACCCACGACTAATGTTTGACACAAACAAAATCTGTCAGTATCATGATTTCCAGGTTTTTTTAACACCATGTTGAAGCAAGCAGCCAACTCGTCTTGAAGGGATATCATTCTGAGGAGGCAAAATATTCAAAAGAGCCTCACATCACAGCCGCAAATGCAGTGACACCGTGCAAAATTAACACAAAAACATGCTCTCAGTACATGTGACCTTGTCTCATTATATGTTGATCAATGGAAGCAGAATGTTTAACTTGTGAGTTTGCCAGGTACTGGTGGCTGATGTGTTGAACTCCAGTTTCCGAATTGTTGAACAAGCTCTTAATCTCAATTGGCTATGTAGTGAACAGCCCACCTTCCACATTTTCACATGGACTCGTGAAAAAGCAAGATGTTGGCCAATACATAGTCGACAGCAAATATTATCAACAAAATCATTTCTTATAAATCGGGGGCTCGATTATCCACTGCCGCCTCTGGTGGCGGAGTTCCCGATACAGCAGAGAATCCACTGTCATTAAAAACGGGATTAGCACCCTTCCGATGCTTCCGTTCTCTGCTGCTGGCAGCTTCAAGGTTCATGCCCCACCCAAGCAGGAGGATGCAGATAGGTCAGATTCACCCATTTGCATCTTATCATGGGCTGGGCGCCGGATTCTCCAAAACTGCGTGATTCTCCAGTCCTCTGGGCTGGGATTCACGTGGGCGAGAATTGATGCAGGTATTTCTCAGCTTGACCCTAGTGCTGCGGTCTTACCATGAGCCAAGGGGTAACTCTTTAAGGGAGTTGCTCCCAAAATCCACCAGAGGGTTCCCCTCCTCCCCCACAATTCAAATCCTGTCCATCCCACCCCTACCAGAGCCTCCCCCATAAAACAGACCCCCATCAGAGACTCCCATAAAGGGTGACCTCACCAGAGACACTCGCATAAGAGTGACCCCATCAGAGATCCCCATTACTGAGACCCCCCACCAGAAACCTCCTCATCAGATTGATCCCTATCAGAACCACCCCCATTACAGAGACCCCCACCAGAAACCCACATTCCAGAGACCCCTGCCTAGAATCCCCCCATCACAGAGATGCCTGCCTGGAAGTCCCCCTTAAAGAGACCCCTGCCTGGAAACTAGAGATCAGTCGAGACAGTGAAAAAGAACACTACTTTAAAACTCACTTGTGCCCTGCATCTGCCAACTCAGGCAGGGAAAGCAGCACCTCTAAATTCCTAGAAATGGAAAACCACATCAACTGGGTTTAAACCTCCTCAGATCTTTCAACTGCAAGGCTTTCATTTACATGAATGGGAATTGTTTTTACTAGGATGTGATTGACAGTTTACATACAGGCAGCTCTCTGGATTGTTTAATTTCACTTCCCTTCACGCTTGAGTGGATCTCAAGTAACCTGCTGTGAAACAAACTCCAATGTTTATAAACATCTAGCTATGGCTAACAAATCTTGGTAGACATCAAAGGCAGTTAAGTGCTTTCTGCATGGAAGTGAGAACACTTAACTGTGTTTCATGTGGTCCAAGAACTGCCAATCATAGCTAGATGTTGATAAACACTATGTCAGCTTCACAGCAGACTACTTGAGATCCACTCACGCATAAAGGGAAGTGAAATTAAACAACCCAGAGAGCTGGCTGTGTGTAAGCTGTCAATCAAAGATCTGACGGGGTTTTAACTCATCAGATGTGAATCCCTTTCTAAGATTTTACAGATGGGGCTTTCTCTGCTTGAGACTTCAGGTGTAGGGCACAGGTGAGATATAAAGCAGTGACTTTTTTCATTGTCTCTATCTGGACTACTCTTTAGCTTCCAGGCAGGGGTCTTTTTAATGGGGGGCTTCCAGGCAGGGGTCCCTGTAATGGAGGGCTTCTAGGCAGCGATCTCTGTAATGGGAGGGGGGATTCTGTTGGGGGTCGCTGTTATGAGGGGGTTTCCGGTGCGGATCTTTCTTATGGGGGGGGTTTCTGGTGGGCGTTCAGTAATGGGGGTCTCTGGTGGGGGGTCGTGGGGTGTCAGATAACCCTCATACTGTGGTGGAGGGTGGAGTGACACAGAAGATCCAGTGGTGGGATTAGGAAGTGGAATTGGATGGTGGGGTGGGGAAGGGCCCAGTCGCCGGACTTCGCTATCGGTCCACCTGCTCAAAATGGCAACCCAATAGCGGGATTCGCAAGGAAATCCCTCGCAACCTCCGCGATGCATAAATTTGCATGGCAAGGGATAGTGAATCGTCTCTGGATTCTCACTCCCAGTGCAAGCACAAACCTGAGACGATTCATCCCTGGGGAGAGAACATAGTCTCCCAAAAGGAAAATTCAGACCCAGATTAATGTTACTCTCTTTGGGAGCGCGGAAATAGGAGTAGACCACTTAGATCTGTGGTACTCTGCCATTCATTCAGATCATGACTGTGTGTATCTTAGCTACATCTAGCTACCTTACCTTGAATCTGTTGCCCTTAACACCCTGACCCAACAAAAATGTATCAATCTCTATCACCTCTAGTTTACAGGTGTGAGATTGGCTGGCACGAGCAAGAGCTTGCTTTTGCTTGAGCTGGCTGTGTAAATACCCAGAAACAATTGCGTGCCATTACAAGTTCTGAGCAAGATGTTGAACGCAACTCTCTGCCCAGTGAATTCAAATCCTGCTGTCTTTGTGCTGTTGCCCAACAGTGTGCAATAAGAACCACCATTCTCTGTGCAGAAATCAAATGAAGTGCACACCAGTGGCATTACAGCTACATTTGCTGTGAGTGGATATGTTCTCGTTAACTATTGGAAGGAGATTTTCTCTGTCCGCTGGGTGAAAACGTGAACCTGTTCACAGCTGCCAGCTTTGTGAATTTGCTGCAATGTGCATAGGAGGAAATCTTGGCCCGTGGGAGTAAAAATACCAAATGATAATATTATGATTTTCAAACTCAAGCTCTCCGCCCGCTTCTTTTCTGAAAAGGAGCTCTTGATTTGCCAGATTGAGACAAAAGGCACAGTGAAATTTAGTACCAAAAAAAGCAGAAAGTGTAATTATTAAAAAATTGAAGAAGATACAAATCTTGGACCCTCTTCTGACTAACCAGACGGTAGCATTGTGATAAGCACAATTGCTTCACAGCTCCAGGGTCCCAGGTTCGATTCCCAGCTTGGATCACTGTGCGGAGTCTGCACATTCTCCCCGTGTGTGTGTGGGTTTCCTCCGGGTGCTCCGGTTTCCTCCCACAGTCCAAAGATGTGCAGGTTAGGTGGATTGTCCATGCTAAATTGCCCTTAATGTCCAAAATTGCCCTTAGTGGTGGGTGGGGTTACTGGGTTATGGGGATAGGGTGGAGGTGTGGGCTTGGGTAGGGTGCTCTTTCCAAGAGCCGGTGCAGACTTGATGGGCTGAATGGCCTCCTTCTGCGCTGTATATTTGATAAATTCTATAAAATACAAAAGTGCTTTTAGTCCCATGGGTATGCCGCACTCTAAGCTTCTTTTCTTTCTCTCTTTCAGGCACTTTCTTTTTAAGACCTCTTCTGGGACAACACCTCTCTTCAGTACATCCACGCCGGGTTATCCTTTAACCTCTGGTACTGTCTACTCTCCACCACCACGGCTTTTACCTAGAAGCACCTTCTCCCGAAATGCTTTTAAACTTAAGAAGCCATCGAAGTACTGTAGCTGGAAATGTGCTGCCTTGTGTGCTATCGCTGCCTCTGTGGTACTGGCTATACTCCTGGCATATTTCATAGGTGTGTATCTCTGATTTAACACTGGCGTGATTTGTATAGAAGTGCAATTGTGTTTTTTGCACTGAATTATCAATCAGTCCCACTGTTTGAAAAATTCATAGCATTGATCCTAACCGTGGCTCCTATCTCAGGCAGGGTATAAGGGAGGGGTGTGGTCTGCTGGGAGAGGGGAACATGAGCGGGGGGGAGAAAAGGGCCCCAAGCTGAAGGCAAAGAGCTTGCCCAGAAGGAGAAAAGAACAATCGAAAGGCTGATCGACCAGGCTACTGTCTGGCAGCTCCTCGAGGCTGGTTGTGGAAAATCACCAGCTGAGAACTGGTGGCAGGTGGCTTGCCTGGTTCCCTGCCAAGTAATGCTTTATGAAGAGGAGAAAATATGTAAACAGAAAAGGGGAATAAAAACATTTTCTTTATGCCTCTCTAGAATCCAAGTTCATGCAATTGATACAGGTCCATTTGAAATCCTTGAACAGCAAATCCTCTAAAATGTTTTTGCTTTTAACGATTTAATTCCTCCTTGCTGCTCACAAACAATGACCAGATTGAAGTTCAAAGCATCTCGGGCTGAATTTTTTGTTTGGGAGACTATGTTCTCCCCCCAGAGGAGAATTGCAACCAATTTATGATCCCCCTGGCAGTGCAAATCGGGATGCAATTCCCTATCCCTTGCCATGCAAATTCATGCCTGACGAGGAATACAAAGGAATCCCGCTATCGGGCTGCCAATTTGAGCAGGCGACCCAATAACGAAACAACACCCCCCCCCCCGCCCCGACTTCAAATCAGCGCCGAACATCCCCCTCCACCTCACCGCAAAGCAGCTTCCCACCCCCGAATTGCCTGGGTGCCCCCCTTCCCCCAAATACTGGGGCGAACCAACCCACCCCCCCACAGGGACCGCCTAATGAGTGAGACCCCCCAGTGACCCCCTAATGAGTGAGACCCCTCTAGGGACTCCTGCAATAGGGAGACCCTCCCAGGGACCCCTATAATAGGGAAAACACCCTTAGGGACACCTGCAATAGGGAGACCCCCCCCCCCCCCACCCCTTAGGGACTCACTAACCAAAGAGGGAACCCACAGAGACCTCCTAACTAAAGAGATCCCACACAGGCACCCCCTAACTAAAGGGAATGCCTCCCCACAGAACCCGCCCCTCCCCACAGAAAAGAGACCCCTGTCTGGAGGCTAGAGAGCAGTCCAGACCCTAATTGGTAAAATCCTGGGCGTGATTCTCCCAACCCTGGGCCGGGCTGGAGAACCTCGCGACCGAGCCGCGCCGCCCCAACACTGGCACGTGATGCTCCGCAGAGCGTAGAATCGGTGCCAGCATGGTTGGCACCGTGCCAGTCGGGGGTCGCTCTAGGCTGCTGGTCCGCCAATTCTCGGGCCGTCGTGAAAACGGCGAGTCCCGCTGGCGCCGTCCACACCTGCTCTCAGCCGGCGGGGACTCAGCGTGGAAGGGTCAGGTGGCGGTCTGTGGTGGAGGAGGGGGGCTCCGACTCCGGGGGGCCTCCGATGTGGCCTGGCCCAGATCGGAGCCCACCAATCGGCCGTCTGGCCTCTCTGGCTGGGAGACTTATTTCCTACGTGCCGGCCCTGTAGTCCTGCGCCATGTTGCATTGGGGCCAGCGTGTTGAAGGAAGCCAATGCGCATGCGCATTGGCGCCGGTGCCACTACGCATGCGCGGATCCCTGGGCGACCAGTTCGCACTGGATCGGCAGCTAGAGCGGCGTGAACTGCTCCAGCGCCATGCTGGCCCCCTATAGGGACCAGAATTAGTCCTGGGAAAGGCCCATTCACACTGTCATAAAACGTGACGGTGTTTATGATGGCGTGGCCACTCTGCCGTGGGATGAGAGAATCCCACCCCCCATGTTTACAAACATTAATCACAGATGTAAGTGTCTTCCAAGCACTAAGTACATTCCAATCACTCAAATGTGTGATTGCAATGCACATATCAGAAGAGTCATTTATCCATGAAGGGAGATGAATGAAGCAAGGCTGCAGCGGTTTATGGAAGCTGTCAATCAGAGCCGACTAGAGGAATGGGTATGTGGAGCTTCCAGGTAACTGGTACAGCTGTAATTCTTTTTCACTGCCCTGGACTGCTCTCCAGCTTTTCTTGCGGGGTGGGGGGGGGGGAGGGTCTTTTTGGGCAGTCCCTTTAGTTAGGGAGACTCTTTGGGAGGTTCCTTCAGTTGGAGAGTCCCAGGGGGTCCCTTTAGTTAGGGGGTCTCTGTGGGGGGTGGGGGGGGGGGATCCCTGTGGGGGTTCCTTCAATTTGGGACTCCTGGGGGGATGCCTTTAGTTAGGGGGTCTCTGTGGGATGTTCCTTCAGTTCGGGGGTCTCTGTGGGGGGTCCCTGTGGGGGTCCTTCAGTTAGGAAATCCTGGGGGGATGCCTTTAGTTAGGGGGTCTCAGTGGAGGGTCCCTGTGGGGGGTTCCTTCATCTAGGGAGCCCTGGGGGGGGGGGGGGTGCCTCTAGTTAGGGGGTCTCTGGGAGAGGTTCCTTCAGTTAGGGAGTCCTGGGGGGTCCCTTTAGTTACAGGGTCTTGGCAGGGGTCTCTCTAGTCAGTGGTCCCCAGGAGGGGTCCCTTTAGTTATGGGTCTCTGTGTGGGGTCCCTCCAGTTACGGGGTCCCGATGGGCAGTTTCTTCAGCAAGGGGTCCTGGGGGGGAAGGGGGATCTTCCTATTCATGGGAACCTGGAGGGTTCTCCCTATTCATAGGATCCCTGGCAGGACCTCCCTGTTAAAGATGCCCCTGGGGGGGGGGGGGGGGGGGGAGGTGGTATGAATTGGGGGTTGAGGTCCAGTAGAGGTGGGGTGGGCAGATAGTGCATTGTAGGAGGGGAAGGTGACCCTCGGATGGACTCTAGGGGCAAATGCCCTGAGGTATTACCCCTTTGGCCCACTACGCCAGGGCCACGCTGGTGGAGACCACACGTAATCCGCGCCCACATGTTTCCCGGCCCTGGGAACCGGAGAGTCACGGAGGGTTAAAGTATAGAGTGCCGGGCCCACAAAATGGATGCAAATGGATCATTAAGATAATTTGCATTAATTTACCTCCTCCCACAGACGCGCAGTCGCGGACCTTATCAAGGTAGCAGTGGGGGATGGGTGGTTCGGAGCATCACGATCGGGTCAGGGCCCGAGTCTCCATCTCATTGGGAAACATAATCCGGGCATCACAGCACGGAGAAACCAGCCCCTTTACTTTCAAACTCACATTGGAGTTATTTAAATGACAACATCAATGTGGATAAGTGCAAATTACTTTTAAACTATTTGACAAAGTGTGATAAATTACATTTTCGACCTGTTTAGTGGGACTGATTGATGATTCCTGTAATTTCAAAGCAATGACAAATTTTAACAGCACTTTGTGTCTCGTGTGTAAGGGAAAGCCAGCATTGTTGTGGACAGTTGTCTGCCACAAGCAAATTTTGGCCATCCAAAATAATTGTTAAAATGTGCTAGCAACAAGTTCATTGGGAGGTTATCTCGTCTCCTATGTACATCAGGAATGAAGAGTTTTATAAACAGCTATTATTATGAAATTGTTTGGTGAAATGATGGATTCCCAGTATTAATTGATCAACGGAGTGACATTTTCTTGCAGGTTCACTTCTTGGGCAGGATTCTCTGACCGCCCGCCGGGTCGGAGAATCGCCGGGGGGCAGCATGGATTCCACCCCGACGCCGGCTGCCGAATTCTGCAGCGCCTGTTTTTGGTCGGGGGCGGGGATTGCGCCACGCCGGTCGGGGGCCGTTGGCAGTGCCCCCCCCCCCCCCGGCGATTCTCCGGGTCCTGATGGGCCGAGCGGCCAGTCCTGCCGGCGTGGATTAGACAAGATCCACACCAGCGGGACCTGGCTTTGAGGGCGGCCTGCGGAGTCCTCGGGGGCGCGTGGGGGGGGGATCCGGCCCCGCGGGGGGGGCCCCACTGTGGCCTCACCCGCGATCTGGGCCCACCGATCTGCGGGCAGGCCTTTGCCGTGGGGGCACTCTTTCTCTCCGCGCCGGCCTGTATAAAGCTCCGCGATGGCCGGCGGAGCTGTATACAGGCCAGCGCGGAGAAGAAACCCTCTGCGCGCGCGCAGGAAACATGCCAGTGGTTCTGCGTATGCGCCAGAACACGCTGGCGCTCCAGCACATGCGCCAACTCGCGCGGCCGGCGGAGGCCCTTCAGCGCTGGTGGATTCCGCACCTTCCGGGCAGCCTGACGCCGAAGTGGTTCACGCCAGTCTTTGGCCCCTGGTACGGCCCGCCCGCTGATTGCTGGAGAATCCCGCCCCTTGTCTGTCAGCTCAGTGACACATTTTGGGCCGGAAACCTCATCATGTGCTTTTTGTGTACTGTTGTTAGACTGTTGTTCCATCACAACAAAAATCATTGAACGTTTTTTCAAGATGGTAAATAAATTCCCACAGTCAGTGTGTTAAATGAATGAAATTAAGTGAAAACAGGACCCAGTCAAGTGGCAAAAAACGACACATGCAGTGGTTTCATTTAAATGTTAAGATATCTTCTCAGTCAGATCTATCAAAACCACAAAGTATCAGTTTCCACCACCACCACCACAGTTAGCCTTAAGCAGCATCATTCATCGTATATTGCTTTGGTGCAAATATTCCAGGAGGCACGGAGTGAAAGGCCAAACTGGTTTATTTTAACCTGAAAAGGACTTTAGTATGCTGTGAGTACAGGAACCCTGCCGGAGTTTTTCTATTGTTGCATGTGAGGTTGTGGAGGACATACGATGTACTCCGAACCATTTTGAGTGACCATCAACCGTAATGAGGAACAGCGATCCCAAGAAAAGGCCAGCAAAGTCCACATGCACTCACTCATACCAATGGTCTTCCTGGCCATTCCCAGGGGTGAAAAGAGGGCAAAGGTGGGAGTTTCTTGTTTCACCTGGCACAAGGAGCATTGTTTCACCAGATTCACGATGTCTGTGTGGGGCCTGGGCCACACAGACGTAGCTCCTGGTGAGCATTTCCATCTTGGATACCCCACGATATCCATTGGGTAATTCTGTCCAGTTTGGGCACTGACCTGGGCGATGAATGACTACTTGGGTCCACACAGGATGACGCCATCTTCTACACTCAGTTCTTATCATTTAGTAAGGACGGGCTTCATGTCATCTGTGGGGTGTGCTCGGATTCTGCCATTGAGGATCATGTGCCGCAGTTTTGCCAGAGTGGCGTCCTTCTGGGTCCATGCTTTAAATCTGCTTCACAGATACTGGCAAAGTGTCCAGGACGTTCCAAGGTCTTGATGACATCTTCCAATGCCAACAGAGAGGCCAAGTTTCTTGGCAGCGGGATGTGACGCAGGGCATCCGCGTTGGCAATGTGTATTCCTGGGTGGTGCCTGAGAGAGTTTTGGTCACAATAATGCCCAGTGTTGGATCCAAGCCGAGGTGATGGGGAATCACATTATCTTCTTTGTAAAGGCTCAGCAGGGGGTTATGTCTGTTACAATTGTGAAATGTCGGCCGAAAGCATTTGGGTGGAATTTCTTCGCCCCAAAAATATTAGCCAGTCCTTTTCTTTGGTCTGAGAAGAGCATCTTTCCGCATCCGCCAAGCTTCTGGATGCAAATGCTACAGATCTCTCTGTATTAACATCCCATCGATGGGAAGAGTGTGCCCCTACTCCATATCAAGAGCCATCACTTCTTGACACAAGTTCTGTCTTGTTTGATGACAGTTACTGCTCCTTCACCTTTGTGAAGGCTTCATCCTTTGGCACCTACCACAACCACTTCTGCTGATTTTTTAACTGTGTGTGCAGGGGTGACAATAAAGTGACCAAGTTTGGGATAAATTTCTCTTAGTAGTTTATGAGGCCTAGGAAGGGTTTTAATTCTGTTGTATTTCATGGGGTCGGTGCCTCTTTGATGGTGTTAACATTATCCTCCATGGGGTGTAGGTCTTTTTTATCAATTCGGTACACTAGGTGGATCACTTCGACTGCCTGGAACACACATTTTTCTCATTTGAGACGGACTCCTGTGTCAGACGATCATCTCAAAACCTTCTCCAGGTTTTCTAGGTGCTCTTTTTCCATGGTTCCTGAGATTAGCATGTTGTCTAAGTATGCTGCCACCCTTAGGTAGCCCTCGGAGAAAGTTCTCTATTATGCGCTGAAAAATGGCACGTGTGGACAAGACTCTGAAGGGTAGGCATGTATATTCATATAAGCCCTCAGGGGTGTTAATCATCATGTATTTCCTGGATGACTCATCTAATTCCAGCTAGAGGTAGGGATGGCTCATATATAGTTGGGTGAAGGTTTGACCCCCTGCCATTTTGGCATTTAAATCTTCTTTGAGTGACATGGGGTACCATTCTAAACGTGAGGCTTTATTTAGTTTATCGTTCCTGCACAGGTGGATCGACCTGTCGGGCTTGAGGACGGGGATTACTGGTGCAGCCCACACTGTGAACTGCACTGGTTGTATTACGACAAGGCTCTCTAAACGCTCAAGTTAGGTCTCTACTTTGGTAAATAATGCGTATGCGACAGAGCGTGCCCTGAAATATTTGGGTAGGGCACCGGGGTCCATATAAATCTCTGCCTTTGCTCCATTTATTCTACCAAGGCCTTCTTGGAATACCTCGGGTATTTGCCAATGACCTCACACAATCCACCTGCCATCCTTTGGAGCCAGTGGGTCCTGGTTCTCAAAAAACTATGAGTGGGAGTCAAGCCGTCTGCTGCCCATAGGTAACTGTGATCATAGTGATCCCCATAATCTTTGAAGGTTCCCCTGCACGTGTGGCCACCGTGCTCCTGGTGTCACACAGGTCCCGGGACAAGATGACCATCTGTTCCCTGATGATGAAGACAGCAGCTCCTGTATCCACCTCAATTAGTAGGGAATGCTGTTGACCAAGAGTTATTGGGATAACCTTAGTGGTGACGATGCAGTTTAGTTGCATTGTTTTTGTCCTCAAAGGGCTGATAGACTTGCAAGGCCATGGCACGAGGTGGCTTTGTCTCCAACCTGGGCGGTGTGTATACTGCTGAATCTGGCAGCTCTGCCTGAGCCGTGATTTGGCCACATTTACATCAGTCTTGCGGCTGAAACTTGTAGTCTTCCGGGTACTTGTAGAATTATCTGGCCACCTTTTGAGATGCCAGGACGTCATGGCTGAATTTTGAGTTGGTGGTGGGTGATGTACATGAGAACCTTCACTGGGAATGCTGGCTTTTCTGTATAAGGGTCCTCCACCACTCCCCTCCCCTCCCCCCTCCCCAGCCTGAGAACGCGACTGTCCATCATCCCTTGGAGTTCTTGAACCCCTTTCACGGTGTTCTCCAAGCATAGTGAAAATTCCATCATCCTTTTGAGGTCTCGGGTGGGTTCTGCCGCCAATCCTTTTTGCATCACGACATTATTGATCCCACACATCAGCTAGTCATATGCCATTTCAGTCGGGGTGGGTCAAACTCGCAGCATTCGGCCTGCTTCCTTAATAAAGCCAGGAATTCTGTCACAGGTTCCTCAGGGATCCTCCCTGTCGTGTTGAATCGGTAATGCTGGAGGATTACAGACGGTTTGGGGTCATGATGGCTCTTTACTAGATCCACCAGCTCAGTGAACATATTTTTTGTTTCTTTTTGGGGTTTTTTTAATATATTTAGAGCGCACAATTATTTTTTTTCCCAATTAAGGGGCAATTTAGCGTGGCCAATCCACCTAACCTGCACAACTTTGGGTTGTGGGGGTGTAAACCATGCAGATACAGGGAGAATGTGCAAACTCCACACGGACAGTGACCCAGGGCCGGGATTTGAACCCGGGTCCTCAGCGCCGAGGGAAAAGTGATAACCACTGCAGGATAAGTTAAACTCTTAATAATGCTGAACATCATATGCTGTCAAAAGGATTACTTTATGCCTGTCTTCCCCTTCTATGCTGCTGGCGCGGAAGAAGTGGCACATGCGTTCAGCATAGTGGGACCAGTCCTCCACATCAGGCTTGAGCTTCCCAAAAAGGGGCATTTCCTGATTTTTCTTTTTGCTTTATTTCTTATCGGAGTTGTCACCGCCGAGTTTTGAAAAATCTCCTCAGGATCCTGTGCTTGATCCTCGTCACCAATGTAATAATTCCTGGAGGCGTGGACTGAAAGGGCAAACTGGTTTATTTTAAACTGAAAATTAAGGTGAGACTGCAGCACTCAAAACAAAGATCCCAGCCCAGGATTATCGGCAACTGCTGGCCTGGGTCTGGGAGCTACATTAAAAGAACAAAGAAACTGGCAAGTTATGCTACAGTTATAAAGAACCGGCCCTCCAGGCCTGTACTGGTCATGACACAAACCTTGGCCAAAGCCCTCAGCCGTTGTGCCATATCCCTCTATACCCATCCTATTTATGTATTTGTCAAGATGCCTTTTGAACGCCGTTAATGTATCTGCTTCCACAACCTCCCCTGGCAACGCATTCCAGGCACTCACCACCCGCTGTGTAAAAAAACCTGCCTCACACATCTCCTTTAAGCTTTGCCCCACAGACCTTAAACCTATGCTCCCTGGTGCCTGACCCCTCCACCCTAGGGAAGAGTGCGTGCCCATCCACTCTAACCATGCCCCTCATAATCTTGTAGACCTCTATCAGGTCACCCCTCAACCTCCGTCGTTCTAATGAAAACAATCCGAGTCTATTCAGCCTCTCCACATAGCTAATACCGTCCAGACCAGGCAACATCCTGGTAAACCTCCTCTGCACCCTCTCCAAAGCCTCCACATCCTTCTGGTAGTGTGGCGACCAGAATTGTGTGCAATATTCTAAGTGCCGCCTGACCAAGGTTCTATACAACTGTAGCATGACTTGCCGGTTTTTATACTCGATCAATTCAATGAAGGCAAGCCTTCCGTATGCTTTCTTGACTACCCTGTCCACTTGTGTTGCCACCTTCAAAGATCTGTGGACCTTCATGCCCAGATCTCTCTGACTTTCTATATTCCTAAGAGTTTTGCCATTTACAGTATATTTCTCCTCTATGTTAGACCTCCCAAAATGCAATGCCAAATGTTGGACCTACCAAAAATGCCAACGAGCTCCAGCTCTGCCCACTCACTACAGAAACACATATTATACGAACCCTATGGGGAAATCAATCAGCTATTCCCCCCGTGGTCCTCATGAGGGTGATCACATTTGGAGACTTAACTTTCTATCTCCCCGCATTTAACTAATACCTGGCTCTTGAGACAGGATGAAAGGAAACAAGTGAACATACCCATAAACGGAGTTTCACAATGGCCTGGAAAGAAGTCAACTTCTGCTGACAAAAAATTGGCGACTGCTTTTCTTCATAGCTTGCTTTCGAGCTGAGCTTTTCCAATGATGCCGGAATTACAGAGCCAACATAAAACTGCAGCCTTTAAATCAAACTAAATGTACTTTGGTGGGCAAAATTGCAAATTACTTAAGAATCTGTTAAATTCCTCCTGCCTGCCCTAAAACCACAATAAGAGGCTCCTGAATAGGCACTAACGCAGCATGCTGCTTGCTGTAGTGCTGCCATTGATAGAATCATCATGCTCCAGTCTATTCATAACACAGCATGACCAGGCTGAACGTTGGTGAGTCGATTTGATTTTGCCCAACCCCTCCAAAGAAAAAAACAAAATGAAAGTATCGTTCCCAATTTCATTTGCAGCATCCAACTCGCATTTTTCTCAACCCTTGCCTTGAGCCAGAAACATACGTTCGGCTTGCCCAGAGCAGGACTGAGCCGCAAGCAACAGAATGGTGCGTGCAGGACTGCTGTCTTTGTCAACAGAGGCAGACTCAATGTGCAGTGCAGTCATATTTTTGCAATTGGCAATCGGGTTTGACACTACAGATTTTTTTTAAATCAGAGTATTAATCCATGCAGATCCTCCGTAGTGACCAGCATTTGTGTTTCTAGAGTCGGCTGCAGATCGCCATTCCAGCCTGCCCGTTACAAAACCGGTCCCCATTTAAAAAATGCAGCTTGCAGATGAATCTTTTCCAAGTCACCATTATTCTCTGAGTAAATCATCTGAGGCTCTTATGAGATTACAGCCTACAGCTCACTCCCAGCAATTAATTATTCTGCATATAAAATGCCTGAGCCCTGCAGCTGGTAACAGTTTATTCAATAAATCAACAACTCCAAAGGATTAAAGGACGGGACAAATCAAAATTCCTGACGTAACGATGAAGGCCTCTGATAACAGGAATGTTGAGAGAGGCATCTTGTGCCAAATTAACATATAAAAATCAGAGGACATGATTGGAATCTGAAGAGTCTCAACCAGGCTTCAGAAATAACTTCTTCACGCTTGGAGTTTTTGATTTATGGAATAGGCTGGCACCTAGTGTAGTAAGTGCTGACTTAGTTGAAGTATTCAAAAGGGAATTGGGTCAATTACTGATTCAGCGGAAAGTGAAAATATATGGGTACATGCTGAAAAAGATGAAAAATGATCGAATCTGATGCTGAAGCCAGATGTGGCTAACAGTGAATTGGATGGTGTAAAAGGCGAGTTCTATTTCCCAACTCCCTATGTTCCTGTGTTATATTACTGCATCATAAAATTTGAGTGTTTAGACTTTGAAGCACTAAACTGGCTGACAGGCAATTAGTCAGAAGATGTCACTACCTTGTAAATGGTACCACGTTTAATGTACTTAAAGATGAAGTAATCTTCTGAAGTTTCCCTTTCAACGAGGCGTGCGTATAGTTGGAATTTTATCAAAGGTACCTTACCTTTGTACGAACCACCTTCAAATAGAAAACAAAGTATTTTATTTTTTACGTGTTTTGCATGAAAACTGTGAAAAGAAAATGAAGTATTTAGAATCTGCTCATGGCACAGGGAGAGTGGGGCCTGACCTGTGAATTGCTAAGTTACAACATATTCCAATGCCTTGCGTATGGTGAGTTATTGAACCATACTGAACATGAAAGTCCAGCATTTAGTATCTTGCCTGGGGTGTTTTATTCAATCCCAATCAGGCCAACAACCAAGCACCACAAGTTACTCCAGTGGGTAATGTGGCTGAAGCAGGGAAATTTTGGTTCCCATAACTGCCCCTGCAATAATTTGGTCTCAGTTACTGGGGCCCCATGGCTAAATAGACTACTGACACCGAAGCATGGAACTTTGCAGAGTGGGAAGGACTCCTCATGTAGTCCCTGGCTCTCTGAGACTGCATCTGCACTATAGATGGGACAGCCCTTTCCAGAAGGCCGAAACCTGTCCAGACGGCAGCTGGTCCCTGGGGTCAGGCCGTCCTTCAACCGTTTGCCCCCTCGGGTGTTCCTACCTCCACCTGATGTATCATAACATGTCTGTGGTGCACACCAGATAGTGCCACAGGAGCCTCGGGTGACTGTCTGTGTGCAGTTTGCATGTCCTCCATGTGCCTGCGGGGGTTTCTTCCAGTGCTCCAGTTTCCTCCCACCATCTAAAGAAGTGCAGTTTCAGTGTATTGACCAAGCTAAATTGACTCTTAGTGTCCAAAATTGTGGAGGTTAGGTTACAGGAATAGGGCAGGGTGGGCGGGGGAGTGGACCTGGGGTAGAGTGCTCTTTTGGCGGGTTGGTGTAGACTCGATGGGCCGAATGGCCTCCTTCTGCACTGTACGGATTCTATGATTCTATGGAAGACTATTTTGAACCGGAGACATCAAATAACCCTCAGTCACTTACCAGATACTCACCAAATAACTAGCTTCTTCCCCTGTACCACAGTAAGACCACTGCTTGAAGACTGAGAAAGTTGGAAAGCAAAACAGCACCTTGTTCCCTTCAATACCCAATTCCCAGCACTCTATTCTAAGTTGCACTTCTTGCATTAAACCTTCACAAAAGCAACTCTTTCCCCATCCGCTGAATTCTCACTTTGAGCCAAATTCCCAAATATACTCATTCGGCTTCTATCTCACTCAGGTCAAACTCTCGCCTCACTGACTGTACGCCTCTTGCTGACCAAATGTCAACCTTTCCTTCTCAAATAGTTACAGGATCCAAAAAGAAATGTTGGATCTCTCAACCTATAGGAAGGGAACAAACATGATTTTAAAATAAGAAGACATGGCAAAGAGAGACCAATTGAAATTGACAGTGAAAGCAGCAAGCCTTTCCACACTGTGACAGCCAGCCCTTGCTTTGAGAGTTGCCGCTGATTACACCGTGATCCAGTGATTATTCTTCTCCAGTTTGCGAATCAGGATGTAGATCTGATTTTCAATGATAACCTATTCACAGTAGTTGTGCCCACCACCTATAGCGTTGCCGTCCTGCATTTCTATGTGCCATCCTCAAAAGTGCTTGCACTTACAGTCTTGGACTTACAGTCTTTTGAAAGATCCTCTCCTCCTGCCAGTTAACAGAAGAATTGGCTGCTTTAATTGAAGTGGGTTGATGCATCCCTAAAATAGGGGAGAGAGGACTTTCACAAAAATTCAGTAGCTTTCCTTGTGTTACTTTTATGCAGCAATTTCAGGACCTTGGAGATTTATTGCACAGCAGTTATTTCTGCTTATACATCACCTTTAACATAGTCAACTGCGTGGCTTCTGTCTTTCTTAGCCCTCAGGGTCTGTCACAATAAACCTTTCGCTCTCCAGTCCCCAAGACTGGCACAATTTGATCACTGACACTAGAGAGTTCATTTCTTGGACAGCAATGACTCCAATGCCATAATTACAGCTGGCATCAGGAAGGCACCATTTCAGTTAGCAAAAATATTCATCCCACTCCCCACTGCTCCCCCCACCCTGCCCTGCCACTTTGAGACCCACTTGAAATAGCAGGTCTGACAGCCATTTGTTTCCCCCCCCCCCCCCTCCCACTCCGCACTCCCCAAAATGTTACCAGGTTTCAAAATACTGTTGAATCAATAATTGGAGGATTTGGCTCGACCAGCAGTTAGACAATAAATATCGCTGTAAATAAGACTGGTTCAATAAGTCACGGGTGACAAGGCCTGGAGTGAGTTATGGCCAGCTCCACAATAGGAGGTATTTATCACAGCGCACTGCTGGCCCTGGCAAAATCTATTTTTACCATGCGTTTAAAAATGTAATTCATAAATAATTTGATGCTTCATGTCAATTTAAGTGTGGCAGGCTGCAAAAAAAAATTGCTTTCAGGCTGCACAAAGAGTGTAAATACTGCATGAGTTAATGGAGGGACTGGGAAGGAAAGGTTCCTTTTACCCAGTGGAAGCAGTTGAGAGTACCCACAGCAACTGTGTTTTTAAATCTATTTTAATTCAAACACACTTAAGCACATTAACTTAGCATAAAATAAACATAGTGCATACAGTTTCTTCAATTTTTCCACCTTTTAAACCCCAACCACAACCCCCGCCCCACCCCGTCTAACATCATCTTGACCCCCAACAAGCTCTCAATCACCGCCTCCCAAAAGATACCCAACTTTGTGCACACCCAGAACATGTGAATGTGGTTCGCTGGCCCCCTCTCTCACAGCTCGCACACATCTTCTACTCCTGGGAAAAACCCACTTATGCGGGTCCGAGCCATATGGACTGTATGTACCACCGCAAACTGCAAAAGGCTCATCCGCGCACAAATAAAGGTTGAGTTGATTCAATGCATTCAAGGGCCGTCCTATTCTCACCCAACCACTTACAGGCACCCCCAATCATCCCCCCTCCCCCCCCCCCCCCCCCCCCCACTCGTCCAGAACCAGCAACTTCTCCAACAGCGTATACTCCGGCAATCGAGGAAATGAGGGCAATTCCTTCCGCACAATGCACTGCACCTGACAGTATCTGAGCTCACTTCCCCTCGGTAACTCCAACCGCTTTCGCACTTCCTCTGACCCTGCAGTTACCCTCTACAAACAGGTCTATACCCCCTCTATCCCTTCCTCCAACCACCTCTCTTACACCCCCCCCCCGGTTCTTACATAATGGGGTCAATATAGAAACATATGCCCCAATTTGAATTGCCTCCTCAACTGATTCCAAACCTTAACTGAAGACTCCACCACCGGACTGCTCGGGGCCAACGCCAGGGCTCTCAAACCCGTCCTCCTACAAGGGTCCTCCTCCAGCCGGACTCAATCCAGACCCCACCCCCACCTCCCTCTACCACCGTCTCATCACCTAGCATTCGCTGCCCAATAATGTGCCCAACAATAATAATGTGGCAGGTTTGGGAATGCAAGCTCCCCCCCCCCCCCCCCCCCCCCACCATTCCCACTCCCGCACAAAGCCCTGCCAGCCTTCGGTGTCTTGCCTGCCTGAACTCTGCGATCAGTTTATCCACCCTCTGGAAAAAAAGTCTTGGGAAGGATTGAAATATATCCCTCAACAGATATATTTCAACACATCCACCTTTATCACCTGTACCCTCCCTGCTAGTATCAAATGCAGCGTGTGCCATCGTTTTAAATCTCCTCTAATTCCCTCTACCAGACCATCAAGTTCCACTTGTGCATCGTAGCCCAGTCATGCACCCCCTGAATCCCTAGATACCAAAATCTAACACGAACCACCTTAGCGGCAGGGCCCCCAAGTTCACCAGGAAGATCTCACTTTTCCCAACATTCAATTTATACCCAGAAAAAACTCCAAATTGCCCCAACAAGTCCATGATTCTCCCCATACTTTCCAATGGATTTGCCACATAGAATAAATCATCGGTGTGTAAAGATACCCTGTGCTCTCCACCCGCCCTCACAAGCCCCTGTCACTCATTTGAACCTCGGAGCGCAATCGCCAAAGGGCTCAATCTGCAATGCAAACAACAATGGCGACAATGGCCATCCCTGCCTTGCCCCCCTATATAGCCCAAAATACTCCGAATTTGTCTCGTTCGTTCTCACACTCGCCATAGGGACACGTATAATAGCCATACCGAAGCCACGATCTTCGGCCCAAATCTAAACCTTCCAAGGATCTCGAACAAGTATCGCCATCCATCCGGTCAAAAGCCTTCTCCGCATCCATAAATACGGTCACCTCAGGCCTCCCTTTCAATAGCCTCCTAATATTACTGGAGAGCTTCCGCACTTTCACAAATCCCGTCTGTATCTCCGAGACCACATCCAGCACACACCCCTCCAATCACCTCACCAACAGTTTGGCCAATGTCAAGTCCGTGTTCAACAGCAAGATGGGTCTGTATGACGTGCACTTAATTGGATCCTTGTTCATTTTCGGGATCAGCGAAATAGGCGCCTGCACCACCGGCAACTCTCCCCTCTCCATCGCCTCATTGAACATACTCCAAAAGATGCAGGGCCAACTCCGCTGAAAACTGCTTATAAAATTCTGGCAGAAAACCATCAGGCCCAGGCACCTTCCCCAACTGCATCATACCCACACACTCCATTACCTCCCGCAACCTCAGTGGCTCCTCCAATGCCTACCACTTATCCTCTTCCACCTCCGGGAACATTGACCCATCCAAGAACCGCCCCATATCTGCCCCCCCCCCCCCTGTCGGCTCTGTAAGGCCCTCGGTAAAGGCCTCCGACACCTCATTTATTTTCTCCGGCTCTGTTACCACCTCTCCCACACAGCCCTCACCTACACAATTTCCATTGCCGCTGCCTGCCACCTCAGCTGTTGGGCAAGTAGGTAACTAGCCTTCTCCCCATATTCATACTGCCCCTAGCCGGCGTAGCTGACCCACCGCCTCCCCCATTGTCAACCGATCAAATTTCCCCTGCAGTTTCTTTCTTTCTGGGAGCAGCTCCTTAGTCAGGGCCATCGAGTACCTCCAATCCACCTCTATAATATCTTCCAGCAACCTCTGCCTCCCTCCCTCTCTCTGTGGGCCACCTTAAATGCCTCCCAGAACATGGCTGCAGAGGTCTTCCCTTTTGATTGAGCTCAACGTAGTTCTTGTCAGTGCCACCTTATCACAGAACTCATTATCCACCAATGGCACTGAATCCATACTCCACACCGATCTCTGATCCCCCCCCCGACCTGAACCTCGCATCCAAATAATGTAATATACCTCCATGGGCCCACCTCCCATCTGATCTATGAATGTCCCTAACTCCCTTGCCATCCCCAACCTAACCAGTGACTTGGGACTTGGTCTATTCACCCTAGGCTCCAGCACGCAATTAAAGTCCCCATCCATGGTCAATCGGTGAGAATCCAAATCTGGGATACACCCTAACAACTTCTTCATAAAGTCCACATTGTCCCAGTTGGGCACATACTCATTCACTAACACGAACCCCACTGTTCATACCCCACTTGCAACCCACTCACCGGCCCCTGGGTCTCGCACCTCCTTGATAGCACAGACACCGTCTTCTAGCTAAACAAGATCATGACACCCCCCCTTGACTTCGAATCAAAACCCAAGTGGGAACGTTTGCCCCATCTAACCCTTCTACAGCCACA
Source organism: Scyliorhinus canicula (assembly GCF_902713615.1). Lineage (NCBI taxonomy): Eukaryota > Metazoa > Chordata > Chondrichthyes > Carcharhiniformes > Scyliorhinidae > Scyliorhinus > Scyliorhinus canicula. Next base: position 214,920,013 of record NC_052149.1, on the reverse strand, counting down.
CATGATCTTTCAGCCGTAACTGTGTCTCCTGCAAGAAAATCACTTCTGCTTTCAGACTGTTTAGGTGCACGAACACCCGGGACTGACTGATTAGACCATTTAACCCACGTACATTCCATGTTACCATCTTCACCAGGGGTTTCTGCCGTCCCCCTCTACTAAGGCCCACCATCATCACCTACCCCAGACCCTGATCAGACCTCCATCACCTCACCAGTCTGGGCCCACCAAAGATGGCTGCCCCCTCCATCCGCACCCAAACACAACCAACTTACCAACTGCATTGCCAAGCCACTCCCCTTGCCTTCCCCACCCCTGCCTCAACTCTCCCCCCTCCCACCCCACTCAGTCTAACCACCGCTGCCCCCGTCCCCACTCTGCTTCTGTTCGCTAGCATCTTCTGCTAACATGGCGACTCCCACCTGGAGGCCCAGTGAGCAGCACGGTAGCACAGTGGGTTGCGTTGTCCGTTCACAGCACCAGAGTCCCAGGTTCGATTCCCAGCATGGGTCACTGCCTGTGCGGAGTCTGCACGTTCTCCCCCGTGTCTGCGTGGGTTTCCTCCGGGTGCTCCGGTTTCCTCCCACAAGTCCCAAATTACGTGCTGGTAGGTGAATTGGACATTCTGAATTCTCCCTCTGTGTACCGGAACAGCCGCTGGAATGTGGTGACTGGGGGCTTTTCTCAGTAACTTCATTGCAGTGTTAATGTCAGCCTACTTGTGACAATAAAGATTATAATAAATAAAGACAAAGGATCCCACCTACACCTTCTCCCCCATTCCACTTGCAACGCCACATCTCCTCTTCAACCCATCCAACGTCCCCTCCTTCCATGTCCCCATGCCCACAGCACATCGTCCACAAACGCCCATAACAATAAAACAACCACTAAAGAAGCCCCCATACACAAATAATCATAGAATCATAGGGTGGGATTCTCCGTAGCCCAACGCCAAAATCAGGAATGGTGATCGGGCAGAGAATGACTTCCGACGTCAGAATTGGGGCAGGTGCCGGTTTGACACCGGTTCGTGATGCTCCGCCCCCTCCAAATTGGCAACATCGGAATGTGCACTGCGCGCAGTCGCAACGCTGTAGGCGCGTCATCAGCCGGCCCATCAGCGATGCTCCTCCTCCGATAGCCCGGATTCCCAACGGCACGGGCCACGTGTAGTCCCAGCAGTCATGAGCCTGGTGTGCCGCCATGCGGACAGTGTCCAACGGCACCACACTCGGCTGTGATCCGTGCCGCTGGCCGGGGGTGGCTTCGGCTCGGGCTGTGGGGAGTGGTGGCACATGGCCAGGGGGTGCACTGTGGGATTGAGGTGGGCATGTACACAGTGCAGCATGGCCGGCTCCACGTTTTCCAGCTCACCTGGTGCTTGTGTGGGGTTGTAGGCGCGTGTGGCTGCAGCTTGTCAGCCCTGCCCATGCGCGTCCGGGACCCAGCAATTCTCCGGCCGTTTTCCACGCAATCCATGGGTGTTTCACGCTAGCCCCTGACCAGTACCGGAATAGGTGATGCTTTGCACCGATTTTCTCGTCGCAAAACACCACGGATCCTTCGTTGGTGCTGGCACTTAGCTGCATGAGCAGGGAATTCAGCCCATAGACTTTATAGTTCAGAAAGTGGCCATTCGGCCCGAGTCTGCACCGGCCCTTGGAAAGAGCACCCAACTTAAGCCCACGTCCCAACCTTATCCCTGTAACCCAGTAACCCCACCTAACCTTTTGGGCACTAGGGGGCAATTGAGCATGGCCAATCTACTTAACCTGCACATCTTTGAACTGTGGTAGGAAACAGAGCAACCGCATGAAACCCACACAGACACGGGGAGAAAGTGCAAACTCCACACAGACAGTCGGTCCTTGAAATTCACCCAAAGTCTAGCTGGGTACAGTACCCCAAACCGGATTTTGCTCCGAAAGTGCACTGCCTTAGCCTTATTAAACCACATCTGCCTCTTGGTCGGCACCAATGTCCTGGTAGATCCGGATCTGATCTCCTTCCCAGTTGCAGTCCTGACTTGCCTTGGCCCACCTCAGTATCTTTTCTTTCTCCTGGAACTTGTGCACGATCACCGCCCGCGGTGCCCCTCCAGCCCTGAGATTCTGCCTCAAGGACCTGTGGGCACAGTCCAACTCCGGGGCCTTGTCGAAACCCCTGTCCTGCACCAACGTCGCAAACATCTTTACGATGAAGCCCATGGAACTCGTTCCCTCCACTCCCTCCGGCAGGCCCACGACACAAAGATTTTGCTGCCGAGACCGATTCTCTTGATCATCCACCCTCGCACGCAGCACCTTACAAGCCTCACCCAGGAGCAGCTATTCTTTTTTTTTATAAATTTAGATTACCCAATTATTCTGTCTTCAGTGACACAATTCAATCACTCTGGTCCAACATCACCTTTTCCACCTCTTGGATCATCATTCCTTGTGCCTCCAGGCGCTTCTCCACCTGATCCAAGGACCCACAAGGAGGTGCTACAGCCCCTTCAATCACACTCGCCCAATCTCCTTTCATTGCTGCCGAAATTCTTCTTCAATAATGCTTATCAGCTGCTCCACCAGCAGTGTGGCAGCTGACCATGACCTTTCGCCCTCCACAACCTTTCCCACTGGTGCTGTGCCATAAATGTCCTCCAATTCCTGAGCCAGGGCTCTCACCGTCTTTAACCAGGTTTGATACCCCGTTATCATTCCAATCCCGGGGGAGAAACAATCACCCTCCACTCTCCCCAAACTAATGTCCTCATCGTGCAATTCTTTTAAAATGACAGTGGTAGTGCCCAGTGATACAGAACACGCCACCGATCCGATTGTTTAGGGGGTCCAAAATTAATGACATTCAAAATTTTTATGAACTTTAATTTTTAGTCTCCCACCGTAGCCTTGGCTTGACCGTTTTGAAAGACTGCTTTAGTATCGGGGCGCATTTGAGAGAAAACACAGCATGTTCTCCAGAAAGCGCCCCCTCCCCTCCCCCACTGGTTACATCTGCATCCCCAACTTTATTCACCCCACCATTGATAGCCATGTCTCCAGCTGTCTCGGCCCTAACCTCAGAATTCTCTTCCCCAAACCTCTCTCCTTCTCCACCACTCGCTCGACCTAAAAAACCCAAGCTTTTTGATCAAGCTTTTTCTCACGTGTCCTCATGTTTCCTATGGTTTGGCACAGTCCTGGGAAATGCCCTGTGACATTTTACTGTGTTTCAGGTGCCATATAAATGCAGGCCGTTTCGTCGGTACATTATATTTGTTATCCATTCGTTCTGCACCCTTTTTCTCTTTCTACCTCGGAGTGTTCGGCTTTGTAAATACATAAACATTCTAACTTAAAAACTGTGTTTATTTTCAATTTTCAGAGTAAACATTAGGACAAGGGCCGCTGCAATATCTGATCAAACGTGAAGTTGAGGCTATAATCACATGATTGGAATTTACTGATGCAATGTTAGAGACCAAGGCAGCAGAAACGATAAAAGAGATTGAGGTTAATTGTATATCTCCGTTTATATCCAATTCAGCAGGGACGAGAAATACTTCGCTATCCAGCACACTTGACAGATTTCTGTGGCAACAGGGATATTCTCTCAGGTGGGGCAGCACTGAGAGGGCTTGAAGCTCACCAGCAGAAAAGGTTCCTTGCATATCGGTAGCGCCAATTTGATCTTTCCCCCCCCCCCTCACTTTCAGGCCCTGCCAGCGCTAGTTTGAGCACCCTCCCCCGCCCCCCCCCAACCTTGTGGAGGCCCCTAGGAACCTCCACCCACCCACCCTCTACCTGGCAAGGATCCACTCCCCCTCACCCCCACGGGCCTGATTCTTGGCAGTGCTAACCTGGCACCTGGACATCCTGGCACTGCCGGACTGGCACATTGGCAGTGCCACCCAGGCTACCTGGCATTGCCAGCCTGTCACCATGACAGTGGCATCCGAGCACCCCGGCAGTGCCAGCTTGGCACTGCCAGAATGCCTGGGTGACACTACCAGTGTGCCAGGCTGACAGTCCCAAGGTGCCAGGGGGAGAGCCAGGATGCCTCCTGCCCTTTCCCCAACAACCCAAGGGTCTACAATGGCCTGGATGCCCCCCACCCCCAAGTGCCATCATGACGGTCCACGTTTGTGTGGGCCAGTACTAAACAGCACCCTGGTGAGGTTGTCCAGGTGCAGCCGGTGAGTCTCAGGCACCGGGTGAATCCCACGTCCGGGTATTTAAATGAGCTGTAAGGCTAATTTAAATTTTCAGATCTGGATCTCGTTCAGCGACGGTGAGATCCAAATCCCACCGCGTGGAGCGAGTCGGGTGACTCGTGATCGGTTCATGACCTGGCACCCTGGCAGTGCCAAGGTGCATAGGTGGCACTGCCAGCTGGCAGGGGCACTGCCAGGTTGGACCTGCCAAAGTGCCAAGCTGGTATGTTTTGCACAGTGACGACCAGGCCGGGGGTAACCTGCTCCTGTGTGTGTTTGTGTGTGTGTGCGTGGGAGGGGGGGTTAGTGCAGGGGAACTTCCCACCGTTTGTTGTGGCTTAGGGGTGATCGTGGCTTGTTTTGGGAGCTCCAGAGATCGGAATGCTATTTTTACACTGAGCAAGCAGAGCTCCTCAGTGCAGCAAATGGGGCTACGTGCGGCCTTCCCCACTGAGGCCCCCGATCTACCCCGAGTGAAGTTTACTAGTGTTGTCTTTGTCAGTGCTGCGAGTGCTTGGAAACGCACACTGAACACATTCGCTACGGGGCTTTGTTCCCATTTAATTCAATCCCACCCGAAGTGAACCTGGTGAGAAACTCCCCAAGGCCCAGAAAAGTATATTACTGTGGTTAGATAGTGGTGGGGAACTTGCCGACAGAGCCAGAGAGAAGCCCCCACAAATTACACTTTGAATCTTTTCCGTTACATCCAGCCCAAAGTATTTCATTTGATGGAAGGAAAGCCAAAAACTGAGGACTTTTAGTGATTATAACGGAACATGGGACAATTAGGATGCCATACATGTTGAAGATTCTGGATATCATAAAAGGATTCATTAACTGTCAGTATTTAAAATATTTGTCATTAGTATGTCAGGCTGGGGAAATTACTTTAATGATTTGGCACAGTTTTCCACAGAATGTAATTTCTCTCTATTTCCCTGTTTTTTTTGCTTAGCATTGTTGTGAAGGAGCTGGGGCCCAATTAGTTCCCACCCAGTTAATTTTATTATCATTTGGCACAGGGAAGTAAAAAGGGCTGAGGTACTTAGAAAAACAGAAAAAATTGTAGATCATTAACAAACCTCATAAGAAATATTAAAAGAAATTAAGTTTATTGCTCCTGCCTGTTTATGTTTTATTATTTTTTTAAACAAATACATTCTTATCATTATATATAGCTGTGTAAATGGCACAGTGGAGGACTGATTAAGAATGTTCATGGAGCTTTGGACCAGTTAGCAGTTTCATTTTGCAGAATAAGATGGCCATCAGTGAGAGGCATTGGAATGTATGTTTTCATGCAAAGTATAAATAAAGCTTGAGAAGAGCACATGGTAAATGCCAGAGGTACTTCAGATGTTAAACTCCATCGCAATATGCATGTGCTTCAAGGCAAGCGCTGCAGTGGAATTGAAGGAGCAAGCTGCTTCCAGTTGTTCCAGGAACTGGGCCTCACCAAACTGTTCCTACCTTTTGCACTCCAGGAAGGATGTGAAGGCAAGGGGTGGAAAATATTCCAGGGATGAGGAACTACAGTTATGTGGATAAATTAGAAGAGACCGGGCTGTTCCCCTCAGAATAGAAGAGGGAGAGGGCATTTGATGGAGACATTCAAAGTCTTACAACACCAGGTTAAAGTCCAAGATGTTTGTTTCAAACACTAGCTTTCGGAGCACTGCTCCTTCCTCCGCAGGGCTCCGAAAGCCAGTGTTTGAAACAAACATGTTGGACTTTAACCTGGTGTTGTAAGACTTCTTACTGTGCTCACCCCATTCCAACGCTGGCATCTCCACATCATGGAGACATTCAAAATCATGAAGGATCTGGACAGAGCAAATGGGGAAGGAATGTTCCTGATGGGGGAAAGGTTGAGAACCAGCGGACACCGATTTCAGGTGATTGGCAAAAGCAGCAACAAAGACATGAGGTAAAACCTTTCGGTGCAGTTTGTCATACAAGGTCTGGCACTGCCGGAGAGTGCGCTGATGAAAGCAGGTTCAATCGAGGCTTTCAAAAGGAGAATTTGGTCATTATTAGGAGAGAAAGACATTGCAGAGGTACTGGGGATAGGCAGGAGAATTTGATCGGAGAGCTTGTCTCGCAGAGAGCCAGCATTGCTATGATGGGCCAACTAACCTCCTTCTGCACTGAAACCATTCTGTGATACCGTGGGGTAAATTTTACGGTCCTGCCTGCAGGAATCGTGGCAGGTGGGATGGAAAATTTGACAGACCATTTAAAAGGCAAAACTTTTGAGTCTCGGGGCGGGAGGGACTTTTAAGTCTCTGATTGGGCGGGACTGGAAATTCCCGCTCTACATCTGTGAAACCAAGGGAAATGTGTATGTATGGAATCCCGTAGTCAACTTAAAATTCCTGTTCTTAGCCTGGGTGTTGAAAGCCAATCTCTAAGCATTAAAATAGTCAATGCGATAATTGGGCCCTTTGGTTGCAGACATCTCATATCTAAACGTTCCAACCAGCCACTCGATTATGACACCCCTTCAGCTTAACAGTGCTAAAGGCTACAAATAACATTTATGCAAAACAATTTTTAAACTATTACCATCTAAACCTTTATCACAGTAGGAGTCTTCTATCCAGCGCGGTCTGGTTGTGATTTTAACATTGCCACTTGCTGCGTTTCATTAATGTGCAGTATCGGACCATCATCCCACCATTACCTTCTGACAGTGCTCATCCCTACCACCTTGTAAAAAAATTACTCCCAATTTTCCACAATGCAGGGACGCAGAAATAATCTAATTTTTTTAATCAATACAAATGTATGTTCCATTCTGTGAAAAGGTTATTGAATAATGTATTGTACACAACAGGTTTTATCAGCTGTTTACTTCTAAATGGCCCAATAACGTTCAGGAAAGCTCTTGAAGTCCGATAGAATCATAAAATTAAACAGCACAGAAAAAGGTCATTCAGCCCATCAAGCCCATGCTAGTTCTTTAAAGGAGCCATCCAATTATTCTCACTCCCTCACTCTTTCCTCATAGCTCTGCTGATTGTCTTTCCCCCTTCAAGTATTTCTTCAGTGTGCTGTTGAATGTTGCAATTGAATCAGCTTTTGCCGTCCAGATGATAGCAGCCCGCTGCGTAAAAATGATGTTCCAGCAGGTCGCCTCTGGTCCCTTTGGCTGGAAGGTGGAAAGGCAAATTCCCAGACAGGGAAATAGAAGAATAGAGGGCGAGCTAGTCTGTATCAATCTCATTAAGCTCCCAGCAGCTCGTTCTAAAGCAGAGGGCTCAGAACAGATTGCTTGCCCAATACCTTGAGAGAGAGAGAGAGAAATGAACAATGAGGTTCAGAAATGTGCATAGACAGAGGGAACCGACAGAAGGGAAAGGAACAAGTCAGTAAATGGGATAGGGACAAGAATAAATTATGTAAACATTACTCACTTAAGATCGCAAATAATGTGGTATTTGCTTTGTGTCTCAATAACATTGCTGTTCTGAATTCTTTTCACTGGTATCTGGTGAAGCCTTGAATATCCAATGACTCGTGCCAGTTAAAATCAGTTATCGCGAAAGAGTATGATTGTTAAAATGAACAAGACCTTGACTTCTACAGTGAACAATCATTGAAGGAAGGCAAAGACGAAGCTTGGGAATCAGGAATGGTGCTTTTGAAACACAATTGAGTTTTTCCATTTCATGTGGGATTACATCAGGCTTCCGGGTTTAGACGCTATTTTTGAAGGGCACAGCTGGTGGTAGGCTGACTGTAATTGCTTTGGTAAATACCATAAAACAAAGGTGCAATAACACCACTTTTATCTCAAATCCCACCCAAAAAAATTACAGTTTGAAAGGAGGTCTGTAATTTCAAAACGAAACAAAAAAAAAATCTGCATGTCAGCTATCATACAGCAGGGAGGAGAGCCAACACAACAAGGAGGCAAAAATGTTCAATTGCTGGTTGCTAGGTAGCATGTTTGCTGCTGGGAATGAGAGGTAAAGACTGGAGATCAGCGTACGGTTGCTTTTGTTCCTTGATATGAGTGACTTTCCTGAATTAAAAGCTCTTGGGGATCCCTTACGATGATACTGTGTGAGCAACTAGACACTAAACTAGATGCAAGCTAATTTCGCCCTAAGATAGCAAATAGCAGCAACTATCTGTGAGTAATTTGTTTATGTTTTGTTTTCTTAATTGGTCTCTTTCCATCAACGTTCATTTTATTTGAAGAAAATTACAGCACAAGTAGGGTAATGGAAGAATGTAACCTCGTCAACTTTATCTGCACTTACCATTCACCGTTGAAAGAGCACAGTGTTTGTGAGGCCCCATTTTATTTTGTGCTTAAAACTAATATTCTGAGAACCCATAATTTTGCCTGATTACAGAAGAGCAGCAGTGAAAAAGGATCAAAAGCAGCGATGAAAGAAGCTAATTTTTTTATTCAGGATGTGGGCATCGCTCATTTATGCCAGCATTTATTGCCCATCCCTAGTTCCCCTTCAGAAGGTGGTGGTGAGTTGCCTTCTTGAACCGCAGCAGTCCTTGAGGTGTTGGTGCGCCCACTGTGCTGTTAGGGAGGGAGTTCCAGGATGTTCCCCAGCGACAGTGAAGCAAGGGAGATATATTTTCAAGTCTTTATCATTATTATTATTAGTGTCACAAATAGGCTTACATTAACACTGCAATGAAGTTACTGTGAAAAGCCCCTAGTCGCCACACTCCGACACCTGTTCGGGTACACTGAGGGAGAATTCAGAATGTCCAATTCACCTAACAGCACATCTTTCAGGACACGTGGGAGGAAACCGGAGCACCCGGAGGAAACCCATGTAGACATGGGGAGAACGTGCGGACTCTGCACAGACAGTGATCCAAGCCGGGAATTGAAACTGGGTCCCTGGCGCTGTGAAGCAACGTTGCTAACCACTGTGCTTCCATGCCGAAGTCAGGGTGGTGAGTGTATATTTAAGACTTTAAAATGCCACTGTCTGACCAAAGATAATGGGCAATAATCCAATGTGATTAAAAAACTAATTCAGCTTCACAGTTCCGGATCATCGTACCATCTGAAGCTCTCAGTCCAATTGCTCCCTGGTGATCCACTCCTGTCCCTCCCTGTATCCAACATGTAGTTTATGTGATACGCGACTGTCCATATCGTGCAGTGAAATCAAAATCGAAGAGCATGCCATTTCAAATCACATGATACACCAGCACATCAATACTAGTTTGTAACTTCCCTCCATCACTGGAGAAAATGAGCAAATACTTTCCATAATTGGTACAGGCCTATATCCACCACAAACCCCAGCAATGTGCATTATACAGAACTTCAGACTTAAGCGTACAGCGCGGACACAAGATACCTCACTATTGAGCTAGAATTGTTCATCTTCCCTTTTGAGGTTCTTGTCAATTCAGTTGAACGCTCCAATGGGTGACTGCTCCTCTCACCGCATCACCAAGTCTCATCGTCACCAAAAGCAAAGTGCAGCCATCCAGGAGGCACGGAAGATAAAGGTTTAACTCAATTTATTTTGACTCAAAAGTAAAGTTGCACCCGCGGCACACAACACAAGTGTCCCAGCCCGGGACTAACAGACCTAAACCGTCCGGATCCGGGACGGTATTGAAAGAGCTCGATAGCGAGTCCCAGCTGGACAGGCCTCCACCCGTTACCATGAGAACACGGACCCCACGAGCCCCAGTGGGAGATGATCGGTGGGTCCCTGTGAGGGTTAGCGCACAAAGGAACAAGAAACAAAGTAACAAAGATTTGTAGCTGAATATGAACAAGCGAAGATGGCAACTCAAAATCACAGAGAGTAACTCAATTTTGGGATTCAAATGACATACAAATGGGTTTGGAGTCTCAAGCTGCCGACTGATCTGCCAGTGAAATAGCCATTCACTATTTTTGTTACTCGCCGAGAAACATCCAGCTAAATGCTGTTTTCCCATTAAATCGCGCTCAAAGTATTATATGGTGGATGTATTATGCTGTCAAACTCGAGTTCTGAACCTGGACAAATCGAGGGTAGGATTTGACCATGTGAGTCTTTGTCCATTCAGCACTCAGACAGAAAACACAAATGAATTCTGATCAGAGAACCCGCCCTTTAACCAGGGATTTTAATTGAGATCAACGAAGAGTAGAGACCAACCTTCAATAAGGGATTTCAGGAGATATTACAAGTATTCAATTACTGCACCTAGAATCCTTGCAGTGCAGAAGGAGGCCATTCAGCCTGTCCCATCAAATCTGCACCGACTCCCTGAAAGAACACCCTACTTCCCCCACCCTGTACCAGTAACCCAACCTAACCTGTGCACCTTTGGTCTGTGGGAAGAAACTGGAGCACCCGGAGGAAACCCATGGTGACACGGGGTGAACATGCAAACTCCACACAGAGAGTCACCCGAGACTGGAATTGAACCGGTTCCCTGGCACTGTGAGGCAGCAGTGCTAACCACTATGCCACCCTGCTGCCAGGGTCACATTGGTTGCCAACTGGAACACGTAAAATACTTGCCTGGTGAAGAGCTCATTGGTGATCTCCCTGCACAGCTTTTGAACTCAAACCAGGACTTAACTAGAGAGAGGTTGAAGCTTGGGTCAGGAATTTACACGATGACCCTTCGAGATTCAGCTTTCAGCAAAGAGTTGAAGCTCAGGTCCATCTGGACGAGGATTCCTTGTCCTGTCGATTGCCCCAAGTAGAGGCCTTATGCCTCTCCTGCAGGTAGGGTGCTGCTGCTGCTTGACAGCTTTCTTGGAAATGAGTGTCTGAAGTTGCAGGAGCAAAAAAAAAACGCAGGAAGTGAAAAGCTTCCAGTCTGTCATAAAGTAAAATTTACATTGTGAAATGGCACAATTACTCACCCATAGTGTTTTCAATTATTACCTCATTTCTGACACAGCGATTACAAAATGATGGACTATCCAGCCTTTTACTCCAAGGAATTCATTACTGCTCAAATGTCCTCTTCTCCCAAATTAACTTTTTATGAGTAGAGCTAACTAATCATTTTTAAGCAGGGTGTTTGGTTATTTTACCCGTTGAAATATGCACTTCTTCAAAACGAGTGCAAAAGAGCACCATGATTCTCAACGTGGCTGTTAATTATTTCCTTTGGGTGCTGAGAGCAGAAAGGTGTAAATATGGAGGTTCCAAAATTATACTTGCAGTTGTCACTTCTGGATTTAACTAATTTTGCCTTTTAATTACCTGAACATTAAGAGGTTTGAACCCACGTAGAGTTCACCACCAGTGTCTCTGAACCATGGTGAGCAGTTCCTTTATTAAAACATTTTTATTGTGACACTTCATTTTTTTTTACGAGCGTTTTGTTTAATAAGTTAAGTGAATCGGTCCTGAGCCTTGGACAGAGCCAACGTGTATATATATATTATGAAAGTAATTCCTCTCTCATTGAAAGTCAGTGATATTCCACCAAGCCAACTGCAGCCACTGGGGTAACACTGTGTCGGAATACCTGGACTGGCAACGGTACACTGAACACAGACACAAGAGAATGCACAAACCATTTGGTTGAGAATGTTTATTTTGTGGTGGCTTCTATTTTTGCATTATAGCTCAGTGGATGCATGTGACCGAGGGAAGACTGGGTGTGGTACTGTTGGTTAATGGGGAACTGGGGTTACGTTCTCTGGTATCATACTCGATGAGTTGTTCACAGACAGCCTGGCCAGAAAGGGGCTGCCTAAGTTGTCTCTTCTTCCCCCTCTTCCTCTTCCTCCTGCTCCTCAGCAGCTCGTCATAAAGCCAGTGGCAATGACGGTGCTGTCATGATGGCTATGTTGCTCAGGGTGCCGCCAACCACCACTAATCTTGATACCCATTCAGACAAGTACGACACGTCACCTCCAAGGCTATCCAGACAGGGGATACATTGTTGCAGCTCACCAATGGTCAGGTAGACCACATTTCACTGCACAGCAAAACTTTCAGTGCTTGAACCCTGTGCATGAGTCACCCACAGGGGTCATCAGTCAATAGCCCATGTTAACCAGTAGTCACTGTTTGGTTTGCCTTGGCTGGTCAAACACAGAATGAAGGCATCTCGACTCACGCCAGGATATCAGGCATTACTCTGCACGATTTGCTGCTTATGGTTGAACATCGACTGGACATTCAGGAAGTGGAATTCCTTTCAGCGTACATCAGGAATTAACATCTGGTGCCCGTAAAGGAAACCTGTAATCTTCACAAAGCTGCATGTACAAGCCACCTGCCGCACTCTGGCAAGAGAGAATGAAAATGTAGCTAGCTCTCTTTGAACAGGTAGCATAAGTGGCCTCCCTTATACAACAATGGTGACAAGATGCGAGATGGTGAAAATACCTCTAGGTCCAGCTTGGAAGGAGCCCAATGCACAGATGTTCGTGGCCACAGACACCTTTACAGACAGTGACCAATGTCGTCCTCACCCTGAGGTTGCAATTGTCACTGTGACAAGTATCAGATTTACGGAGGTTCAGATAGGCAAATTGCTTCCGGAGCATCCTCTGTGGATGTGGCTCTCTGCTGAGAGTCCTTCTCCTATCTGTCTCCTCCTCTTCCAGCAGTTTGTCTTGTTTTATTTTGCCTCTGTTCATTTTCCAAGTCATGCAACCATTCCAAGGGGAAACGCGACCACCGCACCCATGTCTGGGAGTAACTGGTTGTACCGTAGCCTTGGGCTGATGTTTTACGGGGCTCCAAGGAGTAGAACATAGAACATACGGTGCAGAAGGAGGCCATTCGGCCCATTGAGTCTGCACCGACCCACTTAAACCCTCACTTCCACCCTATCCCCGTAACCAAACAACCCCTCCTAACCTTTTTGGTCACTAAGGGCAATTTATCATGGCCAATCTACCTAACCTGCATGTCTTTAGACTGTGGGAGGAAACCGGAGCACCCGGAGGAAACACACGTACACACGGGCAGGATGTGCAGTCTCTGCACAGACAGTGACCCAAGCTGGAATCGAACCTGGGAACCTGACGCTGTGAAGCCACAATGCTATCCACTTGTGCTACCGTGCTGCCCTGGAAGGAGCCCAAGGAGTATGGGAGATGCAGAAAGCCTGAAACATCAGGTGGTGGGGGGAGCGGGGAAGTGCCCTCTACGTTCCCAGCCCCGTTGACATTTTATCAATGATAGAAAAGATGGCAGTTGGCTCTCTAACTTAAAGACCAATTAAGACTCATAAGACCAATTAATGGCTACTTAAGGACCTCTTCCTTCTGCCACTCTGTCAAGTGGGGAGACAGGAAAACCTAATGGCCTCTCTGCAGGTTTGGCAGGGAGAGCCCTCCTGGTCAAATACTCTACAGCTCCCAATGGAGGAGACATGTGGGAGCAGAGGGAGCATTGGTCTGGTCCCCAATCTGTAATAGTCACCGGTTTGCCCCGGGAAGTATGGATGGGGGGTTCCGGGTATGGCGGCGAGCAGGGATTGAGAGGATGGGGGATATGTTTATAGAGGGGAGCTTTCCGAGTATGAGGGCGCTGGAGGGGAAGTTTGGGTTGGCGAGGGGAAACAAATTCAGGTATCTGCAGGTGCGGGACTTTCTACGTAAACAGGTGTCAACCTTCCCGCTCCTACCGCTAAGGGGGATTCAGGACAGGGTAGTCTCCAGACGGTGGGTAGGAGAAGGGAGCTTCTCGGACATTTACAAGGAACTTTTGGGGTCAGAGGACATGCAGACCGAGGAGCTGAAGCGCAAGTGGGAGGAGGAGCTGGGAGGAGAGATAGAGGATGGTCTATGGGCAGACGCATTGAGTAGAGTCAACACATCCGGAACATGTGCCAGGCTCAGCCTGATACAATTTAAGGTCGTTCATCGGGCTCACATGACAGTGGCCCAAAAGGCAGATTCTTTGGAGTGGAAGACAGGTGTACAAAATGTGCGGGAGGACCATCGAACTACGTCCACATGTTCTGGGCATGTCCGAAGCTTAGGGGATTTTGGCAGGGGTTTGCAGATGTCATAGACATAGAATTTACAGTGCAGAAGGAGGCCATTCGGCCCATCGATTCTCCACCGGCTCTTGGAAAGAGCACCCCACCCAAGCACCTCCACCCTATCCCCATAACCCAGTAACCCCACCCAACACTAAGGGCAATTTTGGACAATAAGGGCAATTTAGCATGGCCAATCCACCTAACCTGCACATCTCTGGACTGTGGGAGGAAACCGGAACACCCGGAGGAAACCCACGCACACACGGGGAGGATGTGCAGTCTCTGCACAGACAGTGACCCAAGCCGGAATCGAACCTGGGACCCTGGAGCTGTGAAGCAATTGTGCTATCCACAATGCTACCATGCTGCCCTTGTCCACACTGTCAGGTCCACAGTGTTAAAAACAAGGGTGGCGCTGAGTCCAGAGGTGGCGATTTTCGGGATGTCGGAAGACCCGGGAATCCAGGAGAAGAAAGAGGCAGACGTTTTAGCCTTTGCTTCCCTGGTAGCCCGGAGACGGATACTATTAGCTTGGAGGGACTCAAAGCCCCTGAAGTCGGAGACCTGGCTATCGGACATGGCTAGCTTTCTCTGTTTGGGGAAAATCAAGTTTGCCTCGAGAGGGTCAGTGTAAGGGTTCACCCGGAGGAGGCAACCGTTTGTCGACTTCTTCGCGGAAAATTAACCGTCAGCAGAAGGGTGGGGGGTTAGTTTTGCTTAGAGTAGGGGTTAATAAAGGTGGGACCTGTAAGGGAGGGAGGCGGCTTTTGCACTATGTTTATAGTTTCCTGTACATTGTTTATTGTGTTGTTGTTATAATTCCAAAAAAAACCTCAATAAAATGTTTATTAAAAAAAAGACTCTACAGCCCCATAGAAAAATATCCCCATCCTCACCAACTACCCCAACCCCTCCCCGTTTTCCTACCGCCTGGCTGATCCTGTTAATTGTATCAGTGGAGGTTAAATGTATATGAAGGGGGGGACTTGGGCGGTACGGTGCCACAGTGGTTAACACTGCTGCCTCACAGCTCCTGAGTCTCGGGTTCAATTCTGTCTCAGGTGACTGTCTGTGTGGAGTTTGCATTTTTTCCCGTGTCTGCGTGAGTTTCCTCCCACAGTCCAAAGATGTGCAGGTTATGTGGATTGGTCACGCTAAATTGTCCCTGAATTGCCTCCCTCCCCGGTGCCAAATGTGTGCCGTGCCAACCCACACAAGCGCAGTTGGGCCGCGCCAACTCACACAAGCGCAGTTGGGCCTCGCCAACCCACACAAGCGCAGTTGGGCCTCGCCAACCCACACAAGCGCAGTTGGGCCGCGCCAACTCGCGCATGTGTGGGGGACTTCTTCGACGCTCCGGCTCCGATGCAACATGGCGCAGGAAGTGAAATAAAGTAGGCCGGGGGGGTGGGGGGGGGGGGGGGGGGGGGGGGAGGCCGGCCCAATCGAAGACCCCCCCAGTGAAGGAGCGCTTTTCCCCGCCCCACAGGCCATTCCCCCCCTCCCCCGACACTTCGCGCAGAGTTCCCACTGGCAGCGACCAGGGGTGAACGGCGCCGACGGGACTCTGCCGTTTCTGTGCGGCCGCTCGGCCCATCCGGGCCGGAGAATCGGCGGCCCGGCTGCGGACAGCGGCCCATGGCCGGCGCCGCCGCAAATGGCAGCGATTCTCCGCACCTCGGAGAATCGCGCGCCGGCGTAGGGGCGTCGTGGCACGCTTGCGGCAATTCTCCGGCCCGGCTAGCTTGGAGAATCGCGCCCATTGTACCTTAAAGGGATGGGAGCCCTAACCCTCGCAGCTAATTTCTTGGTGCATGTAAAATCTGGTTGGGGCTTTCAGAACTGGCCAAGGCCAAGGTCTGGTTACCCCCAACTCTATCCAGTGAACGTGGCCAAAAACATTCTCAGCCCCTGTCAGCTTGTGAACTTTAGCAACTTTAAAGAACTCCTGAAAGTTCTAAAAACTTACATGACAGTAGTGACAGCCAACTAACCTGAAAGTAATTGATGATCCCTTTAAAAGGCTGGGGTGCCCTTCCTTCTGTTGAACACATGCTTAACTGTGAATGCGTAGAACACAAAGTTAGATGGAGTACTGAGCTCGAAAATGGTGTCAAATCAACATTACAGGCTGATTAACGTTATGACCTGCCTACTCTGCATATGACTGGCTCACACTGACAGTGTGGTAACCTTGCTGCTGAAATGTGTGCACATCTTAGATTACATTTTGAACATCTAAGGCTACCCATAGTGTCCAAACAATGGGAACTCTGGCCAGAATTCTGCTGGCATTAAGTAGACAATGGTGCTGCACCATGTGTGCCTTGGGAGAGAAGGAGAGACGCTGTACAGACAATGAGGCCAGTGGGTGAGAGTTAAACAAGTGCAGCGCAGGGCTCTGGCTGTGAACTCTCACTAGTCAGGAAGGGGGAGGTGGAAGGCAATCATGGTGGCAGTGCAGGGGGATGGGGAAGGAGTAAATTCTGAGCCAGGGAAGGCCCGAGGTTTCATTATAAGGGTCAGAGGAACATTGTTTTTCAAATTTGCTTTGTTGGGTCCTTTGTGGTGGATTTGTGTGGTGAGGCTTAAGCCAAGGTACCAATTTGCAAAGATAATAATGTCAAAGTCTGATTGGTGACGTCAGGCACTGACGTTTAAATCTCAGTGACTCCCTCACCCATATGCCTGCTTCACCCATTCACCAAGATAGCAATCCCTCAAACAGTGCCTCATGTCTGCTTCACACTATATGACAAACTGATACTCGCATGACAACAAAAAAAACTAAACAGCATTGCAGTAAAATAACAGGATAATTATCACACAAAATTTGACACTGAGCCACATAAGGAGACATTAGGTCAAACAGATAGGTCTCAAGGGTGTGTCTGAAAGAAAGGGAGGGTTTAGGAAGAATTCCAGAGCTGAGCGCCTCGGCAGCTAAAGAAACAGTTGTCAATGGTGGAGCAATTAACATCAAGGATATGCATTGCTTCAGTTTGACTCTCATATCTATCAAAATCAGAATCTATTATTTTGCCCCACCCTTCAAGTTGGCTCTCGTTTTTCAACAAAGCATAGATAGAAGTCCAACTTGCACAGTCGCTCCCTTGTCTTGCATCGCACTTTTGGCTGATTCCTGCATTTGTCACAATATCGCTCACACACTATAGCTTAAGGCTAACCCATTGTCTTCTGCTCAGTTCCCTGACCTGCAGTGCCTTGTTTGGTGCTGCGGCTGATAACAGTTGCATCTATTAGCCAGTGATGAAAATCTAAGGTTTTCACTTCTGCCGATGAAGAGTAAAATATTTTGTGAGCAGCGACGTTTTTGATGATGATAACTTCTGGATCACATCACCTCTCAGCCCAGTGCGAATCCCAATTTTTGTTCGTAGTTCAAATCTTACGGAACCCCAAGTCAGGCCCTCATGAACAATAAACAGGGTCACAATATGCAAGTGTGGCACAGAGGTTAGCACTGCTGCCTCACAGCGGCAGGCACCCGGTTCAATTACGGCCCTGGGTGATCCTGCGGACGTTGCACATTCACTCTGTGTCTGAGTGGGTTTCCTCCGGGTGCCAACCTCCCCCCTCCCCGTCCCGGTTTCCTCCCACAGTGCAAAGATGTGCAGGTTAGGTGGATTGGCCATGCTAAAACTGCCCCTTAGTGTCCAAAGATGTGCAGGTGAATTGGGGTAATGGGGATTGGGAGGGGGCCTAGATAGAGTGCTTTTTCGGAGGGTCGGTGCAGATTCAATTGGCCGAATGGCCTCTTTCTGCAGTGTAGGGACTCTATGGGATGCTGCTTTCACAGCATCTTTATTGACAGATAATCAACAGTTCATTACTGTGAAATAGCACGGTGATTCTATATTAGACATATATTTTACACACCACCTAAATATTAATGAGCACTTTTAATATTTTTCCCTCCCTTCCCTATTTAAGCAATGCACCTCCTTGGTCTGAACTGGCAGCTTCAACCGGCTGAAGGACAGATGTTTAAAAATGGAGTCAGAACAGGAGGCCCGAGTGATGTAACAATAGCGCCATCTGGTGGCCGAGGTAACAATATATAATTTAGTGTGTGTTGTACTGTGAGACACAATTGTGCAATGCCTCAATTCCCACGTGTAGCTTTTGGCACAATGAAAAATTACTAGTTTTTATTTCCCTTTTGGAAAATAATACCACCCTCCCCTTCACGCACTCTCCAATCCCCCTCACTCCCCTCCCTTTGGGCACACGTATCCACCTCCCCATTCTCAGTTTGCACACACACTGTGTGCCTTAGCCATGTTCCAGCTGTGTTCAGCTGCAAGTGGATTTGGTGGTGGCGGCTTGCTGATCTTTGAATGCCGTACTTTTTCACTTGCTCCGTTGCCCGTCTCTTTCTTCAGGCTGACGCCGTCCGACTAATGTTTTTTCTTTGTTTATATGTCTGTGATCTTTATACCAGTTTCGGGTGCAGCAATCAATTATGAAATGGAAGAGTGAGGAGAATTGCAGGGGATTATGCATGCAGTGCGGCCGAAGTGCGGTACTTTCCACTACTTGGAATGAGGAGAGGACAGCACTGTCCCTTTTTCATTGGAAAGGAACAGCATTAGTCACATCAGAGCAGCACCATCACAGCCAGAGCTACCATTCAAGCTTTCGCTCTGTGCACACTGGTCCCCCCCCCCCCCCCCCCCCCCCTCACCACCCACCCCCTCCCTCACACACCCAACCCCCTCTTAACACAAATTAAAATGTAAAACCAATAAATGGAGATTTTGTGGCTCCGGCCTGAAAATATCACAGCCCTCCATTGTCAGCAACCTCTTAATTATTCATGTATTTGTTTTAGCTGTTCTAAATATTTCTGTTAAAATCCTAATAAATCAGTTACTTGTGCAGCTGGTGATTGTGCAGCCAGGAAAGAGCGGAAATTGTGTTCCATTAAACATATAATTATCTGCGATCTGTTCTAACATTTTATACTCCACACAAGAACAGGCTTAATTAAATGTTTTTGGTTGGAGAAAATCAGGGAAACCTGTTAAGCCTCGCGCTGCATTTAACCCCTTCCTTTCCTGCTGCACCGAGAGCTTTGTTTTAAATTGGCTTTTTCTTTTGCTCAGGTATTGTTTCCTTCCCTGCTGCTGGTTGGGCAAGTCAGCTGACCCCCCCCCCCCCCCCCCCCCCACCCCACCTCCTTAGACCTTTTCAGATGTCCTCTTTTGAGGACAATCATCTTGGGGAACTAAATAAAAATGAAGTAGAAATGGTATCTAGCAAGCAAAATTCGATATTGTTCTTTGCCTGAAGACAAAAGCAAAATTGCCGCAGACGCAAGGAATTTGAAACAAAAACAGAAAATGCTGGAAGATCGCACCAGGTCTGACAGCATCTGTGGAGAGAGAGAGAACAGAGCTAACATTTCGAGTCTGTTTGAAAGATTAGCTCTGTTTTCTCTGTGTTGCCCTATTACGTATTTCCTTTTCATGCACTAAATGATCTGTTTGAGCTGCTCGCAGAAAAATACTTTTCACTGTACCTCGGTGCACGCGACAGTAAACAAATTAAATCCAATCCAATCTCTCCACAGATGCTGTCAGTCCTGCTGAGAATTTCCAGCATTTTCTGTTGTTCTTTGCCTTGGTGGATTTCATGGTGAACCATTTCTATTAAACAGCCCCAGCGAGAAATGGCCACCATAGGGTGAACCTTTTGAGGGTGGGGGAGGCAAGTGGGGGGGGGGGGGAGGGGGGGTGAAGTCAGGCGTGTCAACTCTGAAAGCAGATCCGAGCCCGATCACAGGGGCAGGTCAACGCTGAGCAAACTGGTAAGATGCCCTGCCTTGGTTATCTGGGACACTCTCACCACTGTTTTTCAAAGCTGTTTGGCCCTCATACCATGCCACCTCCATTCCATCTTGTGCCACCCACCTACCTACCCTGGCCCGCAAACCCGCATGTGACCTTCATAGCAACACATCCGCCATGGGTAGACATCAAGAGCCATGTGGAGATGAAAATATATCTGCTAACCATCTAATACAGCTTTCACTTCTACACACTTGATCAATTCAAGAAACCCAATCTGATCAAGAGGTTATTGTACTTTGAAAACAAATAAACTTTTTTTCGGATCCCACATCAAAAACAGCTGATCTATTAACATAAAAACAAAATTGTGGTAGTACAGTGGTTAGTACTGTTGCTTCACAGCTCCAGGGTGCAAGGTTCGATTCCCGGCTTGGGTCATTGTCTGTGCGGAGTCTGCACGTTCTGCTCGTGTCTGCGTGAGTTTCCTCCGGGTGCTCCGGTTTCCTCCCAAAAGACGTGCTGTTCGGTAATTTGGACATTCTGAATTCTCCCTCAGTGTACCCAAGCAGGTGCTGGAGTGTGGCAACTAGGGACTTTTCACAGTAAATTCATTGCAGTTTTAATGTAAGCCTACTTGTGACAATAATAATAAAGATTAAATCCATTAATTATTCTCTTTAAACTGTCAATTAAACTGTAAACTCAGAATCCCGTGCAGAGATAGTTGTAGCTTTTGAAACTCAGCCAAGCATTCATAATAACATGATAATAGGGAGATATCAAGAAAGTATTCTATTTAAACTGCAAGTGATGATGCTACTGATATTTTTCTAATCTATACCAGATGGTTGTCAATCCCAATCAGTCCACCATAGATTTTCTTTTTAACTTTCAGTGACAACTTCAGCCTATTATTTTCATGTTTAAAGAGGGAGAGGGGATTTAACACCCCTCCGATCATGACACTTAAACAGACTTTATCCACCTTTCAAGAGCACTTAGCTCTACTCCATCAGTTTGTGATGCTGCGTGCCAAGACCCTTGCAACTGCTATAATGGGGGTCCATTTGGACTCAGCGGTAAATTGAAATGATCCTGCAGAGTTCAGCTTTTCCTCTTGTGTGATTCACACTCCATCCTCTTCCCTGTGTTGGAAAAAAAGGAAGTCTTTTGGAATTGGCGGTGGACGTATGTATCCGTGTCCTACCCGACCTTTTTAACGATCCAGGGAAGTATCGGAGCTCTGCAGAAATCACAAACTATGGAAGTCCTCCTTCATTTAATTGCATGCAGTTCTTACCCAAGTTCCGACTCCAGCCCCATCTCTGCCCATTTGCTGCTGAAATTTTTCACCCATACTATTTCAATCCTCTCCTGGCCAGTCATCCATCCACCACACTGCATGATCTGAAGCTCATCCAGAACTCTGCTGAGGTTATCGTAACTCAGGCCAAGGCCCTTTCACCCATATCGTCACAGCAGCACCACCATTTTAAAATTTCTCATGCTCAGCTCTCTCCATGGCCTCACTCCTCCTTGCTTCTCCAACCTCCTCCAGCCTGGTCAACCCAGGCTCTGCATTCTTCAAGCTCTGGTCCCTTGTCCAACCCCCACCATCAGCAGCCGTGTATTCAACTGTCTCAGCCCAAAGCTCTGCAATTCCCTCCCAACACTTCTCTGCCTCTCTTTCCTCTTTTTAAACAGTTCTTTACGATCAGCCTTCACCTGTCCTAATGTCTCCTCCATTACCTGGGTGCCAATTCTAGTCGGACTGTGCTGCTGTGAAGCACCACAGGAGGTTTTACGACATGAATCACCCTGCAGACATGCAGGTTTGTGTTGATTTTGCCCCGATTACTACAGGCCTCAGCTCAATCATACCACCAGACTTTAGCTCCATTGTTCACAACAGTCCTTGGCTCAGAGGCTCATTTGAACTCCTGAGGGTTGAAACCAGTTGGACTGCCTATGGCAGCCCACATATGGAGATGAATGAAGTTACAGCTGACTGGCTGGCTGATTCATTTTGTTGTGTGAATCATTCATTGATTTATTTGATCCTTCATTTCTGAGCACCCTTCTTAATGACGACCTCCTGTCAATATTAAAGAGTAACTGATATGCCAATGAGTTTGCAGCTAAGAAGTCAGTCATTCTTAAAAGGTGAGCAACATGGGACAGTCTCCCTCTGCCATTGGCGGGTACAGGCGGTGAAAATGAATGTGTTTCCGCGATTCCTGTTTATTTACCAATGCCTGCCGATTTTCCTGCCAAAGGCATTTTTTAGAGAGAATGAGGGGCTGATTACCTCGTTCATATGGGGAGGGAAGGTGGCCAAAATTAGAAAGGTGCTACTACAGAGAGGAAGGCAGGCAGGGGGTTTGGGTCTTCCAAACCTGATGTACTATTACTGGGCAGCGAATGTGGAGAAGGTACAGAGCTGGGTCAGAGGGGTTGACTCCCAATGGATCAGAATGGAGGAGAGTTTCTGTCGGGGGTCAGAATTGAAGGCGTTAGTGACAGCACCGCTCCCGACGGCCCTGGGGAAATAGGGAGTCCGGTAGTAATAGCTTCCTTGAGAATTTGGAGGCAGTTTCGCACTTCGGGTTGGGGGCAGGGTCAAGGGAAATGCCGATTTGGGGGAACCAGATTTGAGCCAGGGAAGTGGGATGGAAATATTTGGAGATGGGAGGAGAAAGGAATTAGGACACTAAAAGATTTGTTTCTTGGGGGTCGGTTTACAGGATTGAAGGAGCTGGGAGCGAAGTATGGGCTGGAGCAGGGGGAAATATTTAGATACATGCAGGTTCGAGACTTTGCCAGGAAGGAGATACAGAGCTTCCCAGTGGAGACAGCTTCCACATTGCTGGAGGAGGTGCTGACGACAGGGCGGCTAGAGAAGGGGGTAGTATCGGTGGTTCACGGGGCTATTTTGGAGGAGGAGAAGGCGCTGCTAGAAGGGATCAAGGCAAAATGGGACGAAGAGTTGAGAGAGGGTATGGAGGGCGGGTTCTGGTGTGAGGTGCTCCGGAGACTGAACACCTCCACCTCGTGTGCGAGGTTGGGGCTGATACAGCTGAAGGTGGTGTATAGAACACACGTTAAAAGGGCAAGGATGAGCCGGCTCCTTGAGGGGGTAGAAGATGTGTGTGAACGTTGCGGCGGGGGGCCCCGCAAACCACGTTCATATGTTTTGGTGCTGTCCAAAGCTGGAGGATTACTGGAAGGAGAGTTTTAGGGTAATCTCTAAAGTGGTGCACGTGAAACTGGACCCGGGCCCTCGGGAGGCCATATTTGGGGTGTCGTACCAGCTGAGGTTGGAAATGGGTGTGGAGGTAGATATTGTAGCGTTCGCCTTGTTGATCGCTCGAAGGTGGATCCTGTTAGGGTGGAGATCAACCTCTCCACCCTGTGCCCTGGCATGGCGGGGGGACCTGCTGGAATTCTTGACTCTTGAGAAGGTCAAATTTGAATTGAGGGGGAAGGATGGAGGGGTTCTACAATTCATGGACATTATTCATTATGCACTTTTGAGAATTGGATCACATCGAACATTGGGGGGGGGCGCAGGGAAGGTTGTGGGGAGAGCGATTGTTTGTGTAAATGGTAACTATGGGAGATTCCTGATTCCTTTCTGTCACTTGTTTGTGTTAACATGCAGGCTAATGTTTGGGGGTTTGGTGGGAGGATGGGATCGTTGTTATTGATATGAGGATTGACATTGCATTCATTACTGATTATTGTTTATTGTTGGGTGTAAATTTGGGAGAAAATGTGGAAAAGGAGGAGAATAATTTTTTTTTTAATTCTTAAAAGGTGAGGATAACCATGCAAGGAGGGGAACTAAATATTTGCTTCAGAAGCACGTAGACAAATTAGATGCATACAAAGAAGAAATCTCTAGGTAGGACGTAACCAGAGGACACAGATGTAAAAAAAAAATTTTTTTAATAAATTTAGATTACCCAATTATTTTTTCCAATTAAGGGGCAATTTAGTGTGCCCAATCCACCTACCCTGCACATTTTTGGGTTGTGGGGGCGAAACCCACGCAGACACGGGGAGAATGTGCAAACTCCATACGGACAGTGACCCAGAGCCGGGATCGAACCTGGGACCTCAGCACCGTGAGGCAGCTGTGCTAACCACTAGGCCACCGTGCTGCCCTTCAGATGTAAAATAATTAGCCAAAGAACCAGAGGAGAGATGGGGAGAAATGCTACTATGATCTGGAATGCTTTGCCTGAAAGGGTGGTGGATGCATAACGTCCAAAAGGGAATTGGGTGAATGTTTGAAAAGTAAAGCAATTCCAAGGCTACAGGAAATTAGCTCTTTCAAAGAGCTAGCAGAAGCACGATGGGCCAATGGTTTCCTTTTGCACTGTTATGGTTCTATGAAGACGAAACGACAATGCAACTGTTTCTTTCTTCATTCAAGTGCGTTACCGAAAGTTGATTGGCAATGCCACAGGGGTGATACAGGAAGCTGTCAGGGTAGTCTCTGCTGCTGAGGGCTGTCCTGGAGTCTTGTGCTGAGGGCAGTAGTGAGGTTTAACCTTGGGCTGGTAGCAGTTGTCTAATGACTACCATCGACAGCTGTCGACACAGCAGTAGCTGCTTTTCTACTGCACGTGACCTGTTCTAGTGCCCACGGCGACTGGCTGCAGGTCTTCTGCAGCTGGTGGCAGCCCCAGAGTATATTGATTGTTAAGAGCAGCAGCCAAGAAGACTCGATTTTAAAAAAAACGGGTCTTCCTGCCTGCTGGTCTTAATGAATCCTGCAGGTTTATTTTGGGGCTGGCACTGACTGCACACGAGCCTGACCATCAGGTGCCGATGGCACTGGCCGACACTCAAGCAGTTTGTGGTATGCTGGAAGTGTATTAGGTTGCACACCTCTTTCACCCAGCAAACTCAGCTCTCAGTGAAGAAAGCTGATTAAGATAGCATGCTGAGGAAGCACAAGGTGCAGAGGATTTTACCTTCCAACAAAGCCAGTCGCAGCATGACAAGCTCTCTTCAAAGTTAAATGCGTAATACTGCAGATGCTGGAAATCTGAAGTAAAAACAGAAAATGATGGAAATACTTTCAGGTGAGGCAACATAGGTTGGAGAGCTAGCGTTGCAGGATGATGGCCTGGCGCCAGAATTCTTTAAAAAAAAAATTTAGTGTAATTTTTTCCAATTCAGGGGCAATTTAGTGTGGCAATTCACCTACCCTGCACATCTTTGGGTTGTGGGGGCGACACCCACGCAAGCATGGGGAGAATGTGCAAACTCCACATGGACAGTGGCCCAGAGCCAGGATCGAACCTGGGACCTCGGCGCCGTGAGGCAGCAGGGCTAACCCACTGCGCCACGGTGCTGCCCCTTGGTGCCAGAATTCTGATGAAGACGATCAAGCTGAAGTGTTAAATCTTTTTCCTTCTGAACAGCGTCATTTGTTTTCTTTTTTTTCCCCCACATCGTTCCTCAATTTGCATTTCAACCCACCCTTGTGCTTCAGAGGTGTGATCCTGTGACTGGTGTAAACAGCACACCCTCCACTCCGTTTTCAACAACTGAATTTCTGCTTGAACTCTTACTGCCAAACAATATTTTCGTTAGCCTTCAATCCATAAGGAAAGCTCGTGTTCGGGGTCAGTAGTGTGACAGGTGACTCTCTTTCAACAACCTAGTATTCTTGCCTCTGATGTGAACGTGCCTGGGCTCTAACCAATCATTGCCTACAGTTCTATGGGGACGGGGAACTTCCTCTGGGTCAACTCAGCAAGGCAAAGCACGGTATCTTTGCCAGCTTTTGCTCAAACAGTAAAATGTCACAACCGTTTATCCTTCTGTGAATTAAATGATGCGCCTCAATTATAATTTTCGCAAAATGAAAGAAAAAAGCTCCCAGTAACTAACAGATGGAAGACAGCGTTCACAGTGAGCGTGGTGCCATCCTGAGAGATTGTGTGTGATCACAGCTTCCAAGATGAAAGGGTTAAGTGTGAAATGTTCTGCTTATCTCTCATGGTGTTTCTCAGAATGTGTATTATATCTCCGAAACATTACCGGACACATTGATTTGTTTGCATCCTGTTCTTGTATTGTGTGAGATGGAAAGCTGAAGCCCTTATCCAATCATGCTGGAGGGTTTTTTTTCACTGCAGGGAAAGGTGCAACGGAATTTGCTGACTCGAAAATATTATTGAGGGCAGCACAATGAGCAGGAAGGGGACAAGTTCCATCATTTTCTGCCACCCTTTCACTTGTGCTTATCGCAATGCTAACTCTACACGTGCAATACACAGTGGATAAAAGGTGACAATTCGCATTTGGTACTGTACAAATCATAGATGTCAACTCCTGCCCGTTTTGGAAAGCGGGTTCTCTGGTACTACACAGCCTTCACTTGTACGCTGTAAATTGAGTGAATTGCTGCAGAACTGCAGAGTTTGGTAGCTGAGAGCAGGAGCAAACTGCGTTGGTGATGAAGGAATTGGTATTCACTTGCTGAAAGGACCCCTGTACTGAAATTTCTCTGGTTCTACTCAATGTCCACAGACAGGCACAGCAGCCTTAATCAGACAACCCTTGTACAAGTGGTTTGTGAGTGCCATAGTTGTACCAATCTCAGCCATGCGCGCTGTGCACTTGAGTTCATGAACAACAACTTGCATTTATAGACTGCTTTTAACGGAGTAAAATGTCCCAAGGCACTTCACAGGAACATAATCAGACAAAAATTAACGTCACAGCTGCTCTATCCTTGCCCAACACGTCCCACAGAGACCTGAAAGTCTGAAACTGTTCCCGGCAAAGCTGGTGCATTTGCAAGATTGACTCGCATATTTCATATGGACAATTCATGCTGCATTTTTTGTGAAATTAATCTGTAGCAATTTTCACTTATCCTCGCTGTTCAGAAGTATACCAATAGTTTCAGGAATGTTGCAGAACGCTGATCATTGGTGGATAATCAATGTAGCGTTTTGTGAATAGAAGGGCAGGATTTTACGTGCAACCCGCCGCATGTTTCGGGTGTCAGAGGCGGCCCGACATTTACTAGCGGTGGGATCGTCGGGTCCCACCACTGTCACCGGGGTTTCCCATTGAGTGCAGTCCTCATCGCTGGGAAACCCACGGTGAGGGTGAGCCATCGCCGGGATCAGAAAATCCTGCTGCTGTTCCGGCCATTATAGTTCACAATTAACTCCTGATTTTCCAGAATTGCCTTTCTAAATGTTGCAAGGGGTGATGCTGGCATTGTACTAATATCTAGTAATCCAGAGGCCCAGGGGGTTGTGGGTTCAAACCCCACCATGACAGGTGTTGGTGGCTTTTTTAAAAATATGTAACCAGTCTCAGATTTTTAACCATGACAACTATCATCGATTGCTGTAAAAAAAAACATCTGGTTCACTAATGTCTTTCAGGGAAGGAAACTTGCCAACCTTACACGGTCAGGCCTACATGTGACTCCAGGCCAACAGCACTGGTTGACATTCAACTGCCCTCTGAAATGGCCTCGCAAGCTATCAGTTCAAGGACAATTTGGGATGAGCAACAAATAAGACCATAAGACATAGGAGCCAGCTCCATCATTCAATGGTGTCATGGGCTATTTAATATAATCCTCAACTCCACTTTCCCGTCTTATCCCCATAACCATTGATTCTGTTACTGATTAAAAATCTGTCAATCTCAAAATCTTCAAAATACTTAACGCCACAGTGCCTACAGGTCTCAGCAGTAAAGAATTCCACAGATTCACTACCCTCTGAGAGAAGAAATTCCTCCTCATCCGTCTTAAATGGACAACCCCTTACTCTGAGATTATGCCCTCCGATCCTAGACTTTCCCACAGGAGGAAACATCCTCTCAGCATCTACCCTGTCAAGCCTCCCCTGAGAATCCTATCTGACTCAATAAGGCTGCCTCTCATTCTTCTAAACCACAGTGAGTACAGGCCCAATCTACTTAACCTCTCCTCATAAGAAAATCCCTCCATAGCTGGGATCACCCAAAGGAACCTTCTCTGGAATGTCTCCAGTGCCTTCACAGTCTTCCAGGTGTGTTCTAACTAGTGTCTTGTATAGTTTCAGCCGGACTTCCCTATTTTTATATTCCATTCCCTTTGAAATAAAGGTCAAGATTCCATTTGCCTTCCTCATTACCTGCTGAGTAACCCTACATCCCGAGAGAAAAAAAAGCACTGTTTTTGTTTCTTGACCCCCCCCCCCCCCCCCCCCCCCCCTTCGGACCTGATGGCATCGATGTCTCGCTGCCACATAGTTCAGTGGCAGTGCCAGCTCCTTCGTGCCACATTCATGTGCATGAACCAAACAGTCACTGTCACCCAACCCTCACGCAACGAAACAATCTGCATCTATATGTCTGTCATGGCGCAAGCAAGTCCCAAAACGGCTTACTGCCAATGAAGACCTTTCTGAAATGCAATGACTGTTATAATGGAGGAGCGTGGGTGGCCATCAGGAAGGTCGACTGCCTCTGGCTGATTTATTCCCCTACCTCTTTATCTGGTGCAAGCGCACTGAGGCCTGTTAAAGCTGCGCAGTTGTTGCTGCAACTGAGATCAGGGTTGAATCAAATCTATTGCAATCGTATTCCACTTTATAAAAATACAATGCTCAAAAATGTGAGAAGTGGGCCTGGATTTATAAGACGTGGGTGTTTTAGTGGGTGTGTATTCCATTTACACTGCAGGTCATAGAACTCTTGTTGATACCCGTGCATTACTTTGCGGTATAGGTGATTCTGAATAAACAATGTCCGTCTGAGCATAAAATTGAAATGGGCCACATCTTCCCAGTCGCTCCCTTTGTATGGATTTCCTGATACAAATATTACACATCCGCCAGGTGTCTAAGTTTTAACAATCTGCTCACAATTTAGTTAGTCCTCTGCCAAATCATACCTCGAGGCTTGTGGTAGTCAGCACTGATGTATATATTAGGTGATTTGTGGTAAGGCCCTGTACTCCAGGTACAGGGGTAGTTCCCTGCCTGCTAGCTCCGCCCAGTAGGCAGAGTATAAATATGTGTGCTCCCCATACAGCAGCCATTTCGCCAGCTGCTGTAGGAGGCCACACACCTTAGTGTATTAAAGCCTCAATTGCATTCAACTCTCGTCTTTGTATAATTGATCGTGCATCAATTTAATACACTAAAGTTTTCAGAAGATGGATCAAGACGGATCGCCTGCAACTGAATCCGCAAACAGGCAACGCCAAAAGGGACTTTGAACATTGGCTAGCCTGTTTCGAAGCTTACATCAGGTCTGCACCAGACCCTATTCCGGAAGTTCAGAAGATTCAGATACTCTACACACAGCTGAGCTCCAACATCTTTCCATTTATCCAGGACGTGCCAACCTACAACGACGCCATGGCGCTACTGAAAGAAAACTACGCTCAGCGGACTAACACGCTTTATGCCAGACACATCCTCTCCACTCGCAGTCAACTCCCCGGTGAGTCAGTAGAAGATTTCTGGCATGCTCTAATCCTCCTAGTCAGGGACTGTGACTGTCAGGCTGTCACGGCCACAGAACGCTCAAACTTGCTTGTGAGGGACGCTTTTGTTACAGGGATAGGGTCAGATTACATCCACCAGCGCCTTTTAGCAGGGGCCACGCTCGACCTCGCAGTAATCAAAAGGCCTGCGCTCTCACTGACGATCGCCTCACACAACATCCAGGCCTACAACCCAGGCTGCGCAGCCCACTACTACACATCATGGACTTCGCAGATGGCCGCCCCATTGGGGACACCACTCAGCCAACCCCACGCCTGTGCCGCGCGCCCGCCAACCAACCCTGAGGGCCCCAGATGTTACTTCTGTGGGCAGTCAAAACACCCCGACAACGCTGCCCGGCCTGCGCGCCCTTTGTAAGGTCTGCGGAAGAAGTGGCACTTTGCTGCGGTGTGCCAGGCCCGCTCAGTCGCCGCTATTGTTCCGACCCCCCATCGTATGGCCAGTGGGCACTGCCATCTTCCCCTCCTCGGACCACGCATGGCCAGTGGGCGCCACCATCTTCCACTCCTCGGACCACGTGGGGCCTGTGGGCACCGCCATCTTGTTCAACCCCCACCACATGCGGCCCGTGTGCGCCACCATCTTGTCCTCCTCAGGAGCATCAAGCGCTGCCATTTTGTCTCCCCCACGGCACGTGCTGCCCGTGGGCACTACCATCGTACCAGGACCCATGCCCCCTGGGGCACCCCATCGTTTGCCATCATTGACGACCAGCCACATCTCGCCTTGGTCACGGTTGACCAGTCTCGCCCACACAACCGAGCAACTGCCTCTACAAACGTGAAAATCGATGGGCACGAGATCTCTTGTCTTCTGGACTCCAGGAGCACCGAGAGCTTCATTCATCCCGATACTGTAAGGCGCTGCTCCCTCGCGGTTCACCCCGCCCACCAGAGAATCTCCCTGTCCTCCGGGTCCCACTCCGTGGCGATCCGGGGGTACTGCATAGCCACTCTCACTGTCCAGGCATGGCATTTACCGGCTTCTGCCTCTACGTCCTCCCCAACCTCTGCGCTGCCTTACTACTCGGCCTGGACTTCCAATGCAACCTCCAGAGCCTAACATTGAAATTCGGCGGGCCCCTACTACCCCATACTGTCTGCAGCCTTGCGACCCTAAAGGTCGACCCACCTTCCCTATTTGCAAACTTAACCACAGATTGTAAACCTGTCGCCACCAGGAGCAGACGGTACATTGCCCAGGACAGGACCTTCATCAGGTCCGAGGTCCAGCGGCTGCTTCGGGAAGGCATTATCAAGGCCAGCAACAGCCCTTGGAGAGCCCAAGTGGTAGTGGTGAAAACTGGGGAGAAACACAGAATGGTCGTGGACTACAGGACCATGATGCCAACTTTGCCAAATTTCTCTGCACCGCCACTCTCCTCAACCTAACTTACAACATGGAGAAGTGTGTGTTCAGCACAAACCGCTTAGCCATCCTCAGCTATGTGGTCCAGAACGGAGTTCTGGGGCCCGGTCCCAACTGCATGCACCCCCTCATGGAACACCCCCTCCCCCACTGCCCCAAGGCCCTCAAAAGTTGCCTGGAGCTCTTTTCTTACTTTGCCCAGTGGGTCCCAAATTATGTGGACAAGGCCCGCACACTCATCCAATCCACTCTTTTTCCCCTGACGGCCGAGGTTCACCAGGCCTTCAATCGTATTAAGGCCGACATCGCCAAGGCCGCGATGCATGCGGTTGACGAGATGTTACCATTTCAAGTCGAGAGCGACGCATCAGACGTCGCTCTAGCCGCCACCCTCAACCAGGCAGGCAGGCCCGTGGCATTCTTTTCACAAACCCTTATGCCTCCGAAATTCGGCACTCCTCCGTCGAAAAAGAGACAGAGGGACAGAGAATCGCAAAATCGGGATCAGTCCCGGGTGTCAGTGGGCGTTGAATCATTTCCGATGCTCCGACCCCCCCTCTGGCGGTGGGATCAAGTTTCATGCCCGCATGCCAGCGGGAGGATGTAAATGAGTGCAAAGGGGCCCGGCACCCTATTCTCCGTCCCTCCCTATTTTCCGGTCCCCAGGTCTGGGAATCACGTGGGAATGTCCCTGGTGTGGTGGTCATTCAGCGAGTTGCCCCCAATATCCATCCGAGGGCCACCTTCTCCCACCCACCCAACAACACACTACCCGCCCACCCATCCTGTATCAGACCTCCTGCACACCCCCACCCTAAGGACTGCACCTGTCCTCAGTCTGCATATTTAATCAGGGACTCACGCTGGATTTGTGAGAGTGTTCTCAAGGCCTGCGGTTTAGAATTTCAGCCACCCAAGATCATGGTAAGAGGCCAGCAGATATGTCTTTCGCTCCATCTTAGCTACCCCCTTCTGCCAGGTCCTGTGGTTGGAGAAAGATAGAATACTGTCTCCCACTCTCGATGTTAACATTGACAAATACGCAAAGACCACGCGGGTGAATCATTGGAAGGTATCAAATGTCTTAAGCATCAATTTGAAGGAGAGGGAGAATACGGGTGCTGAAAAGACTGAATTTAGACCGTCATATAGACTCCTCATTTGGATCACTGTTTTGGACTCATATCCACATATTCATTATTCCTTTTCTAATTCATATTGATCTCCTAATCAGCGCTTGATTGCTTCTCACAAAATAGTGTCATTACTTTCAATTTGTTACCCACTGAGCAAGTACATTGTGGCCAGTATACAGTGTATTAAAAAAACATGCTACCTGAGCCTATTTAAATACTGCAATCTCAGTTTGTGGCTCAGATCCCTGCGATGATCCACTCAAACTTTACTCAAGCAGTTTATAATGTAACATGAACCCTTCAGTGAGATGCTACCTTGGATTCATTCCCAGGTATTCATTATTCAGTGTACAGACCACCTGAGTCCCCCGATTAAATTACTGCCTGTAGATCACTCCCAGATATCCATTATACTCTATATATGATAATAAGAAAACCTTGTTGACAACTCATTTTAAAGGAATTGAAAACATGGTTTGAAGGGCAGTCTCTCTGGCTTAGGTATGAAGTCCCTTGACTTCTTTAAACACCACACAGCTACTCAGATAGTCTTTGTAGTTTGGTTGGTTTGAGGAAGCCTTCAGATGAAATCATTTCATCCTTAGAACCCAGGAGAGTTACTTCCGACTGTCTGATTTTCTGAAGTTGCATAGCAACATGGAAATTTGAAACCAACCCCAGAGAGATTTTTACGTAGCTGTGACAAAATCTTCACCTGGGGAGGTGGTTGAATTGGGAATTGGTCAGTGTGTGAATATGTTTGGTCCTCACGCTGTTGAACAACACAAGGCCCAAGGGCTTCATTCTGTCTCACTGGATGATTTCATGTAGTTTTCTTAATCGTTCAGAAGATCTGGCTGATGTACCAGCGTGCCGTCATGCCACAGTGGGGATGGGGAGTGTATGTTAATAAAAATAGGCTGCAGCTGTCAATGAGAATTTGAAATAAAACTTTACTGGCATGCTTTGATTCTCGGGCGTAAGTGAGAAAAAAGTATAATTCTGGTTCTGCTGTTTCCATCGAGCTCTGTGTTGCATTGCCCCAGGGACTGTTATTATGCCATAATGAATACTTAGGTGAGTTTCAAAAGTTACAATTCTCTCAGCAGAGATTTCTGAGCTCACAGTTTTACAGACAGTTTAAGGAGGCTATTAAAGGATTAGCTGTCTTTGATATGGAGCCTGAATAGACTTTTGATTCTTTTGACAAGAGATTAACCACTAGAGGGGATTTGCATGCTTTGAATGGGTTTTACTAATGGAAGCTTTTATTCACGCTCAAATGGGAAGAGGTGAGAGCTGTATTCGATTGTTAGGAGGTTTCGTTTTGATCACCACATAGCTCCTGGGGTCTGCCCATGTTGGGTGCTGAATGAGTGCTTATGGAAGTGGCATATAGGAATGAAGGGAAAGGTGGGGTGCATGGAGTTGGCATGAAGGGGCATGAAAGTTATGAGGGAACATGGGTGATTGGGGGCATGAGTTGTCATGGGGGCATAGAGGGTACGAGGTGCCATGGGGATGGGTGGGGAGGGCTGTTCAGAGATGAGGGGTAGAGGGCCTAACAACTTCAAAAACAACCAGAACAAAATCCCATAGAACTGAGGCGGGCCAGTCTACCCCGGCGGCCCCCTACACATCACTTCTGGGATCGGTGGGCCTGACTCCACTTCACTTCAGGCCTTCCTGCAGAGAAAAAAATCATGTGATTTGCAGCACTTTTAAACGAGGCGGCGCCCCTCAGCAGCCAAAATCTGGCCTATGTTTCAGCTGAGCTCCATAAATTGTTTTGTGAGAAGGTGCCACTTCCTATTGGACCAGGTGGAAGAAGAAAGTTTTCAGAGTTATTGCAACACATAGTAAACCTAATTATTATATTATGTTATCTGAAAGAATAATATCCAAAGTATCGGAGACCCATTTAATCTGTCACTTGACATTTAATAATAAACATGTTCCTGGTCCTACTGTCTTGCTGTTTGGGAAATAATACCCATAAGTTTGTTTTTTAAATGGCTGGCAATGTCGTTGACTAACACTTTCCTGGAGGGCTAGGCCACTGTAATGGTTGTGGTGAGGTTGAGTTCACTGTGAATGAGACTGTGATCGGTACAGCCATTTAGACCAGTTGGGAATGAGACTGGACGGGCCAGTGATTTTCATGTAATTGTGGGAATTAGAGTTTACTGTCAAATTTAAGAAATAATTATCCTCATTCGCTGCTTTTTTAAAATTATTCTGTGGTGCCATACTGTCAATGTCCAGGATCACTGGTACAATGTTTTTAAAAAAGCAGAAATTTTATATATATCTGGTAGGAGCAGCTTGTCAGTTTCTAGCCTTAAATTACCATTAAAGTGCGAAGGGGGGCACAGTGGTTAGCACTGTAGCCACACAGTGCAGGGACCCGGGTTCAGTTCCAACCTTGGGTGACTGTGAGGAGTTTGTACATTCTCCCCGTGGCTTTCCTCCTGGTGCTCTGGTTTCCTCCCACAGTCCAAAGGTGCGCAGGGCAGATGGATTGGCCATTCTAAATTTCCACCTCTGTAAGAATCGGTGGGGATAGGTAATATGGGGCCTGGGCCAAGGAGGGGTGCTCTTTCAGAGGGCCGGTGCAGACCTGATGGGCCGAAAGGTCTGCTTCAGCACTGTCGGGATTCTATAATTATATTTTACATTTAATAGGTTTATTCATTCTTATGCGGTTAAGTGTGGTCATTGCTATCCCAGTGCGTCCATTTGCGTCTTATTGCAATCCAAGTGGCAGGTCAGAAGTAGCACAAAGCCTGTGGTTTCTATGTTGCTTATACAGTCTGAGTGGGAAGAGAAGTTCAACCAGATACTGTCGGTAAAATGAATAAATCCGCTTTCTATAATTTAAACCTACGCTTATTTCCGCCAATTCAAACTTCAAAAGGTTTCATTTTAACATTTCCAGGATTAAGTAGCATCAAACCTGAGTGAGTTTTCAGTTTGATCATTGGCATTCCCAATCCGCTGCTATGCTTGCTGCAGCATGTTCTAATATTTATGGGAAGCAAATCGTGGCGTGAGGAGGATCGGAGCATTTAATGGGCTTCATTGCCAATATTGCCAATAGTTTTGAAACTATTGTCTCTCACTGGTTGTTCAGTTCTAGTTGTAAAATTGCATTTTGTTTTACATACTGCGAAATGCCTTTTAAGAAAAGGCCTTTGTTTTTGCCATTCGTCCTTCTCTCCAAACTCTCTTTCCACCCCTTCGCTCGACCAATGGCCTGACTATTCAGCTATTCTCGTCTTTTTCTCACCCCATTGCAACTCCCTTCTCTCCCTTGTTCTCTCCGCCCCCTCCTTCCCCCAGCTTTTTTCCCCAATTCCCTTGCAGATTATTTCCAAATATCTCTGCTTTTAAAAAAAACACCAGAACATGCTTCAAATCAACTGATCGTTAAGGTACTTTTGAAAAGAGTTATGAAAAACCAGTTCTATACTTAGCAGAATTGTAGTGCAAATTGGCCAAAGGATCAGAGCATTCCTGGAGTTACCCTGGAGTCCCAGAGCTTGGATCTAGATTAATGTCTGGTTAAAGCAGTCGATCGAGCTGCACTAATTTGCGAGGAATCAGTCGCACTGTCTGACTAGCCTGGGGGAAGTGTGGTTGGCGGAGCAGCGCACAGCTGTACGAGTCGATTCTGTTTGTAAATGTGCGTTGCAAAGTGTGGAAATGAAGCAGCCCCACGTCTCTGCTGCCGATCGCAGTGGAATTATTCATCAAGAATCTCTTCAACTGTTGAACTGCGAGCAACAAGGTTACAGTTTAAAGATCAGGCAAATTGAGCAGTGGAATAAAAGATTGCAACAATATTTTTTTTAAACAACTTTCTTAAGAGCACTTAGGGTTCCAAAATGAATAAGGAAAGCCACAGGAACATCACAGCATAGTGGAACGTATCTTTCATAAGGAATAGGTGCCATAAGCTGATACCGATTTTAAAAATAGTTCATTTATGTAAGAACTATTTTGCGTGATAATACTTGTTGTCATTAGTCATGTTAGTTCAGTGTACCACTGTGGAGATTATGAGGCAGAACAAACAATTAAACAAACATACTGTGATTAACTCAAAAAAACAGCACTTAAGTACTGGCGAAAATGAGCTATCAGTGAGTCACAGTTACTGAGCTCCATTGTTATTGGCCTGAATAGCTGACCCTCACCCAACAATATAATGCAGCAGGGAAGGTACTGATGTACAGAAGGCTCGCTTCTCCTCAGCTCCATTCTCTATTGCAAATATTCTGCCTTGTCGGTTTCGAATTGCTCTTCCGTCACACTGGGGACTGTTCTTGGCAAGCTGATTTCCTGGAAAACCTGGGAACATCCTCTTCCAAGAACTGCCTGCAAATGTCACTGCGCTCGGATGCGACAGACACTGTTAACTGTTGCTTCGTTAAGTTTTCAGATTTTCTTTTCTCTGCCAACTTTTTGCACAATCCACATTTTTAGGAATGCAAACTTGTCCACTCAGCATCAGCCATTTGCATCAAATGCTTGTAGCTCAAGAATCGATAAATTACAGAGTGAAGTCCCTTCTGTGGTATGCTTCAACTCTCGCCCTGACGGTCAGCTCAGCTGCACTTGCATGATATTTCCACTCCTACACCAACTCTCTGCAGTGACTGAGAGAAGCTTACTACTGTATTCAGCTTCACATTTGTGTTGTCAATTCAGTGACTGGGAGTCCAATTTCGCAAAATGTATTCCACTCAGGCCCCTTCCAACCTCCAGAGAAGGGAGATTTTCACCTGATCTGCTTCAGGCCACATGGGGGGGGGGGGGGGGGAGAGAGACACGTTTCCAGAGGTGAAAAGCTGGTATCCTAATGATAACCCTGTCCAGTCATCAAGTGATAATCCCCCTTAATTTGAAATAACAGGAAATTGATCTTAACCCCTCGTTCATTTCTTCTCTTGGTGTCCCTTGCCTGTTTTCTGCAGGAATATGCCCAAACCTAATTCTAATATTTCCTTCAATGGCCTCTCCTGATACCCCATGGGGGGGAGGGGGGGGTCATTTTAATCTTACCCGCCTGGTGGCATTGGACTGGTCACATATTTATACCCTGCTCGACAGAAAATAAAATCAGGTGGAGTGTGAAACAGAAGGTCAGCCAGATTAACCCCATCTGTTTTTCATCAGGTAAAATAGGTTAATGCCCACATTCCCAACTCCAAAAATATGTATTCGCTTCTCCTGTTAAATAATTCTGCCAGAGCTCCCCATTTTCCTCTGAATTTTCGAATTGTCTCGAATGTGTACTCTGCACAAGTTGTGACCTATTCTGGCCTCGAGCCCCAAACATTGAAGTTAGTGATGGTAATCACTTCACGCCAATA
Source organism: Scyliorhinus canicula (assembly GCF_902713615.1). NCBI lineage: Eukaryota > Metazoa > Chordata > Chondrichthyes > Carcharhiniformes > Scyliorhinidae > Scyliorhinus > Scyliorhinus canicula. The sequence goes on along the minus strand of NC_052149.1, from coordinate 214,882,615 downwards.
GATTTTCTCAGTCAAATTACAATGGCGATCCCCCTTTATCAGCAGTTGCTTGTTCTTTGACTGTTAGCCTGTCAAATATATGTGCAGGATGTTACTCCCATTCTCCACTCTTTATTTTTATAGGGACAGTTGCCGTTAAAAACAGCAGCATCGATTTGGGAGACGTGGATGTTGGTCGAAGAGTGTCACAGGAAGTACCTCCAGGAGTCTTCTGGAGATCCCAGTTATATATTGAGCGGCCGCAGTTCGTCAAGTTTAATGTTTCTCTGGGAAAGGATGCACTCTTTGGCTTATACATCAGGAAAGGCCTTCCTCCTTCACACACTCAGGTAAAGGTGCTGATGAAAGTGCCAATGTCTCATATTGCAATATATTATTTTTAGTTGATGTTATTGTTATTTGGAAAAGAGTTATCCTAGTTTAAGAGGAGAAGTGTGAAATTTTAGTTACAATAAGCGTAGTAAGGGTGGAAGGACTAGTATCCATGAAGGTGGCAAAATCACAAGAGCCCGGCGGATTGTATTCCAGACTTTTGAAGGAAGCCCGGGAGGAGATAGCAGGTGCCCTGCGGATCATTTTCCAATCCTCACGAGATACAGGCAAGGTCCCAGAGGATTGGAGGTCTGTGAACATTATATCATTAATTAAAAAGGGTGCGAGGGATAGGCCAGAAAACATAGGCCGGTCAGTCTGACGACAGTTGTGGACAAATTATTGGAATCAATTCTGTCACTTAGAAAGACATGGATTGATAGGGATGGTCAGCATGGTTTTTTTATGGGAAGATCCTGTCTTGTTCACTTAATAGAATTATTTGAGGATTGATCATAGAATCATAGAAACCCTATTGTCCAGAAGGAGGCCATTCAGCCGATAAAGACTGTACTAACCCTCCAAAAGAGCACTCTGTCTAGGTATGTTCCTCCACCCACCCCACCCTACCCCTGTAAACTAACCTGTACATCCCTGGACACTCACAAAGGGGCAATTTAGCATGGCCAATGCATTTAACCTTCAATTCTGTGGACTGAGGGAGGAAACCCACGCAAACATGGGAAGAATGTGCAAATTCCACAGACAGTTAGCCAAGGCTGCAATCGAACCGGGTCCCTTGGTGTTGTGGGAGCATAGTGGGGAGCACGTTTGCTATTCTCAGGATAATGGCTTACTAATTTTGGACCAATGGTAAGAAGCAAGCTCATGGCTCTGAGGACAATGGTAATGAGGGTACTTATGCGGCGTGCACTTAATGGAAAGGAATATGCTCGCTCTTTAGTCTCAGAATAATAGAAGAGTTCACTTGCTGCAGTGGGAACAGTGAAGAGGGTGCATTTGCATATGAAGACAATGGCAAAGAACACTTGCCATGGGCATACGGATGAGGATCAAGGCAATTGTGGGAATAATGATGAGCAGCATGCCTGCTGCTCTCAGGCCAGTTAAAAGGAGTGAGCTTGCTGAGCGCCCAATAATGTTTGCTGATCTTGGTAATGGTGAAGAGGATCTGTGCTGCTCAGAACTATCGTGAGGAGCTTGCTTGCTGCCACGGGAGCAAAGACAAAGTGGGCGCTTGCGATGAGGAGAATGCGTTCAGCCATTAGGATTGTCAGGAGGCACTTGCTTGCTGTTGTGGGAACTGTGGTGAGGAGGACATTTACTGACAGACAGATGCCAAATGAAAGCTGTCTTAGTTTGTCAGGAAGAGGCTAGAAGTGCGCAGTCAATTCTGTCATTATGTTCTGCAACTTTAAAAAGAAAACAAGCCACCATTTAGTGTGACATTCTGGAATTATTGCATGAACGCATGGATGAAGCTTTGACTGTGTGAGTATTCGACTCAATAAATGAGATCTGACAAGACTACTCATTACATATAAATAATGTCTTGCTCTTCGGCACCATAGATTCTCAAACCTGAAAACTGTTATAAATTCAGTTGTTTGCTTAACAATCCAACAACTATTGATTTCTGCAGATTGAGATTTCATTGGGGTTCCTCTCACACATATAATAGGGGGATCAGCCTGAGAAGAGATTTGTGAACACAGGGAGGGGGGCAAAATAAAAGGTTTTAATCAAAGTAATGGAAAGTCTTTTTGAACACCAGCAATCAAAAAAAAAAATAGACTTGCATTTATATATAGCAGCTTTCACAACCTCAGGACATCCTAAAGCTCTTTACAGGTGAGGAAGCACTTTTGAATTCTCGTCACCATTGTATTGTAGGATACAAAGCAACAAGTTCATGCACAGTAAGCTACTCCAAATGGTGGTGTGATAATGACCAGATAATGTTTTCAGTTGCTGATCATACTTATAGTGCATCCGAGAATTAGGCTGGTCTAAGCCCCTGAACTCCTCCCTTGTTTTCTTGTCTGATCCCACACTTCGACAAAGCACTAACTCAGGCTGAGGCACAGGTCCACATAGAACATAGAACATTACAGCGCAGTACAGGCCCTTCGGCCCACGATGTTGCGCCGTCCTGTGAGACCCCTCTAAAGTCCCTCTACACTATTCCATTATCGTCCATATGCCTATCCAATGATCATTTGAATGCGTTTAGTGTTGGCGAGTCCACTACTGTTGCAGGCAGGGCATTCCACGCCCTTACTACTCTCTGAGTATAGAACCTACCTCTGACATCTGTCCTATATCTATCTCCCCTCAATTTAAAGCTATGTCCCCTCGTGCTGGACATCACCATCCGAGGAAAAAGGCTCTCACTGTCCACCCTATCTAATCCTCTGATTATCTTGTATGCCTCAATTAAGTCCCCTCTTAACCTTCTTCTCTCTAACGAAAACAGCCTCAAGTCCTTCAGCCTTTCCTCATATGATCTTCCCTCCATACCAGGCAACATTCTTGTAAATCTCCTCTGTACCCTTTCCAATGCTTCCACATCCTTCCTATAATGTGGCGACCAGAACTGCACACAATACTCCAAATGCGGCCGCACCAGAGTTTTGTACAACTGCAACATGACCTCATGGCTCCGAAACTCAATTCCTCTACCAATAAAAGCTAACACACCGTCCGCCTTCTTAACAACCCTCTCAACCTGGGTGGCAACTTTCAGGGATCTATGGACATGGACACCGAGATCTCTCTGCTCGTCCACACTACCAATAATCTTACCATTAGCCCAGTACTCTGCCTTTCTGTTATTCCTTCCAAAATGAATCACCTCACACTTTTCTGCATTAAACTCCATTTGCCACCTGTCAGCCCAGCTCTAAAGCTTATCTATGTCCCTCTGTAACTTGTAACATCCTTCTGCACTGTCCACAACTCCGCCGACTTTAGTGTCATCTGCAAATTTACTCACCCATCCTTCTATGCCCTCCTCCGTCATTTATAAAAATGACAAACAGCAACGGCCCCAAAACAGATCCTTGTGGCACACCACTAGTAACTGGACACCAGTCAGAGCATTTCCCATCAACCACAACTCTTTGTCTTCTATCAGCTAGCCAATTTCTGATCCAAACTGCTAAATCACCCTGAATCCCATGCCTCTGTATTTTCTGCAATAGCCTACCGTGGGGAACCTTATCAAACGCTTTACTGAAATCCATATATACCACATCAACTGCTTTACCCTCATCCACCTGTTTGGTCACTTTGTCGAAGAACTCAATGAGGTTTGTGAGGCACGACCTACTCTTCACAAAACCATGTTGACTATCTCTAATCAAATTATTCCTTTGCAGATGATTATACATCCTATCTCTTATAAACCTTTCCAAGACTTTTCCCACAACAGAAGTAAGGCTCACTGGTCTATAGTTACCGGGGTTATCTCTACTCCCCTTCTTGTACAAGGGGACAACATTTGCTATCCTCCAGTCCTCTGGCACTATTCCTGCAGACAAAGATGACTTAAAGATCAAAGCCAAAGGCTCAGCAATCTCCTCCCTAGCTTCCCAGAGAATCCTAGGATAAATCCCTTCCGGCCCAGGGGACTTATCTATTTTCACACTTTCCAGAATCGCTAACACCTCCTCCTTATGAACCTCAAGCCCTTCTAGTCTAGTAGCCTGTATCACAGTATTCTCCTCAACAACTTTGTCTTTTTCCTGTGTGAATACTGACGGAAAATACTCATTTAGCACCTCTCCTATCTCCTCGGACTCTACGCACAACTTCCCACTACTGTCCTTGACTGGCCCTACTCTTACCTTAGTCATTCTTTTATTCCTGACATACCTATAGAAAGCTTTAGGGTTATCCTTGATCCTACCTGCCAAAGACTTCTCATGTCCTCGCTTGGCTCTTCTTAGCTCTCTCTTTAGAGCCTTCCTAGCTAACTTGTAACTCTCAAGCGACCCAACTGAACCATCAGGTCTCATCTTCACATAAGCCTCCTTCTTCCTCTTGACAAGTGATTCAACTGCTTTAGTAACCCATGGTTCCCTCGCTCGACCACTTCCTCCCTGCCTAACAGGTACATACCTATCAAGGACACGCAGTAGCTGTTCCTTGAACATGCTCCATATTTCCATTGTGTCCATCCCCTGCAGTTTTCCTCTCCAGGCGATGCATCCTAAGTCTTGCCTCATCGCATCATAATTGCCTTTTCCCTAGCAATAACTCTTGCCCTGCGGTTTATACCTATCCCTTTCCATCGCTGAAGTAAACGTAATCGAATTGTGGTCACTATCACCAAAATGCTCACCTACCTCCAACTCTAACACCTGTCCTGGTTCATTACCCAGTACCAAATCCAATATGGCCTCGCCTCTTGTTGGCCTATCTACATACTGCATCAGGAAACCCTCCTGCACACATTGGACAAAAATGGATCCATCTAAAGTACTCGAACTATAGTGTTTCCAGTCAATATTTGGAAAGTTAAAGTCCCCCATAACAACTACCCTGTTATTTTCGCTCCTATCCAGAATCATCTTTGCAATCCTTTCCTCTACATCTCTGGAACTTTTTGGTGGCCTATAGAAAAGCCCTAACAGGGTGACCTCTCCTTTCCTGTTTCTTAACTCAGCCCATACTACCTCAGTATTCGAGTCCTCGTCTGGCGCCTTGAGTTGACATTCCAAGTATCATAGATTCCCTATGGTGCAGAAGGAGTCCATTCAGCCTATCGAGTCTGCACCGACCCTTCAAAATAAGACCATCCTACCTAGGCCAGTTCCCCACCCTATTCCTACAACCCTGCCCTAAGGGGCAATTTAGCATGGCCAATCCACCCAGCCTGCCCACCTTTGGGCTGTGGGAGGAAACCGGAGCCACCCGGAGGAAACCCACGCAGTCACAGGCAGAATGTACCGACTCCACACAGTCACCTGAAATTGGAATCGAATCCGGGTCCCTGGCACTGTAAGGCAGCAGTGCTAACCATTGTGCCACCATGCTGCCTTTGCGTGTGTGTGTGTAACTCTGGATAGTGAATGCCAACAGCCAATTTATTTATAGGGGGTCATCTGAGCCTAATTTTGAGCTACACCTCTGTCAGCATGTGCATCTCCAGTGATCTGACTGATTGCCAAACATGTTGTATTGTTGCTGAGCAAAAGAAGGCAAAACAAGGGAAAAACACTTGGTCTCTTTGTCCATTCATTTCCATGAAACATACTGTGCCAAGTAATCCACCCTGGGAGAGTTTGCGAAAACCTGACTGCAAGATCAATGCTTGCAAGGAACCATGCCCATAAAACGTCAATGGGTCTGGTACATTTTAGACTTCTTGGAGATATTTTGCAGGTATTAGACAACAGCAACTCATATCGACACAGCAATTATAGTTAGGGGAAATAAAAACCAAGGCTAGCTACAGGAGTCTCATCAGACAAAGTATGACACTGACCACAAATGCTTGGATCAAAAGTAGGTTTTAAGGAGCATCCTAAAGAAGGAGAAAAATAAAAGAACAGGGAGGTTCCAGGAAATAATTAGAGGACATAGTTCACAGCCAACAGAAGACACAGTTGCCAGTAGTGGGGCAAGGAAATTCAGGATGCACAAGGGGCCAGATTTGAAGGCCGCAGAGGTCTCAGAGAGTTTTAGTGCTGGGAAAATGTATAGAGATAAATCAGGGACAAGGTTATGGGTGGGGGGTGGTGCTGTACATAGGAATACCGCCCTGACTACTTAAGCTACCTGTTCTGCTACCTTCAGGAATATGATTAAGTAGGGTTCTCTTTCCAAGGGCCGGTGCAGACTCGATGGGCCGAATGGCCTCCTTCTATGCTGTAAATTCTATGAGAATATGTACTCTCAGATCCTTTGTTCCTCAACACTTTTCAGAATCCTATATTTCTTTAACTATGAGGTAATTTGGACATTCTGAACTCTCCCTCTGTGTATTCGAACAGGCGCTGGAATGTGGCAAGTGGGGGCTTTTCACAGTAACTTCATTGCAGTGTTAATGTAAGCCTACTTGTGATAATAAATATTATTATTATTTTGTACTCCCTAAATACATTGGGCGGGATTCTCTAATCCACGCCGTCGTAAACGGTGTCGCGCTTTATGACGGCGTGAACGGGCCGACCCCACGAATAATTCTGGCCCCTACACGGGGCCAGCACGGCACTTGAGCGGTTAACGCCGCTTCAGCTGCTGATCCCGGTGCGAACTGTGCGCTGCGGGGTCCGCGCATGCGCAGTGGCTTCCTTCGGTGCACCGCCCCCGACACAACATGGCGCAGGACTACAGGGACTGGCGCGGAGGAAAGGAGGCCCCTAGCCAGAGAGGCCAGCCTGCCGATCTGTGGGCCCGATCATGGGCCAAGCCACAACGGAAGACCCCCCCAGGGTTGGACACCCCACGCCACCCACAGGCCGCCCCCGACCCTTCCACGCCAAGGTCCCGCTGGCTGAAAGCAGGTGTGAACAGCGCCAGCGGGACTCGCCGTTTTCATGACGGCTGCTCGGCCCACCCCGGGACAAGAATGAAATGAAAAATGAAAATCGCTTATTGTCACGAGTAGGCTTCAATGAAGTTACTGTGAAAAGCCCCTAGTCGCCACATTCCTGCGCCTGTCCGGGGAGGCTGGTACTGGAATCGAACCGTGCTGCTGGCCTGCTTGGTCTGTTTTAAACGCCAGCAATTTAACCCAGTGAGCTAAACCAGCCCCTTATTAGAATTAGAGGGCCAGCTGCGTAGAGCGGCCCACGGCTGGCACCGCGCCAACCACGCTGGTGCCAATGGTACCGATGTTCTGCTCTGCGGAGAATCACGTGCCGGTGTCGGGGCAGCACCTCTCTGGCATGAATTCCACTTGCCATGTTTTACTCACCAGGGCAGCACGGTGACACAGTGGTTAGCATTGCTGTCTGTGGCGCGGAGGACCCGGGTTCAAACCCCGGCCCTGGGTCACTGTCCGTGTGGAGTTTTCACATTCTCCCCGTGTCTGCATGGGTTTCACCCCCACAACCCAAAGATGTGCAGGGTAGGTGGATTGGCGACGCTAAATTGCCCCTTAATTGGAAAAAATAATTGGGTACTCTAGATTTTTGAAAATATATATTTTACTCACCTGTCCAGTCCTTTGATATCTTCCTGCAGTCTTGCAGCTTTTCATCCCTATCAGCCACATGGTCAATTTTCATATCATTTGAAACTTCTTCACCATGGCCCCTTTTTAAAATCTAAATCATTAGCATTTTTCACAAATAGCAAAGTCTGAGCTCTGCAAAACCCCACAAGAAACACCATTCCAGTAATGAAAGCATCTATTCAATATAACCCGCTCCCTCTGCCACTGAGCCAACTTTTGATCCAGCTTGCCACTTTCCCTCGGATCCCATGGACTGTTAATTTGCTGGTCAGTCTGCCAAGTGGAACCTGCCCTTGTTAAAATCCATGTAGACTACACCAAGCCGCCACAAAAAATTCAATTTAGTTCGCCAAACGCAAATCCACACTGATTGTCCTTGATGTCCTTGATTCATTGACATCTTTCCAAATGACAACTGATGCTGTCCCTCGGAATTTTTTGCAATAATTTTCCCATCACCGAGGTGAGGCTGGCTGGGCTGTAATCATTCGGGCCCTCCCTTCCTTCCTTTTTTAAATGAAAGTATAATGCTAGCAGTCTTCTAGCACTTTGCCTGTAGCCAGAGAATTGGAAAATGATAGTCAGAGCTCTGCTATTTCTTGCTTTGCTTCTCTTAGCAGCCGATAATACATTTCATCCAGGTATGGTGGTTTACCCGCTTTGATGGATGCTAAGTACCATAACATCTTCTCCCTCACTACATTTAACAGTATTTTACATGTTTCCTCCTTAACTACAATGTCTACTATATCCCTTTCTCTTGGTGAAAACGGATGCAAAGTATACATTAAGAACCAGGTGCACATCTTCCATTTCTGCAGTCACAAGTCACAGCAGGGTAGCATGATGGTTAGCATCAATGCTTCACAGCTCCAGGGTCCCAGGTTCGATTCCCAGCTGGGTCACTGTCTGTGTGGAGTCTGCACGTCCTCCCCCTGTGTGCGTGGGTTTCCTCCGGGTGCTCCGGTTTCCTCCCACAGTCCAAAGATGTGCGGGTTAGGTGGATTGGCCATGCTAAATTGCCCGTAGTGTCCTAATAAAAGTAAGGTTAGGGGGGGGGTGTTGGGTTACGGGTATAGGGTGGATACGTGGGTTTGAGTAGGGTGATCATGGCTCGGCACAACATTGAGGGCCGAAGGGCCTGTTCTGTGCTGTACTGTTCTATGTTCTATGTTACCGCTTTTGGACTCTAATCAGTCACCCACTTTCCTTAGTTATCCTCTTGCTCTTTCAGTACTTTGTAAAACATTTTTGGGGTTTGCTTGATTTTACTTAACAATGTTTTCACCTGCCATCTCTTTGCTTTCCTAATTTCCTCTTTAATTTCAACCCTACACCTTCAATGTTCCTATATGACCTGAACCCCTTCATGAGTTGGCAGGTTTTAGTGAGCAGAAGGATACACAAGTGATGAGGTTAGTTTGGGTTATAAATTGCAACACAAGTTTAATAGAAATAGCAGATAAACAGTTGCAGCACACTACACCACGACCCTAAGCAGCTTTTGCAGATCTTTTAGCTCACCTTCCTCCCTTTGGTGCAACAATGAAAGAAAGGGATGATACTTCACTAATTCTCCTCATGGTATCAACCTGAGACTGTAATTTTTATTTTTGGTTAAGAAAAACGACATAACGTAGATGCTAGAAAACTGAAATAAGAACAGAAAATGTTGGAGCCAGTCAAGTCGTATTTGTAAAGAAAGACAAATGGTGACATTACAAGTACAGCACTTTACCAGAATTGATTCCAGCCCTGACAAAGGCCAATGCCCGAAACATCAATGTTTTCTTTCTTTACGCTCGTCTTTACACTTAGTCTGCTTGTAATGGCCCAAGGTGCTCATGAGACCATCTCCACACGAGCTACATTGCATTGATATAACTCACAAATTCGAGTTATTCTGTCTGTGATAGACCTCTCATCTCCTTTGTAGCTGAAAACTAGGGTACAGGAAAACAAAAAAAAAGGTACCCTGAATAGTTGAGACCCTGAATAGTTGAGTCATGTTTGACCAATCCTTGAACTTATCTCTGCACCTCCATTTACCTGTGTTGCCAAGTGTTTCACATTAACTTGTGTGTGTAGTCTGAACTTGCATTTGTCGACATGCTTTACCAACACAATGTATTCGCCCCGAAGTAATTACCTAGAAATTTGTTTCAGCCTCTAATGTTCCGTACACGAGGATTGAGTTCTGTAAACCAGCGGTCCGAACCCGTCATCTGAAATCTACGGCTGAATTCTTCCACCCCACCGGCCGCAAGAGTGCCACGGGTGATATGCGGACAATGGAGAAGTCCATTCACTTTGGGCGGGATTCTCCAGTCGCAGTGCAGGGCTCCAGCCATTGGTGGGGGGGGCGCGCCCATACGGAGAGGTGACAGTTGTGGTGGGCAGAAGGCTAGTCAAGTGCCCATGCTGTGTCTCAGGGAATCAAGGAGCAGTGACCAGTGGTAGCAGGGCGACTCGACCAGAGCCAGAGGCCAGCCAGGCAGCAGGGCTGAGAGTGAGAGAGCTGGGCTGGACAGCAACTGGAGCAGAAAGTGAGGTTGAGAGAGAACAAATCACACTCCAATATGCTTCTTCCCAACCAATGAACAAGCCTTAAGTACCCAGATTTAAAGTGACCAATCTGATCTCATCGATGTTAGAAATGTATTCCCTCATTAATTACATTGTGCTGGATCCCACACCTCCATTGAAAGGGATCTTCTCCTTCAATCCAGATTACCTCTTTAGACTAGAAATGCATGAAAGAAGTGTGCCACCTCCAACCAAACATTCCTAATGATGGATCACCAGCTTCCCAAACTCTGCTACATGTTTTTAACCCCTTGTCCCAAATTCTCTGCCTTATTTATCTTTTCAATTGTTAATATATGACCATCTCCATTTCCTTCCTTCCTGTGCTGTACTTTTCTTTGTTCTTTGTTCTATCCCCTCTGTGTATATCGGCTCTGGTCAAAATGCAACATAGCCTGAGAGATATTGAGAGAATTAAGGAGGTAATTGAGTAACACCTGCAACCGTACCAGCCTCCCCGAACAGGCGCCGGAATGTGGCGACTAGGGGCTTTTCACAGTAACTTCATTGAAACCTACTTGTGAGAATAAGCGATTTTCATTTCATTTCATTTCAAATGGGATGCAGGAGCAAATCGAACTTAAACATTTCCCCCATAGTGCAGTCAGACCTCAGTGTCACACATTGATGGGTTTGGATTATTCTTATCAGATAGTTTGGCTTCTCTGTTGACTATTGTGGACCTTTGAATAGGAAAAGAGAAGATTGAGGCATGAACTGAAGAGGCCTTTAAATTATGAAGGAGATTAATAGGGTTGGCATGGAGAAAAAGGACTGGAGTATAAGTGGACAGGTGTTGTTGCAATTGTATAGGATGTTGGTGTGACCACATCTGGAGTATTGTGTCCAGTTTGGTCTGCTTATTTTAATTCTTTGTCTGTCTTGATCAGTTAAGTAACATTGGGAGCATTCTTGGCTCAGAGTCAGAAGACTGTGGGTTCAAAATCCAACTCCAGCGACTTGAGCAATTAGTTGAGACCGACAGACCAGTGCTGTACTAAAGCAGTGCAGCACTGCCAGTGGTACCACCTTAAGATGAGATGCTAAATGAAGGCATCTTTTATCCTTTTGGGAATGTAAAAGATCTGATGGCACTACTTCAAAGAAAAAACAGGGGAGTTCTCCGTGGTGTCCTGGCCAATATTTATCCCTCATTCAACGGCACTTAAACAGATTATCTGGTCATTATCACATTGTTCTCTGCGGGAACTTATCATGTGCAAATTGGCTGTCGTGTTTCACTGCATCACAGCAGCAACTATACTTCAAAAGTACTAAATTGATTTGGAAGTGTTTAAGGATGTCCTTAGGTCGTAAAAGACACTAGATGAATGCATGGTCTTTTTTTACCCTCTATCTCATACAGGTTGCAGTTCAAGTGGAGGGAGGACAATAACTCCTGTGTTCTATTTTTTCTGTCTCTGCCTGTAGGGATTCCTTCGGTTTCCTTTCAATGCCTTCCCAACTAATTATCACTCAGCACTCAATTGTATAATAACAAGTACCATTTGAAATTTAGAAATAAATATGGAATGCGAATGATTATTACAGTTGGTATATTTTTCTCAGGATCCAGATGGCATTGAAAGTTGTGAGCGAAAAGCTTGAATAGTTTTGTGGATATCATCTGAAGTCCATGATTAAATAAAAGCTTCACAGTACCTCTCTGTCATCTGTCATTTTTGTAATGCATACTAATGGTTTGAATAAAATATAAACAGTGCTACCACACTGAATAAAAAGCAAGATACCTAACTGGGTTCTCACTGCCGTCGAATAATATTGTCACAAGATCGGCGGGGGGATAACCATTATTATATATTATCTGGGGTTCACTTGTACAGTTATGTAACCATTTCTCTTTTGAGTCAGGAAATTGTAGGGATCAGATTTTGTGTAATACATTATACACTTGCAAAGTATCTTGGAACATTTTTACTGCATTAACAGCACCATATGAATGCAAATTGTTGTTGGTCAAACTCCAATACCTGACCTGTGCACATGATTGAGGCTGGCATTTCAGGATAGTGTTGGTTTAAATGTTGCATTATTGGAGATGCTGTTCTTCATATTAAAGCATTTAACTCTTCTGGTGAATGCAAAATGTATTATGGGACTGTTCAAAGAAGGTTAGAGAATTCCCCTGATATCCTGGCCCTCATTTGGCATTTGAAGCACCTTGCTGTGCAAAAATTGGCTGCGTGTTTTCCACATGAACGGTAACTGCATTTTTAAAAGTAGTTCATCGAACATGAACGTCTCCTGAGAGATATATAAATAAAAGCTCTTTTTCGTAAGGCAGCATTCTAATCACCAGCACTTCCAGCTGGCTGTTGCTTCTTGATCATATTCACAGTAGTTTGCGGAGAGCAGCTTTATTTCTCCTGTCTACTGATAAAAATTGTGATTAATGGTAAGAAACTTCGATGCAAGATATGTACGATGGGCTGTGCATTCACTAATCCCCATTTTACGCTATTGTACAAAATCAGAATTACCCCCTTTATGTGGTTAAATCATTATGGTGTCTGCATAGAATGATTAATAATAGAACACAATCATTTTGATTATCAAGTGATAATCATTGGATGCAAACACTCTGGAAATTATGAAGTAATTACTTAGCAGTTCTAAAGCAGAATTAGAAGAGAGTTAAGAGATTGCTAGCTGATTATAGTTCAATTGCTTCCTTCAGCTACAACTCTTCAATTAAGATGATTGTTGAGAGGATTATCACATTTATGAAGGTAAATCCGAGTTGATTTAAAGCAGATTTTACATTTCAATTGTTTATGTTTCTGCTCTCAGTACGATTTCATGGAGCGTCTCGATGGCAAGGAGAAATGGAGCATGATGGAGGCACCACGTGAGAGAAGAAGTATCCAGACCTTAGTCATCAATGAAGCTGCATTTGTTCAATATCTGGATTCAGGAACATGGCACCTTGCTTTCTACAATGATGGGAAGGAAAAGGAATTGATCTCCTTCAACACAGCTGTATTAGGTGAGTAGAACTGGTGTGCAGTATACGGACTTCAACTCTATATATAAATCCTAGAACAGAAATATCTCCTCTGTTCATTTAGTTTCCTTCTCCAATAAAGCTACAATTTAGAACTATTTAAAGGAGATAAAATGAAAGAGCTGCTGGATGTTTGTAATATCAGTGTCAAGGACCAGAGTAGTTGAAAGGGAGTGTTCCTATACTCTTGTCAACCGCAACAATCCCAACCTGGCAGCTATGTTCCTCAGGAGCACTGATTGAACAGCTGAGGGAAGTTCACCAGCAGAGTACTTCCTTTATTCATGCTTGACCTGGAAGCCCTGAAGTTTCATGGAGGCAAAGTCCATGTTTTTTAAAATAAATTTAGAGTACCCAATTATTTTTTATCCAATTAAGGGGCAATTTAGCTTGGCCAATCCACCTATCCTGCACATCTTTTTTGGGTTGTTTGGGCGAAACCCACGCAGACACGGGGAGAATGGGCAAAAGCCACACGGATAGCGACCCAGGGCCGGGATTCGAACCCTGGTCCTCAGCACCATAGGCAGCAATGCTAATCACTGTGCCACCGTGCTGCCCTGTCCATGTTGAGAACATCCACAACCATTCCCACCCATCTATGTCCCTATCCCTGGTTGAACTGTCCTGATGGGAAAACACGATGGAGGAATCTGGCACATTGGCTGATTGATGTTATGATTATGATATGTCAGACTGTTGTCTAGTTAGTCCGTGAGAGAGCTCTCACAAATTTTCTATTTGTGAGGAGGACTTTGCAGGGTCAAATGGAGAAGGGAGTTTGATGGTAATTAGTGATCTATTGCAGAGCAGGAGGACCAGGGAAATTATGTTCACCGAGTTGCATGCGATGGAATAAAACTGGAGACTGAAATCATGAACAAGAAAGAATGGATAATGTTGGGTGATAAATGGAAAAGGTCACTTATATTAAGGAAAAACAGAGTTAAAAATGACGGATTCCTGGGAACCCTTTGGTTAATGGAACAAGAATCAGTACATGAGCTATTAAATAAATACTGAGAGGAAACTAGTTAGCCGTGAACATAGATCTGATGGAAGGTTACATGACGGCAACTTGCTCAGAACTGCATGATGTCACACCAAGTCATAGACTTTGAAGCCATTCAAGACGTGGGTGGCCAATTTAAGTAATTAAAAACCTATTTTACAAAGTAATGAACATACAAACTAAGAGCAGAAGTAAGCAAATTGGCCCCTCAAGCCTACTCTGCCATTCAATAAGATGATGGCTGATCTTTTTGGGCTGAATTCCACATTCCCCATTCCCCCCCCCCCCCCCCCCCCCCCCCAATAACATTTGATTTCCTTGCTCAACAAGAATCTACCTACCTCATCCTTAAAAATATCCAATGACCCCACTTGCACCACCTTCTGAGGCTGAGCATTCCAAAGTCGCACAACCTTCTGAGAGAATACATTTCTCCCTATCTCTGCCCTAAAAGGGTGACCCCTCATTTTAGGACAGCACCCATTTGTTCTGGACTCACCCACAAGAAGAAACAGCCTTTCAACGTCTACCTTGTCAATATCGATCAGGATCTTATATACTTCAATCAAGTCATCCCTCACGCTTCTAAACTCCAGTGGAAACAAGCCCAGCCTTTCCAACCTATTGTCCTAATACAACCCGCCTATTTCTAGTAAACCTCCTCTGAACCACCTCCAATACATTTACATTCTTCCTTAAATAATGAAACCAAAACGGGCACACAATATTCGAGATGCGGCCTTGGCAATGCCAACGTATAACGAAATATAACGTACTTACTTTTATATTCATTTCCACTCATAAGAAAGGATATCATTCCATTATGCTTCTTTTTTTTAAAATAATTTTTATTGAAAAATTTTGAATTTATACAACAATAACGCACCATAGTAAAATACCAAAAATAACAATAATATTAACAATCATAAACATTTGCCCCACCTCCATGAACAACACAGCATTTTAACAACAATGCAAATTAACACAATATAAAGTTACAGAATAGACACTACAATAAGGAACACCCCCCCCCCCCCCCCCCCCCCCCCCCCCGTCCCCCGGGTTGCTGCTGCTATTGACCAAGTTACCTATCTTTGAGCCAGGAAGTCCAGAAAAGGCTGCCATCGTTTATTGAACCCTTGTATTGATCCTCTCAGGGCAAATTTGACCCTTTCCAATTTTATAAATCCCGCCATGTCACTGATCCAGGTCTCCACACTTGGGGGCCTTGCATCCTTCCACAGTAGCAGAATCCTTCGTCGGGCTACTAGGGACGCAAAGGCCAGGACACCGGCCTCTTTCGCCTCCTGCGCTCCCGGCTCTACCGCAACTCCAAAAATCGCGAATCCCCACCCTGGTTTGACCCTGGATCCAACCACCATCGACACCATCCCCGCCACCCCCTTCCAGAATTCTTCCAGTGCTGGGCATGTCCAGAACATATGGGCGTGGTTCGCTTCTTGATAACATGCTGCACCTGCGTACTAACTTTTTGTGAGCCATGTGCTAGAACACTGAAATCCTTTTTGCGCCTCAGTTTTCTGCAGCCGTTCTCCATTTCAGTAATAATCTGCCTTTTTTATTCTTCCTGCCAAAGTGAACAACTTCACACTTTCCCACATTATTCTCCATCTGCCACATTTTTTGCCCATTCACTCAGCCGCTCTGTATCCATCTGCAAACACTGTGGGCGGGATTCTCCGTCGGCCGATGCCGGAATCGGGAAACAAGATTGGGCGGAGAATTGGCTGTCAGCTGAAAATCGAGGTTGGGGCCTGGCGACAAACGGAATGCCATGCTCTGGTCCCTCGACAGCTGTGTGAATGCGTTCTATGCCACACGCCAGCATGGGCATGCACATTGTACGGTAAAGGCCATTGGCATATTATTAATGGGCCCGACCCAACGTTTTCTGGGCCTTCCGCAATGCTCCACCTCCGCCAGGAGGAATTACCGACGGCGAAGTTCACTTGTGGTATTTCAAAATGTGAAATAGGCGCCATGGCTGCTGAGGGTAAGGGATGGGATACAAACTGCATCCAATATCTCTATATATTGTGCTGACAGTTGTGCCACTGGCTGGGGACGTCTGCCAGGGCCGGGGGGAGTAATGGTGGGGTGGCTAGGAGGCAGGCTGTGGGGTCGTGTTGGATGGGAATGGACCGCTATTGCTGCACACGCCGCTGACTGCCCACTGGAAACGTAGTGCCACGGGTTTTATGGGTGCCCCCCCCCCCCCCCCCCTCCCCCTCCCCCTCCCAGGCCACCCCTCTAGGTACTTTCTGGCCTCAGCCGGCCCATCAACAGGATAATAATAATCTTTATTGTCACAAGTAGGCTTACATTAACACTGCAATTAAGTTACTGTGAAAAGCCCCTAGTTGTTTGCACTGGAGTGCTGAACTTGGTGCATTTGAGTGCTACAGTGAGAGTTTGGTGACTGAGGGAGTACAAGGGTTCATTTTTATCTAACGTCTAGTATTTATTTTATTTACTAATTAATTTAAAAGTTGCTGTTTGGTTTAGAAGAAGGTGAATTTTGAATCAGCTTTAAACAAGGTTCTACTTGTAGGTACTTGCAGCTGAAGCTTGTTAATTAGTTAATTGGATTATCCAGTTTTCAGAGGCTATATTCACAGTATAAAAAGGATCCAGCTACAGTGCAGACTTTGTTTGCACTGGAGTGCTGAACTTGGTGCATTTGAGTGCTACAGTGAGAGTGTGGTGACTGAGGGAGTGCTGAACTTGGTGCATTTGAGTGCTACAGTGAGAGTTTGGTGACTGAAGGAGTTAGGTGAGAAGGGAGTAAGGTGCTCCTTTCATTTCATTTCCGCAAAGAGCGACAAGGGAGCCAGGAGTTTACAGAGTGCAGCTGACTGGAAGCAGAGTCTGAGGGCGGAGGTCCAGTTGGTCTACAGGGCAGCTATAGCCTGTAAAGTAAGAGGGGATGGAGACTAGGGCAGTTGCATGCTCCTCCTGTAGGATGTGGGTGGTGAGGGATACCATTGGTGTCCCCGCTGACTATACCTGCGGGAAATGCACCCAACTCCAGCTCCTCAGAGACCATGTTAGGGAACTGGAGCTGGAGCTGGATGAGCTTTGGATCATCCGGGAAGCAGAGGGGGTTATTAAGAAGAGTTACATGGAGGTAGCCACACCCAAGGTACTGGGCAAGAGTAGCTGGGTTACGGTCGGGGAGAGAAAACTAACAGGCAGACAGTGCAGGGATCCCTCGTGGCCGTTCCCCTTCAAAACAAGTATACCATTTTGGATGCTGTTGGGGGGGATGACCTACTGGGGGAAGGCCCTAGCGGCCAGGTCTCTGGCACTGAGTCTGGCTCTGGGGCTCAGAAGGGAAAGGGGGGAGAATGGTTAGGGGAATAGATAGAAGATTCTGTGGTCGCGAGTGAGACTCCCGGAAGGTATGTTGTCTCCCGGTTGCCAGGGCCAGGGATGTCTCGGATCGTGTCTTCAGGATCCTGAAGGGGGAGGGTGAGCAGCCAGAAGTCGTGGTGCACATTGTTACCAACAATATAGGTAGGAAAAGGGGTGTGGAGGTAATAAACAAGTTTAGGGAGTTAGGCTGGAAGTTAAAGGCCAGGACAGACAGTTGTCATCTCTGGTTTGTTGCCGGTGCCACATGATAGCGAGGCTAGGAATAGGGAGAGAGTGCAGTTGAACACGTGGCTGCAGGGATGGTGTAAGAGGGAGGGCTTCAGGTATTTGGATAATTGGAGTGCATTCTGGGGAAGTTGGGACCTGTACAAGCAGGACGGGTTGCACCTGAACCAGAGGGGCACCAATATCCTGGGAGGGAGGTTTTCTAGTACTCTTCGGGAGGGTTTAAACTAATTTAGCAGGGGAATGGGAACCGGATTTGTAGTCCAGCAACTAAGGAAGCCGATATTCAGGACGCCAAAGCGTGTAGTGACGCAGTGGGGAAGGTAATACTGACAAAGGAGAGTACTTGCAGGCAAGGAGATGGGTTGAAGTGTGTATACTTCAACGCAAGAAGCATCAGGAATAAGGTGGGTGAACTTAAGGCATGGATCGGTACTTGGGACTACGATGTGGTGGCCATCACGGAAACTTGGATAGAAGAGGGGCAGAAATGGTTGTTGGAGGTCCCTGGTTATAGATATTTCAACAAGATTAGGGAGGATGGTAAAAGAGGTGGGGGGGGGGGTGGCATTGTTAATTAGAGATAGTATAACAGCTGCAGAAAGGCATTTCGAGGAGGATCTGCCTACTGAGGTAGTATGGGTTGAAGTCAGAAATAGGAAAGGAGCAGTCACCTTGTTGGGAGTTTTCTATAGGCCCCCCCAATAGCAGCAGAGATGTGGAGGAACAGATTGGGAAACAGATTTTTGAAAGGTGCAGAAGTCACAGGGTAGTAGTCATGGATGACTTCAACTTCCCAAATATTGAGTGGAAACTCTTTAGATCAAATAGTTTGGATGGGGTGGTCTTTGTGCAGTGTGTCCAGGAAGCTTTTCTAACACAGTATGTAGATTGTCCGACCAGAGGGGAGGCCATATTAGATTTGGTACTTGGTAATGAACCAGGGCAAGTGATAGATTTGTTAGTGGGGCAGCATTTTGGAGGTAGTGACCACAATTCTGTGACTTTCACTTTAGTAATGGAGAGGGATAGGTGCGTGCAACAGGGCAAGGTTTACAATTGGGGGAAGGGTAAATACAATGCTGTCAGACAAGAATTGAAGTGCATAAGTTGGGAACATAGGCTGTCAGGGAAGGACACAAGTGAAATGTGGAACTTGTTCAAGGAAAAGGCACTGCGTATCTTTGATATGCATGTCCCTGTCAGGCAGGGAAGAGATGGTCGAGTGAGGGTACCATGGTTGACAAGAGAGGTTGAATGTCTTGTTAAGAGGAAGGAGACTTATGTAAGGCTGAGGAAACAAGGTTCAGACAGGGCGCTGGAGGGATACAAGATAGCCAGGAGGGAACTGAAGAAAGGGATGAGGAGAGCTAAGAGATGGCATGAAAAATCTTTGGCGGGTAGGATCAAGGAAAACCCCAAGGCCTTTTACACATATGTGAGAAATATGAGAATGACTAGAGCGAGGGTGTGTCCGATCAAGGACAGTAGCGGGAGATTGTGTATTGAGTCTGAAGAGGTAGGAGAGGTCTTGAACGTGTACTTTTCTTCAGTATTTACAAACGAGAGGGGCCATATTGTTGGAAAGGACAGTGTGAAACAGACTGGTAAGCTCGAGGAGATACGTGTTAGGAAGGAAGAGGTGTTGGGCGTTTTGAAAAACTTGAAGATAGACAAGTCTCCCGGGCCTGACGGGATATATCCAAGGATTATATGGGAAGCAAGAAATGAAATTGCAGGGCCGTTGGCAATGATCTTTTCGTCCTCACTGTCAACAGGGGTAGTACCAGGGGATTGTTCAATGGTGAATGTTGTGCCCCTGTTCAAAAAAGGGAATAGGGATAACCCTGGGAATTACAGGCCAGTTAGTCTTACTTCGGTGGTAGGCAAAGTAATGGAAAGGGTACTGAGGGATAGGATTTCTGAGCATCTGGAAAGACACTGCTTGATTAGGGATAGTCAGCACAGATTTGTGAGGGGTAGGTCTTGCCTTACAAGTCTTATTGACTTCTTTGAGGAGGTGACCAAACATGTGGATGAAGGTAAAGCAGTGGATGTAGTGTACATGGATTTTAGTAAGGCATTTGATAAGGTTCCCCATGGTAGGCTTATGCAGAAAGTAAGGAGGCATGGGATAGTGGGAAATTTGGGCAGTTGGATAACGAACTGGCTAACCGATAGAAGTCCGAGAGTGGTGGTGGATGGCAAATATTCAGCCTGGAGCCCAGTTACCAGTGGCGTACCGCAGGGATCAGTTCTGGGTCCTCTGCTGTTTGTGATTTTCATTAATGACTTGGATGAGGGAGTTGAAGGGTAGGTCAGTAAATTTGCAGATGATACGAAGATTGGTGGTGTTGTGGATAGTGAGGAGGGCTGTTGTCGGCTGCAAAAAGACATAGATAGGATGCAGAGCTGGGCTGAGAAGTGGCAGATGGAGTTTAACCCTGACAAGTGTGAGGTTGTCCATTTTGGAAGGACAAATATGAATGCAGAATACAGGGTTAACGGTAGGGTTCTTGGCAATGTAGAGGAGCAGAGAGATCTTGGGGTCTATGTTCATAGATCTTTGAAAGTTGCCATTCAAGTGGATAGAGCTGTGAAGAAGGCCTATGGTGTGCTAGCGTTCATTAGCAGAGGGATTGAATTTAAGAGCCGTAAGGTGATGATGCAGCTGTACAAAACCTTGGTAGGCCACATTTGGAGTACTGTGTGCAGTTCTGGTCACCTCATTTTAGGAAGGATGTGGAAGCTTTGGAAAAGGTGCAAAGGAGATTTACCAGGATGTTGCCTGGAATGGAGAGTAGGTCTTATGAGGAAAGGTTGAGGGTGCAAGGCCTTTTCTCATTGGAACGGAGAAGGATGAGGGGAGACTTGATGGAGCTTTACAAGATGATCAAGGGAATAGATAGAGTAGACAGTCAGAGACTTTTTCCCCGGGTAGAACAAACCATTACAAGGGGACATAAATTTAAGGTAAATGGTGGAAGATATAGGGGGGATGTCAGAGGTAGGTTCTTTACCCAGAGAGTAGTGGGGGCATGGAATGCACTGCCTGTGGAAGTAGTTGAGTCGGAAAAGTTAGGGACCTTCAAGCGGCTATTGGATATACATGGATTATGGTAGAATAATGGAGTGTAGATTAATTTGTTCTTAAGGGCAGCACGGTAGCATTGTGGATAGCACAATTGCTTCACAGCTCCAGGGTCCCAGGTTCGATTTCGGCTTGGGTCACTGTCTGTGTGGAGTCTGCACATCCTCCCCGTGTGTGCGAGGGTTTCCTCCGTGTGCTCCGGTTTCCTCCCACAGTCCAAAGATTTGCAGGTTGGGTGGATTGGCCATGATAAATTGCCCTTAGTGTCCAAAATTCTATGATCTATGATTAACCAAGGACAAAAGTTCGGCACAACATCGTGGGCCGAAGGGCCTGTTCTGTGCTGTATTTCTCGATGTTCTATGTTGCCACATTATGGCGCCTGTTTGGGTACACAGAGGGAGAATTCAGAATAGCCAATTCACCTGACACCACGGCTGGGATTCTCCCCTACTCGGTGGGGCGGGGAGTCCCAGCGTAGCGGAGTGGCGCCAACCACTCCGGCGCGGGCCTCCCCAAAGGTGCGGAATTCTCTTTGACGCCTGCCGGCCGGCGTCGGGGCTGGCCGAAAGGCCTTTGCTGGTTCGCGCATGCGCCGGTGCGTCAGCTGCCGCTGACGTCACCACCGGCGCATGCGCGGTAGGGGGGTTCTCTTCCGCCTCCGCCATGGTGGAGGCCGTGGCGGCGGTGGAAGAAAAAGAGTGCGCCCACGGCACTGGCCTGCCCGCCGATCGGTGGGCCCCGATCGCGGGCCTGGCCACCGTGGGGGCACCCCCAGGGTCCGATCACGCCACCCCCCCAGGAGCCCGGGGGCCTGCTCGCGCCGCCAATCCCGCCGCCACCAGAGGTGGTTGAAACCACGGCGGCGGGAGAGGGCTCTTAGCGGAAGGACTTCGGTCCATTGCGGGCCGGGGAATCGCCGCAGGGGGCTCGCCGATCGGCGCGGAGCGATTCCCGTCCCCGTCAATTCCCGGGTGTCGAAGAATTCCGGCCGGTCCTAGGCGATTCTCCGACCCTGCGGGGGTTTGGAGAATTTCACCCCACGTCTTTCAGGACATGTGGGTGGAAACTGGAGCACCCAGTAGAAACCCATGCAGACACAGGGAGAACATGCAGACTCCACACAGTCAGTGACCCAAGCCAGGAATCGGACCTGGGACCCTGGAGCTGTGAAGCAACAGTGCTACCCACTGTGCTCCAGTACAACCAGGGCCATCATCTTGGCTGGGATGAGAGTTGGCATGCATTGGAATTGATCCAGTTCTATGTACTGCTGTTGCGAGCTAATTAACAGGACCTGAATCGCTCCAGGACTGGCACCGCTTTCATCCATGTAGAATATTCGCGATTCATTCCCCGTGTCAGCACTTGGTCTCTCAAAGCAAGAATTTGCCCCTCTATCTCTTCTTCACAATATACTTGCTTACCTATCTTTGTGTCATTTGCAAATTTAGCTGCCATGTCTTCTCTCCCCTCACCTAAGTTATTGATGTCAATTGTGAAAATTTCGGGCCCCAGCATTGACCACTGTGGTTCTCCACTTGTCTCTGTTTTCTGCCAGCCAGCCAATCTTCCGTCCAGGCTAACATATTATACCCTACACCCTAAGCTTTGATTTTTTTTGCTATAAACTTTGAAGCAACACCTTATCAAATGTTTCTGGAAATACAAGTACAGTGGGTGGAATTCTCCGCAAGGCCCGACGCCGTCGTGAAACCCGGAGAGGTTCACGACGGCGTCGGAAGCCTCTCCCGGCCCCCTATTCTCCCCTACCCGGGGGGATAGGTGGGCCGTACCGGGAAACTTGGCGGCCGGGCCTTGTCCCTGGCTTCAAGACCTGGCGCGCCAAGAATGACGCCATGGCGGAGCCTAATGACGTCAGCCGCGCATGCGCGGCTTGGACAGCTCAAACCCGCGCATGCGCGGTTGCCGTATTTCCCCTCAGCCGGCCCGCAAGACGTGGCGGCTTGATCCTGCGGGGCGGCGGAGGGGAAAGAGTCCGTCCCCTTGAGACACCGGCCTGACGATCGGTGGGCACCGATCGCGGGCCAGTCCCCTCCCGAGCACGGTCGTGGTGCTCGATCCCTGATCCGCCCCACCTAGGCCCCACACTTAGCTGGCGCGCCATGTGCACGACGGCAGCGACCAGGTGTGGTCGCTGCCGTCGTGAACAGGTCGGGAACGGAAGGCCGCTCGGCCCATCCGGTTCGGAGAATCACAGGCCGCCGTGAAAAACGGCGGCCCGCGTTTCTCCGAGCGGCATGTCGGAAAACCGGACACGCCATTTTGTCAGTCCCCAGTTCCATCAATTTGCTCAGTACTGCTTTCCCCAGTGATTGTAATTTCACCAAGTTCCTTCCTCCTTCCACCTCCCGATTTGCAGCTATTACTGGAATGTTTCTTGAATCCTCCTATAGTGAGTAGGAGATTTGTTCATTTCACTTTTTCCATTTCCTCTTAGTATCTACTATTAGCTCCGCAGTCTCACTCCCAAGTGGACCAACATTCGCTTTACTTAGGCTTTTACTTTTAAATACTTGCAGAAACTCTGGCTATCTGTTTTTACATTCCTAGCTAGCTTCTTCTTGCACTTTAATTTGTTTCTCCTGATTAACCTTTTAGTCATTCTCTGCTGTTCTTTATATTGAAGAAAGCTGACTGATTTTCCAGTTGGCCTCCAAGCCTTGACGCGGATGGCATCCCAGTAGCAGCCCAGAGGACCAGCAGTTTGGCTGACCTTAAAGGCCCCTCTGCAGTTTCAATACTTCAATTTTTTTTTTTTAAAAGGTTGGAGAAGGGGCATCTCAATTTTGGGGCAGCCTCTCTTTCCCTATTAGCTGCCATGGCATCCCAAAGCTGCTTTCAAGCTGAAAGGCTTCCAGTTCGCCCTGTAACTTCAAGAATCTGCCCACCGTTGGACGATGAACCTTCCCTCTGGCCATTAGTGGGCCAATTTATGGAAAATCGCAAGTGATTGACTGTTTCCGAGGCAGTATGCACTTCTGAACCATGGAGGCTGAGTTCAGAAGCTCATAAGAAACCACCGTGCCATATTTCTACACCCAGAACACTACCACAATCGATTCTGCATTTTTTTCTAATTGGAACATACTGTGATTTTATTTGTTATCTTCTCCATAATGTTTTCTGAACTAGCTTCAGCGGTATTGTTTATCCTTACCCAAGAGATTATCAGCTTCTTTCGATGCCTGAAATATTGCTACCCAACATTCACTACTACCCTTGAGCTATCTATTTCCAATGAACAGGAGGCTACATTCTCAGTGTCACATTGTCCTCCCATCTCACCTGAAAATCCAGGATTTTAATTTCACCTCAAAGGCTTAAAGGACATGAAGTGTGATGTTGCTTCTGTATAAGGGGATTTATCAAGCTGGAGCACAGTAGCATCAGTAGAAATTAGGGGTTATTTTAAAGAGATGAAGGGCGCGATTCAGCAGACTCAAGTTCAGGTTCGCTGACCAGTGCATTTAGCGGGGCGAATCTCGGCACCTGCAACACTGAGAAAAACCTCACCATCCAATGGCACGTTGCCATTTCGTTTTGCCTTGGGGAGTTTCTGGCTGGCGAGGTTGCACAGAGGGATTTCCAGATGACAAGCTGAATCTCGCCAGCAGCTCCTTGCAGATTGGGGCGCCATTTTGGAAGGCTGCACCAATCTTTTCCCCTTTCAGGCACTCTCCCATATCATGGAAAGGCCCCAGGGACCCACCCTCACATGGCAAGGCCCCCCAGGCCTGGCCTCGGAAGTGCCAACCTGGCACCTGGGCACCCTGAGTTGCCCTCTCTCATGCTTCAATCTTGAAACTCCATTGCCCGTGATCCTGGGATTGACTCCACAAGTGACGTCTGACATTAAACCTACCAGAAGTTTTGATCAGCACCTAACCTGCACTGGGAAGGCAGGTGTAAATCCCAAGGCACGTTCCTCTCTTGACACCCACCTGCTTCATGTAACCACGTTTACCCATCCCCCCATCCCTACCACCCCTCCACTCCCATGTAGAGATGGCCAATCGAGAAATTTATATTTTTAGAAGGTTGGTATGTTTTTCCGGGTTCTTGGTCATCTGGTGCCTGGCGTGTCTCATGTCATTGGCATGTTAGCTTCCTGTACTAAATTAAGTACAAAATGGGCCAAGTGGATAGGGCCTTCCAGTCTCACATAGGGATCCAGTAGACCTCCCAAGCGATCTCAGCCTCAATTCCAAACTCAAGAGAAAATGGGAGACAGAGCAAATCTGAGAACTCTGCCAAGGGAATCTCAGGCAATACGTCAATGAAACTTCAGCTGTACCAATGATAATAACTCTAAAATTAGTCCCAACATAGCTTAGCTAGTAAGGGGAAAACATTAGGAAGGCTTCCATAGTGCTACAATTACCTGTAAAATATTTAGTCTCATATAGACACCATCCAACTGATGAAGTGGAAATCAAGCGCGTGGGTAGAAATTTCACTTCCTCAATTTCTGGACACTGGGTTTGCAATTGGTGACGTGCCCACATCTGTTCAGTCTGCACAATCCCTCATCTGAATTATTGTGACATTAGCTGGTGCCCCAGTGTTGATTGCTGCCTCTTAATACTGCCGGAGAGCCCTGAACCCAGCAAGAGGCCATGGCAGCTTTACTTGACAACCATGTATTACAGACAACCCGCTCTTTCTTAAAAGGATGTTGCACAAGAAAGATTGCTGGAATGGAAATTATAAGAAACAGAACACCAGAAAAGGCAGGTGATTGATGCAATGCTGGGGGCCATTATTGACAAGAGGTGGGCTTGAGGGAAGATAGCACGACCTCATGTCCAAGAGACCACCCTCAGAGAGAAGGCAGCCAGTCAGGTGAACAGCTGGATTCTGGTCCCAAAGACTCACAGCACTGCCACACGATATCTATTAACCTCATATAGGTGGTCAAGGTCAGTAAATGCATTTTCATCTGACAGTATTCAATGCACCACATCCCCATCACTCACCCAGCAGTGCTCCCTGGCACTCAATACTCACATTCAGATTTTCTACCTTACACACTTACCACAGCTGCACTTCCACACCCACCACTTGCTGCTTGCACATGCCTCCAGCTATTCAACTATGGCAGGCACAACGACTAATCACAGAGCTATAAAAGCATTGGCATTGTTGCCACCCTCCCGTTGGACAAGGTAGCACACAATAGGAAGGAGCAGAGCAGAATGAGAAAGGTACAAGGACGCCTGCATCCTTTGAGCCCTACGGAAGAGATGCTTCTCAGCACGGTGGGACAGTGGTTAGCACTATTGCCTCAAAGCACCAGGGACCGGGTTCAATTCTGACCTCGGATGACTGTCTGTGTGGAGCCTGCACATTCTCCCCGTGTCTGTGTGGGTTTCCTCCGGGTGATCCGGTTTCCTCCCACAATCCAAAGATGTGCAGGTGAGGTGGGTTGGCCATGCTAAATTGCCCCTTAGTGTCCAAACGTTAGGTGGGGAGTGTGGATGGGGTGGGGGATTGGTCTGGAGAGGGTGGGGGATTGGTCCAGGTAGGGTGCTCTTTCGGAGGGTCAGTGCAGACTCGACGAGCCGACTGACCTCTTTCTACCCTGCAGGGATTCTGTGATTCTTAGCTTCAGGCTGATTACAGGGGAACCTTGACTTCCAGGATCACTGACAACCATTGAGAATGATACACTGTAATTACATTTTGCCCCTTCTGCTCACCCTCTGGCACGATGAACAAACTGATATAGTGTGGCTATGGACCTCCTGTTTCCTACTCAAACCTCCTTCCCAACAACCTTCACTTTCCAAGATGAAAACGGATCATTCTAGAAGTACTCAGCAGGTATGGCAGCAAGTTATACTGGCGCCACCCAAGTCCATGGACTTTTGGATGGCTCGCCTCATCCGCCACGGTGAGAGCCGAGATTTTTTTTTTTTTTTTTTTTTAACAGTACAGCACAGAACAGGCCCTTCGGCCCTCGATGTTGTGCCGAGCAATGATCACCCTACTTAAACCCACGTAACCCGTAACCCAACAATCCCCCCATTAACCTTACACTACGGGCAATTTAGCATGGCCAATCCACCTAACCCGCACATCTTTGGACTGTGGGAGGAAAC
Organism: Scyliorhinus canicula; assembly: GCF_902713615.1. Lineage (NCBI taxonomy): Eukaryota > Metazoa > Chordata > Chondrichthyes > Carcharhiniformes > Scyliorhinidae > Scyliorhinus > Scyliorhinus canicula. The sequence continues at coordinate 214,855,636 of NC_052149.1, read as the reverse complement.
CGGAGCACCCGGAGGAAACCCACGCACACACAGGGAGGACGTGCAGACTCCACACAGACAGTGACCCAGCCGGGAATCGAACCTGGGACCCTGGCGCTGTGAAGCATTGATGCTAACCACCATGCTACCGTGAGGCCCACCATGCTAACATTTCAGGTTGATGACCTTCTGAACAGCCTTCTGAGTCGCTGCTCTCAGCCACATCCCTTCCCAGCCAAAGGAGGCCCAAGAAGTGGAAAGAGAGGCATGCAGAACTGATGAAGTGGCCCTGTCACCTGATTTAACACTCACAGCCAGTAGTTCCATACCAGAACTGCTCGTATCTGGGAGGTTAGTCTCGGGTTGTAATTGGCATGTGGTGAGTCACCGGGGGCAAGTGGCTGCAACTCGGCCAGGGGTAAAGGATGGATTATTTGGAAACTCACTGGATGGTGAGGTGGTAGACAAATATTTCTGCAGAGGATTCAGATGAGAACTTGTTCCGACACCCTGGGAAGTGTGCAGTCAATTCCAGCTCCACTTGACTCAGAGTTGCAACACAATTGAATTAACCAATAGTTCTCAGAAAAATACTACACGTCTTTGGCCCCTTGGCTGCCCAATAATTACAGTCACCAGGTTTGTAAATGTAAACATAATTATGTTTGTTTATAACAAGAACGATAATGATATATGCTGTAAATACAACTGGTTAACTATTATATAATTCCTAATGTCCCACTTTAACTTCCCCCCCCCCCCCCCCCCCCCCCCACAGACACACACACACACACAGAACAGACAAACGCAGCGGGGAGGAAAGGGGTGAAAAGAACAAGTTAAAGGAAAAAGAGTATTTGTTTCAGATAGTTGTCTTTAAGCAGACCTTCCTCCAAAGTAAACTTTCCGATCCAGGTCTCCGATTGCAGCCTCTAATGATTTCACTCTAGATTCATTCGGGTTTCTGCAGTTTCAGAAATGCATCAACTCACAGCCTTTTTGGAGCGAGGGAGAGAAGAGAGCAGGTCGTTCCCCTGAGTGTCCAGGATTCAAACTCTGCTTTACTTAGGTCTCTAGAAATCATCCCACTCAGGCAGGATCCAATCGCAAACTGTCACCAGGCAGAATATGGCCACCTGGCCAATTCACTGGCCACCAGCCAGTCAATCGAACCGAGTCTTACCCCATCCGTCAGGTGCCGAAAATTCTGCTGTCAAAAGCTAGCCGCACCAATAATGGTGCAACTAGAATTCCTCCTTCTGTCTGCTGCTTTACTTAAAGATACATGTCCATTACACATCCATGGATCAAAATGATAACAGCAATAATAAAGAAAGGAGAAATAAGGGAATCATCAGGAAGGACCCTTTCAGTGTGCTGAATGGGCCTGCACAGCAAGATGCTGGGTGCATTGGCTGGCCCGCCAGGTAGCCTCTGCTGTCACTGTCAAGGGACATGAAGGAACCCTGCTCAAACCTGGCACAGCGTATCGTCTGCAGATGCTGCTCCATCTCCCTGTCATGTTGCAAACCCAGAGACATCCCCCCACCCCCCGCAGACCTGTTGCAGCCTTTGTGTGAACAGGTCATTTTTGTTCCTCTACCTTCCTGTGAGGGTGAGGCAATACACTTCAGCTAATGCAGCAACTCACCAAGACACCTCCAAGAACACTGCAGAGTACTTTCAGACATTTTACATTTTACCTGCAATTGGGGTGTGTGAGTATTTAAATAAATCTACTGGCAGGGTCCAGCTTGCTGCATCACACTTCTGTTTTCATTGCTGAACAATGCAGGCATTGCCAGAATTTGCATTGTTCAAATTTGGGATCCTGGCGTAACATCAGCTCAACTTCAGCTGTACATGCATCTCCGTGCGCGTATATCCACAAAGTAAACACAGAGGTTGTCTGCAGGAAATCCAGCGTGACCTTTGTATGCAGATGGATTTTGTGGCCTCAATGTCTGAAGAAAGACAAATCTATGACCTCTTTATATTGAGGCCCAGGTCAGCCATCAGTTGCTCGACTTGGGAAAGGATAAGGTTTGTGAACTAATGTTTCACCTTCAGTTTATGTTAACTATAGCCAGTGATATCACATCTTGAATATTGATGTGTCTATATCTTGCTGGCATTTATTTCATTTGCATCAGTCAATAAGTAATTACATTGAATTTTGCATCTTTCTAGTCCTTATATATCTCTGGCCCGGTTTCCAGAGGCGTAGTTTGTCGTTCACTCGAGGAAAAACAGTGCCTCATTTTCAGTCGACAGTAATCATTTCAATCCAATTGAAATGAAACACTCAATTCCGACTCAAATAAGATTAATTGTTTTCAAAACTTTGATCAATCTATTTTTGTTGGGTGACAGCAACAAAGGTCACGGAGAAAAATCAGACAACTTGAGTTCAGTTAAATAACAGCCATGAACCAATAGAGAGATGGAACCTACTTGAGGGGCTGAATGGCATACTGTGACAAGCCCTAATGAAAAGTAAGAAACTTACCTGAAGTTTAAATTGGTGGTTGGAGTTCGGGAAATGCAGTTTCCAGTGGGCCGCGGGATGTCTGCACATGAGCAGGTTGTTTTTCACACTGGCCGGAGAATGGTCACACATGCACAGTTGGTGCATGTTTACATCTTCAGGCTGAGGACCAGCCCTGCGCACAAGTGCAGTTTGTTTTCTTTCTTTCCTCTTACCAACAAACCAGCCCTGCCCTTGCACAGAGGAAAAAAATGAACAAATGTGAAACAGTCCCAAAAAAAAGGTCAGGTGACAAGAACAGCATGCTATTCTGAAGAGAGTGTCAAAGCAGCTGGGCACGCAAAGGGGACAGGGAGAAGATCCCAAACAAAAAAGAAGGCCCCAAACCAAGGTGTGGTACAGAATCAAATGCTTGAAGACAGTCCAAGTGGGGGGACAAGTACAGGAATCAGAAGCAGGTCTTGTTAAGTGAAGTTAAAAGTAGGTAACAGAGGAAAAGACAGAGCTAATGAAGACAAAGATGCGGGGAGCGGTCTGGAGCAAAGCAGGCTTGAGAGAAACCAGAAGACCCAATCACCGAAGGTTGGTGATTCCTTACCGCAGGTCATTGGGGCAGTGGTGTTCTGCTTGGCACAGCTGTCTATCTGAGAATGTGCATGGAAGATGAAGCTTGAATTTATGTGGAGATCCAGGGAAAAGGAACATTCAGTAGGAGAGATTGAAACTCTGGAGGTGGATCCTTGTTGAAAATGTGCAAATGAAAGCATAATTTGGGAAAGAATTCTAAGACGAGTTCTTTGAGTGTAAAATTTCAAAGGCCTCATGAGAAGGACAGAATTTCAATGAGAGCGGCTGGCTCACAATGTGACAAATGTCTGGGAGTTTGATAAGAAATCCATAGAATCTGCTTAGGTGACATCGATCATTCGGTTTTGGAGTATGGTGTGTCCAAACACAGTTTGTCTATTAGTTCAGATGTATTGCATAGTTAGCCTGGTTAGTTGAGTGTAATATTGAATGTGTAAATTATGTTATCTTTACGAATTTGAATGTATCTGTGAAGTTTTAATTATAGTTGGGGGAAGATATGATTGATTTAACTCATTTACTGATATTTGTATTGAAATCTTTCTTCCCTTTCTGTCTCGTGTGATATCGTTATTTCTTTCTTGTTTAACAGATGTTTTATTCTTTGTGTAAAAAGTACACGAGCAGACTCCTGTGAATTTGCTCAGCAACTGCCCTCCATGGTTTCTAAAAAAGAAAAAAGTTATTACCTATCAAGCCAGGTTCCATCCTTGGAATCTGACTTTTCCAATAGTAACATCAGCTAGGATCATAACAATACAGCTGTTCCTATTTTCCAAAAGTTGATTGAATAACTGTCTGAAATTTTGTGAAAAGCTTTGAATATTTTATATACGTTGCCCAAAAGTGGGTTGAGTGTTTAATATTTTTCATATGGCGAGCTCACAATCTCATGACATTGATTTAGGGAGGTGAGATAAAAAAAGGACAGAGTTAACAGCAGACAAGAAACTTCTGATTGTCCAAAAAGAGGGGGATTAAGAAACAGAAGAGAAATGATTCATCAAGTCTCTCAGTTCTCCCGGCATTTAGCCACAAGCAACATGAGCAATGGGGCTATTCGTCAGGAAATTGTAGATCACCTGGAGTGTTGCAACCATTTGAGGAGGGGTGAAATTATTTCTCTATTCTCCCTCTCCAAGTGTGATTGTAGCAGGGTCTTTTCATGAATCTAGAGGGGGTGTGCTTTGCCGATTCTATAACAGTCCCACTATTTACACTTTGAGGTTGTAAAGAATTATTCATCAGGTTTTCTTAGGTTAAACGAAGAACATGGTCAGTTCATTGGAACTATTTCCTGAGTAAAACAAAAACTAGGTAAAATGCAAACAGCATTCATATGGTCACACATTCATCTCTCCCCCCCCCCCCCCCCCCCCCCACACACACACACATGCACCAATAATGATAGCAAAGTAAGAGTATAGGCTTATTGGATTTTTAAAATAATTTGTGAAATATATAACAAAGGAGTTATATAACAGCTAGCTGTCCGTTGACTGGTCTCGCTGCGGTGATTCAATGTTGCAGTCGTTCTGTTCCACTGTCAGGGGCTGGTTAAGCACAGGGCTAAACCGCTGGCTTTGAAAGCAGACTAAGGCAGGCCAGCAGCATGGTTCAATTCCCGTACCAGCCTCCCCGAACAGGCACCCGAATGTGGCGACTAGGGGCTTTTCACAGTAACTTCATTTGAAGCCTACTTGTGACAATAAGCGATTTTCTTTTTTTTTCATTTTCACTTCCCTTCTGGATGTAGTTGTATGGAGCAGATTTCCATGTTTCCTTTTAAAAGATCTTGTTTTGTAATCAGTTTTCCTTCTCCGGATGGTTACTTTGCAAACCAGTACTTACAGGAGAGCAAGAAAAAGCACACAGCTTTAATCAGCCTGCGTTCAATACAGGATTGTAGTTTCTCTCTCTCTCTCCTACTTGGGAACACCCTTGATAAATTCTATTAGTTCATGTGTGCTACAGTTATTGTTTCAGAACAGGCAATTGCATTTTGATATCTCATCTCAGAAACATTTCAACTAGCCTTAGGGTGGTTACGAATGGGCAGGGGATCTTTCAGACTCCCCAGGGGTTGAGCGTCTGCCTCAGCCCACATAGTAGAAGGCAAAATTATGTATACTGCAGCAGACTGGGCAGCTTTCCCATTGTCTGTCGAGTGACCCAGTGTTTTGAAATGCAGCTAGTAGAGTTGGATGAGATTACTGAGATGGGAAGGGGCGAATGCACCAAGGGATGAGAAAATAAGGATGGGAATTTTCAAATCAAGGCGTTGTCAGACCAGGAAGGAAATGGAAGGAAGGAAAGACAATTTTAACTGTTATATAAACTGTAGATTATTGGCTGGTAAATGGTAAAAAAAATCAATAGAGAATTATTTTACAGCTAATGGTTGTCCACTTAACAAAAGGAAGCATGATTACCATTTATGGTTTTAACAGCAAATGGTCACCACTTTGGGAATCAAGCTGACTTTTGTTTCAGTTTCACTGTAAGTGGCTAGTTTCTGTATCCAATGGGTGATTTATCAGTGCTCTGCTTCTGACATCTGTTTTTAAAAAGTAAGCAGAGCAGTTACTTTTCATTGTCACACTTAACGATTTAGAAGTTGTCCTTTGTTGCACAGGGGTGGGATCAATGACAGGTTAATAACATTGGTGCTCTGTAATCTATCAGAGGTCAGTGTCCTTGGGAGCCTGTTTCTTGACTGTGCATCGCATTGTTCACATCAGGGAATTCTGTCATGTAAAATGGAGAGCAGTATAAAGGAAGAAATGTCAGAACAGATAGACAGTGGTAATGAGAAAAATAGATATGCCTGAATAAGGATCTATTCAGGACTTCTCATGACCCTGCTTCCCAAGAGGGTGTAGGGAAGGGAAAAAGTACACAGCTATTTCATTTACACTGTTTAATTTCACTGCTCAGGTAATGCCTACTTTACCTGAAAGCACTAAACAATGTACTGCTTCAGGGATCTAAAGCTTGGTGCCAGAAGAATAATTGAGGATGTGTCAGCCCATGGACAGAGTGCAGTTGAAGTATGTTCAGTAGCAATAATATGCAAAGCCCTTAAACGTCAGACATTTACCATTGCTGTGAACCTACATCTCTAATATTATCCATCAATTGGACAAGAGAGCATTCTAAAACTGCTATAAAATCAAGCCAAAAACTGGTGCTTGAGGGTTTAGAAGCAGTTTACTTAATTCATCAGCTTTGAGATAGTGTCATAGCTCATAACTCCTTTTAACCTTTTCCTTTAAATAAATATATTTGTTCTAATCTGTTGAAGAAAAAAAAGTAGAAACTTGATAATTATAGGCCTGTTAGATTAATGTCAGTTGTAGGTTCACTCCTAGAATACGTAATTTGAGATCAAATTAGCGAGCATTTACAAATGCATGGGATAATCAAGGACATCAAGTCATGTTTGACAACTTTAATAGAGTTTTTCAAAGAGAAGCCTGATTGTATATATAATATGGTCCTTGAACCTCATCTACACACGGGTGGGAGGTGCAGGCGGGAGAGAGCTGCTAGCACCTGCCATGCCTCGATTGAATTTCATACACATTCACAAGCATATCAGCGGAAAGCAAGCATGCATGGTCACCAAGTTATAAAAACATCTCATGTATACATTTCTTTGCATAGATGTATACCTCCTCCAGTCCGCTGTGCACCAAGACCCTTCTAAGCTTTTTCTTTCGCCACAAAGCTATCCTGATTCACGGTTAATTTTTGTTTTAGTTCGCAGCACTTCAAAAGGTCTACCAAACCCTTACAAACAGGTTTCATATCTGTGTTCTGTGCTTCGACAATTCACTGACATTATGGTTCCAAATCGTCTGTGCGGCCAGGGCAAGAATTGTAGGCATGTTCTTAGTGGGTAGTGTTTTGTTCGGATCAGAGTAGATCACTTACTGTTGAAGTTTTCAGAAGCTGACAGTACTGTCACACTGTGATAAGGTAGCAGTCTAATACGCTCAGGTACCAGTCCCTTTTAACTGCAGACGCCTGTCTTCTGAGGGAAGTAAGCACTTAAATGTAATGGACAGGCCCGAACTACCAGAAGAAACATGACAGCATGGTAATTGGGCACAATGACAATTAGGAAGAATAAAATCCTATTCGGAATCTCAAACATGTGCATTCGTTTCCATTCATTAACTATCCAGAAAAAGATATAATGGCTTTACTAAGCAGCGCTTCATGTTAACTCTGACAAAGGGCAATAAAATATAGGATTTATTTTGTGACTGATGATTGAGTTAAAACCCAATTCTCTTTTGGTCTTTCGGGTTATTTTGTTCTTTATTTTTAACATAACTATATTAATGTTTGAAACATTAGTCTCTAATTTGTTAGCTCCTATATGTCTCTTTCAGACTACAGTGTGATATGAATTGGAAATTGGAGATTTGTTTTCTCCTTCAATCCAATTTGGTTATTTTTTAGGATCAATTAGTGGTTGTCATTCCAAAAATTCTATTTCAGTAACTGTGTTCCAAATTGAACATACATCTCTTCCTTATCTCTGGGTCATAAATCCTTGAAAAACCTAGCCAAAACCTTGTGAGAGTGTCATTGCCAGTGGTGTTACAGCAGTCCATGAAGTAGGTCATTCATCACCAATTCGAGGCAACTCGGGATGGGCAAAAAAGTGTGTCCTTTCCAAAGCATCCCTGAAAACAAGTTAAGGAAAGGGAAACTACATCATCCTGCAGGGTGTCATCGTGTAATTAGCTCAATCAGATTTGCTGCACTTTGAAGAAATTTACTTTGACACTCATCAATCAAATATAGAGCTGGAGCGTCATAGCTCCAGCACATTAGTGCATACTTAGATTATGTACTTTTTGACACTCACCGCTTTCACCTCCCCCACTCTCTTTGTTGAATTGTCTTGTTGATTTTCAATTAGCAAAGAAAAACTTGAAAAAGTAGCATAGAATTTACAGTGCAGAAGGAGGCCATTCGGCCCATCGAGTCTGCACCGGCTCTTGGAAAGAGCACCCTACCCAAGGTCAACACCTCCACCCTATCCCCATAACCCAGTAACCCCACCCAACACTAAGGGAAATTTTGGACACTAAGGGCAATTTATCATGGCCGATCCACCTAACCTGCACATCTTTGGACTGTGGGAGGAAACCGGAGCACCCGGAGGAAACCCACGCACACACGGGGAGGATGTGCAGACTCCGCACAGACAGTGACCCAAGCCAGAATCGAACCTGGGACCCTGGAGCTGTGAAGCAATTGTGCTATCCACAATGCTACCGTGCTGCCCTAACAGTAACAGTGTTTAGGCAGGGAACCAGCTCTGAGAAGTGGGTGAGCGTGTGTCATTAGAAAAGAGTGGCTCTGAGGGTTTTTTAAATATATTCGTTCACTTGATGTCGGTATCGCTGCCTGTGCCATTATTTATTTCCCATCCCTAATTGCCCTTGAGAGGGTGGTAGTGAGCTGCCTACTGAAATCTATGTGGTGAGGTACACCCACAGTACTGTTAGGAAGGAAAAAAAATCATGCAGATAGATAATCCATATCATGTTTTGGACTGTTTTGAGTGGATTCTCTTGGATGCTTGTGCCATGCCTCAGCCGATGATTATTGCATCGCATTTCAATCAAACCTTGAGGCCTGAGCAGTTTACATATACTCTAGGAGTAGCGTCAGCACCATAGAGGCAACAGCCAACAATCAAACACTCAAGAGCTGGGTTTCAACACCGGGGATATCCTCGTGACCAAAGAGTCAGTATGTGGAACATTGGAAGGGTACCTGAGCACGAGCTCTCTGATGTTCCTGGCAGGGGTCTGGGGTTTGGAGTGTTGGGGCTCCTGATGTGGCTGGGGGTGAGTGTACAGAGTTCTCCAGCACAACCAGCGCACTGGATGGCACTCTGAGATAAGGGACAGGTAAGTATGATGGAGGTTTTGGGGATTTGAGGGTCCTGGAGTGGAAGCCCTAACTGATTATCGGTCTCCCTCCTTCTCAAATTCCAATATATAACAATATGGCTGATTATGTCGCTCTCGCAGAGGCTGCCCTCGCGGTGTTGGTGCAAGTCTAGGTGGCCAGCATCGTCGACGCAGGCTGGAGGCGGCACCCCATGTTTAGTGGGCCTCTGCACACTTTGAAGACCCGGCCACCCATCAGGCCAAGGAGGAACCCAGAGGGGGATGCCATCAATAGCCCAACATATACAGGCGTTGTTGATCTTTAGAGGAGATGACGCACAGCATGTGCCGCAGGAGACTCCGTCTCAACAAAGAGTGGACCTGGCACCCCCTAGAGGTGGAGGACACCTGCTCCCGGGGGCCCGAAGGTCACCGCAGCTCTGAACATTTATGCACCCGGTTCGTTCCAGGGCTCGACTGGGGACTTGAGCGGCATTTTACAAGCAACAGCCCACAAGTACAAGTCGGGGTACGAATGCTCTGTATGCCCAGGACTTGACTTGATAAAGTTGACTTTATCAACTTTGAGTTCGACAATGCCCACCAAGATGACAAGGCTGCAGAATGCTCCGCCATTGCCCGGGTGCCCCAGGTCCTGGGGGTAATTGATGGCATGCATGTTGCCTTGCACGCACTGGGGCATCAGGGAGTGCCCTTCATTCCAAGGAAGGGGTTCCATTCCCTGAATGTTCAACTCATGTGTGATCATCACCTCCATATCATGCACGTGTGTGTACGTATCCCAAGGAATTTGCAGGGCAGCTACATCATGGGACACTCTGAGATCCCCAGCATCTTCGAGGAACACCCCAGGAGGACCACCCAGGATGGCAGGCTAGCTCTTGGGGGATAAGGGGTACCCACTGAGGTACTGGCTGTCAGAGGCCAGAGACCGATGTGGAGACCCGATATAACAAGGCCTATGTTGCCACCCGTGCTATCACTGAGCGGTGCATTGGTCTGCTGATGCCTCGACCGTTCTGGTGGCGCCCTGCGGTACAGTCCCCAGAGGATCTCCCGCCTTGTGGTGATCTTCTGTGTGCTCCATAACCTGGCACAGCAGCAGGGCGACATGCAGGAGGAGGGACATGAGACATCATCGGAGGAGGAGGCGGACCAGGAGGGGATGATGGATCAGCCCAGGGAGGACGCGCAGGAGTAGCCGGAGGATAGAGAAAGGTGGTGACAAGCTGCATGCCCACAGGACCAGTGAGGCCATAATTCTCACCCGATTCTCATAGGACGAGGCTTTGTCCATCAGCTCACCCCCTCCTTTCGCCCCCATTCCCCTCTTTACACCCCCCCCCCCCCCCCCGACTATTGTGTAAAACCACTCCAGGGTGATTACCAGTGTCTATACTGTCAGTGGGTCAATATACAAGGCAGGAGAGTAATTTGCTGTGAGGAAAGCTCTGGTGCTCCTCAGTTTATGCCGATGTCTTACTCCTGTCTTTCTGGGGGTTGGAGGAGCAAAGGGCAACAGGGTGTGGGGTGCAAGCAAGGCCGCTGTGAAGATTAATGTGACAGAGATTTCACATGTATCAGGTGTAACATGTTTTAATCGTGAACATTGGACATTTCCATATTCCCTCGCTACACATGGTGACCCCCGCCTCACCCCCACTCAGTGCTCCTCAACCTTCTAGATCTTACATGGTCTTGTCAAGCTGTGTACCCAGGATGCATTTCTGAGGTGGAGGCATCCTGCTGCTTTCCATACCCTGTGGCCTTTGATGCCCTTCGGGGAAGTCTTCTGGAGGGCCTGGAGCCTGAGGGCCCTGACTGATTTACTGGTGTCACTGGCTTCACTGTGCCATCCTGTTCTGCCGCTGCCTTTGAGATGCGCTGGTGTCAGGAGGGGAGGATTCAGAAGAACTGGAGACTGCCATTGTCTCCTTGATGGCAAGCCCTGAGTTGACCTCCAGCACTTCCTCCTCCCTGACGGTCCTCATAGGACCTTGGGGCTCTCCATGGGACGTCGGAGTAGCTGGAGTGAGCGCCAGAGGTCTTTGCGTCACCTGGCTCTGCAGGTCCTGCCACCTTATTGTCTGCACCGTGATGTCAACGCTCTCAACGATGCTCCTCAGGGGCTGGGCCACGCTCACAGGGCCCCAGCAATGTCCACCTGCTTTTTGGGAAATGTCCCTCAGCGACTGGGACATGCACTGCAGTGCCTGGGCAATGTACACCTGCGTATGGGACATGTCCCTCAGTGACTGTGACATGATGCTGAGGCCCGAGGCCATGGTTGCCACAGACTGAACCATGCAATGGGCACCACCACTCAAGACGCACATGTTGTGCTGCAGACGTTCCACTGCGGTCACCATTCTAGCAACGTTGGCCTCGGTGCCACACAATGTTAGCATCATCTCCTGTGCCTGTAGTCTTTGGGACTCCTCCAATCACTTCTGCATCTGCTGGAATGTAGCTGACATCCCCTCCTGAATCTCACAGCCATGTCCTACCATCTGCATCCAGAGTCTCAACATCTGACTGGGACTCAGCAGGCCTCTGGCTGTCATCCCTTGGATGTTCCTGCCTCCACCTGATGTGCATCAGCAACTGTGTGGTGCTCATCAGATTGTGCCCCAGAAGCCTGTCCGCTTCTGTCGCCGACCGAAGTGTGAGTCTCTGTGCTGGTGGAAGGTGGGGTTGATAACTGTGATGCTCGTTGGTGGTCTCCTTGGAGCTCTCCTCCGATGTGGTTGGGTGGGAGGTGGACTCCGGATGACCCAGCCCCATCAGATGGAGATCTTGCGAGAGAATGGTCATGTAGTTATTGAGAGGAAAGGATCATTTTGTCTGACATGAATAATTCACTTAAAACAGGTCATCTGGGTGAAGGGGCAATGGACCCTCACCTCTGCGGTACAGACCAAGCTCGCTGTCGGTGACTGCTCTCTCCTCGGTCAACCCCATTCCTCATAGGGGTGAGAACCCGGATCTCTGGCACTTCGTCCCCTGCGTTTTGACCCTTTTGCGCTTATTGCGGGCTATCTTCTCCTGTGGGGACACGGAGAGGGTTTATGAGCCATGCGCTTGAAGGATCAGGGGGTCTATAGAATATGGCATGTGTGGGCGCTGCAACTGGACATGAAGGGGTTGTGCTTGTGGATGCCAGGGGGTGCTGAGCAACAAGCACGAAGATTAGATGTGGGAAGGATGGGAGGTATCAGCTAGTAATTTGTGGGTGGGGGGAAGGGACTTAGGAATTTGAGTGGTGGCAGACGGGAACTGATGCCAGGTAACTTACCCTTGCAGCTCAGTGGAAGTCATTGGTCTTCTTTCAACATTGGATGCCGGTTCTCCTGGTCATGCTGCCCACACTGACAGCCGCTGTCACTGCTTCCCAGGTGGTGCTGCTGCTGACCCTCTGGCCCTCCTGGGGAACAGGATACCCCGTGTCTCATTCACCGTGTCGAGGAGCCTGGAGCAGGTCTGCCTAAAGCGCCGAGCAGGTCTGCCATGCTTGTGTATTGACTATGAGTGTTAGCGGTGAGCCGCTGAGATGTGAGTCTGGCGAATCAGACGGCACGATTGGCAGTAATGGTGAGAAGCTTGTGGAGGTTCATTGAGTGTCGCGATCTCGCCAACCCAGCTGTCGAGAAGCACCGCCAATCGTGTCCAAAATGATACAGAACTTTTTCCGTTAACTCACCCCCAATATTTCTGAATAGGCTTCACTATTTTTACTCGTCATTTCTGTTCTCGCCCATGAGACTTAATGACTAAACGTCACTCCATTTGGAGAAGACAAGAAAAGAATTAGAAGCAGAAAGATTGATTTGGGAGCTGAGTCACGTGATGGATTAGCATTGAACCTCACACCTCTAGATTCTGGATTTACTGACAGCCATAATTCGGTGCTAATTGCTAAATGTCTGGTAGAGAATGGAATTGAAGAAAGAAAGACAAATATAAGAAGTGATCAAATACTGTTTCCAATATGGTAGTACACGTATTGCTGAGAACATGGAAACATCATCTGTGGAAAGTAGCTGGATTAAACCTGAATAATGTATATTCTAACATTAGCAAGATATTATGTACTTTCACTCAATTACCTTCGAGCCACAGGGAGACATTTTGCAGAATCTTTCCGTTCGAGATTAGACTAGTTGGATGGAGTCAACAGTCGGGTAAATTACATATGGTCAGTGGAAGGAAGACATTTGATGAGCTAAAAAGCCTTCCATCATTCGGAACTTTCTTGTGACCTTAACTTAACATTTTCAGTCAAATGCTACAAAGTGGTAGGGCTGAACATGTCACGCTGGTGCATTGATGAGTGCTGTTCTTCAGCTGTGCTTGTTGAGGTGGATTTATAGGATTGAGTTCACTCTCCATCTACTTCACGTTAACCGGTCAAGACCAATAACTCATGCCAAAACAGAAAAGGTAGTCCATTCGCCAGCACTGACGGCCAATGTCTCGGTGAACATAATTGATCATTTACTTCAACACAAAAAAAAATAATTGAATGTTTAGGGACTCTGAGAAAGATTCAGTTGTTGCATATTCACCTAAAAATAGAAACTAATTACTAACCATGCTTATGACATTGTCAGATTCTGTGCAGGAGTGTCCTCACAATTGCCATGGCAATGGAGAGTGTGTGTCGGGCGTTTGTCACTGCTTCCCAGGATTCCATGGGGCTGACTGTGCGCAAGGTACCGTTTGATCTCTTGTTTATAACTGAAGGCCACTCACAACAATTTCTGTTGCAAAGATAATAGCATTTTACAATGGACAACAGTGAGATATCGGTAAAATATTGTAGAGGTAACATTGGGAATTGCAAATACTTATTCTGAAGCTTTGTTTTGTTCTTAGTAATCATGTGAATTATTGCATTCAACTATTTCTGGAAGACTTATCAGTGAAGGAAACCTTCTGGATAAGATTCATTCTATAACATTATTGACAGTTGTATCGGTCTGTTCAGAGATGAACTGCTCTTTATATCTGGTTGGGGTTTTGGGTGTTTAAGATTGAAAGGATAAATAGAGAAACTTTCACAGAGTATTTACTATTCTTGTCGCAGTGCACAAATTAGAATTAAATCAGCAATCACACTTGCAAACACCTTAAACATGGCTCGTGTGGGGGAGAACATTCTGTATGGTAGGTGGGCTGGGGGGGAGGGGGAGCTGTTTGTTCTGTTTAAGGTTCATGTGGTATTGGTGATATTTGTGTCAAGGAAGCTTCACATTTTATATGACACATGCTGCACCACACCTGGGAAGGCTCAATTCTGGTTGCAAGAAAAAGCTGCACATTTCTCCGAACCCTTCCTCGTCATCTTAGTAGGCACATCAAAACAATTCCAAGAGGAACCCAGAAGAACTAATTCCCCCAAATTCAGGTTGCGAAAGTATCATTGGTTATTCATTTTAGACATTAAAATGATAATCCAAGTACCTAGTCAAGCTGCGATTGCTCCTGCCTGTTTAGCAGACTAATGGTCAGCACGATCAATTTAAAATTGGCAGGATGGGATAGCATGGAAACTAAATCCTATTTAGATGACCCAGATTTTCATCTTAAGCTCGCAAAGTTGCAGCATCTGAAATGCACACCGACTGATTTTTCTTGGGACAAGGGGAATGTGCAAGCCCCAGTTTGGAGCTGCACTTTCAGTGAGGAAGGAGCATGTAAACAGAGGCGGCCTGGCTGGGAGGCCTGTTTCACCTCTCGGGGACAGCAGTCCAGCTCCCATCATCATTTTTATGGCACCTAATATTCACCCCTCAGCACCCGCCCTCCCGGACCCCGTCATACAGCCTATGTCCTATCCACATCCCTCATATCCCCCATTCTACCCCATGTCCCTCATCCCCAAGCCACTGTGTCCCCAGCCATGCCCTTCCATACTTCCCATGTCCACCTCCAAGCCCCCTCATTTACCCCATGCCACTCCATGACCCCTCATACTCCCTATCTCCCCTCTATATCCCTCCACCATGCAACAGTAATGAATGCAAGTAGAAAAAAAAGTTAAACCTGTAACAATCTAATAAAACTCTTCAACATTGAGACTGTAAAAAAAGCAGTAGGTCCATAGAAAAAAATTTCAATTCCTGAAGTGGACATTAAGTTATGTAAACCAACATCTATGTATTCAAGAACCACACAAAAGGCAAATTATTATATTGCAAATGCTTAAAACTATAAACCGTTCCACTGAGAAGCTTTTCAACAGAATCAAGTACTTTAGACACTTTCAGAAGTTAGAGAAGATGAACTTAGACAAGAATTAATTTTGGCTACAGCTGTCAAACATTAGTTTAGCTCCAGTCTCCCTCAAAATAACACGACAGATAGTGTTACATTTCTATTCCAAAGCAGGTTACTTGTCAATCAATGGAGCAGGTGCTCTTTTAAACATTCTCATCAGCAGGGCAAGTGTTTTCAAAGTAAATGAACGCTGAACATTTAAGTCTCCATCCAAAACATGACAGGAGATTTTTCCAGCACATCTTTCTATAGTTTTGAATGCACAATGGCACTTTCTCCCACGGGAAATGTACTGCAATGCATGCCAACACATACACAATAGTGGTGAATGCAATGGTCAACTTACCTTTGCAGAACAGAGATCTCTGATTAATCACTGCATTAAAATATATCTTCATTACAATATGACATCTAGTAATAGGATTTGAAGATCTTAACCAATTAACACTTACCTGTCAGAATGTTGCTGACAGTGATAATGAACTCTCCGAGGAAGTATATTTTTGTGGGCTTCCCAAACCCTCAGGTGTATGCGAAAAAGGTGGCAAAGAAAAGTTTGATTTCCTGTAGTCCAAACAATGGCATGTACACCTTGGAAGAGTTGTGTGTGCCTTTTGCACGCAATGCCGCCTCTGCCCGCAAAAAGACTGCACAAGAATACCGTGGGGCCCGCAGAGCAGGTGAAAATCGATTTTCCAGCAAAGAAAAGTTCAGCATTTCCCGAATGGAAGTGAAAATCCAGCTCACAGAGTCAGATATATTGACCCTAGTATAAAGTTAATAGCATAGGGAAGAAGTTGTTGTTTTCAAGCCATTTGTAACTATCAATTTTTCTCTAAATAGAGGCAATTATGGTAGTAAATGATATCTACTTTGAGGGAGTTTGTACTGGCCTGTGTAACTTTCGGTTGTGAAGCATCAACATGTGAAGAGCTCAGAAATCACACACTTCAATCTTCTCAATGTATAAATAATACTTTTAAAAGGGAAATCTCGATCACTCTTCATGGAAGTTTACAGCATAAAGGCATGGCATTCATATTTATCCTGGTTTTTGGCTAAAGCACTCAACAACCGATCACATTATTCTGCCCCCTCTCCATAATCCTGCACCTTTCTTTTCATATATTCATCCAGTTTCCCGTAGAAGTTAACAATGTTTACTCTTTCAATTATTTCCTGCAGAAAAACATGCCACGCTCCAATGAGCTCCATTCTCTTAGTGACCGTTTTACATTGATGACTCTCATCACTGACTCGCCAATGGAAAAAAGTACCCCTATCCACCATCTTGGAAAACTTCATTATTTTTTTAAAACCTCCATTGAATCTCTTATCCCTCTCTGCTTGAGTGAAAGTAGTTGCATAATCTTAATTGTCTCCTGATTACTATAATTCTCCATGTCTGGTGTCATCATGGAATGTAAGGCTAGATTTTACGGGACAGTGTGGCTCCCTCTGGGAGTAGTGACTACTACTGAGATTACAGGCAGTCTCACTACACAAAGGATCCCAGTTAAAACCACAGTCATGTGTCTCACTGGGGCCTGCCAACCTGGCACCTGCAAGGGGGTAAGGTTTTGGGGGGATGGATCCAAGGAGGGGTGAACTTGGGGTGGTTCCTTTGATGGGCCCAGGGGGCACCACATAGGAGTTTCTACCCTCTCCCCCATCTCTTCCTGTTACCAACCCACGCAGCTAGAGCTGCCAGGCATCCCAAATGGTTAGTGCCGACCCCCACCCTGGGTAGAATGCTCGCAGCGGGGAGGTGGGTGGGTGGGGGGGAATGAGGTGCTCGAGTGACCATTAATTGGCCATTAACAACCTCAATAAACCCAAGGACAGGTGTGCTGCCTGATAATTTCCCAGTCCCCCGTAAACTTTCAGCCAGGTTGGAGGTGGGCGTGTAGGGGTGGGAAGGCCCCACACTGGAGTTTAGATGCCACCTCCACCATCAGGCCTGTCAGCGGGAGAACGTAAAACCCAGCCCATTCACAGATAGGCCCTTTATGAGTTTCATTTCATTTCAATAATTTGATACCTAAAACTGCACTCTGTCACCAAACTAATGTTTACCACAAATTTGTCAAATAGATCTTTTGAGGAACAGGATGAGGGGGAGGAGTCAATATCCACCACCAAACAAAACAATTATATTTTTAAGTATTAAACGCATTCCATGTAGCCAATATGTTCACAATGCTATTTAGAAGCTACAATTAGCAGCTTACATATGAGCATTGCAGAAATAATTATTTTAACCTATTTTAAAAGATAATTGATAATTGTCTGAAGAAATATCCCCACATTTTGATTATTTTTTAGTCACATAGCTTTCCACCATGATGATCATCGTCAAATTTTAATTATTTGTTCCTTCAATTCTAAGTGCAATAAAAAACATTTAATAAAACACAGTAGAATCTATTTGTAGTGGTCACCGCTCGTGGTGAGACTGCTGAAATAACTAAATGTCAACATGAGCTTGTGTAAAACATGTAGCTTTTTTATTGGTTGCACTGGGTCATTTTGTGCTTCTACTTTTAAACCTTATTCTGCTGCCAGGCACTTTAAGCAGCAGATTAACCAGTTGCTCGCCCCTCATCTCAGTCTGTAGTCATAACACCAGTGCCATGCTTATTTTAATGCCCATGCCAATTTTGGGGACATTTATTTAGGAAGGTTAGGTTAAAATTGGCCCCATGTCGTCCTGTGAAAGATGAGACCCTGCTGATTTGTCCAGTGGGGTAAAGGTACAACAACACGCTCAAATCAAAATGGGGCTTTCTGAACTCCTGAGCAGTGAGGAACCTAGCTGACTGCACAATCCACCGAGGAGTAAAACCATTCAACCTTTGAGCGTGTTATTGTACCTTTACCCCACAGAACAAATCAGCAGGGTCTCATCTTCCACAGGGAAACATGGGGCCAATTTTAACCTAGCTCTCCTAAATAAATGTCCACCGAGGAGATAATGTCATGGTGACTTGTCAATTAATCCTACTTTTCAACGAAGGTGTTTTGGCTTCGAGATCTGTCAAATTAAAGTGTAAAAATCTCCCTTAATATTGGATTTTAGGGTCTTAGCCCATTACACATTCATTGACACATTAAGTGTAGGGCCAGCTCTATTTGTACATGCTTGTTGGGTCAATTCTACTTAAAAAGGTTTGTTACAAGTTTGGACAGTAAGTTATCAGTCACGTTGTATCCTGTAAATCCTCTCGTCTCCCAAATAATGCTGCTATATAAATCAATATATACCTTTGGGACAGTTCATAGAGGATCATTTGTTTTCCAAGTATGCCAAATCAATTCATTGCACTGAAATACAATGTTGTAGGTTATTTGTGCTTTAGTGCCTGAATAGCTTCCTGTCATGATATGCAAACATGCAGAAAATGATATACAGACAGGCAGCTAATGAACACAAGAGAACAGGACATGACCAATGAGCAGGCAGGACACTCAGGGGTGGGATCTCACTGTAAAAGGCATGAGGCACTCACACTCCGCCTCTTTCCACTGATGAACATCTACAGAGTGAGTCAGGGTGTATGTACAGTATCACACCTCCAGCACGTGGCTAAGAGCTAGTCTGGTCCAGTCAGACAGAGTAACCACACTTAGGTTAACAGAGAGTCAAACTCATACAGAACTGTGCTGACTGTGCTACTGGTTCAATAAATCAGATTGAACTAACTTCAAGGTCTGGAGTATCTTTTGGTCAAAAGCTGCATCCAGTTGCAGCCTGTATTATCCCAGAGTACATAACACATCACTTACAACTCCTGTAAGTGATGTATGGCATATTTATAGCAGCAGCTGAAAGGGTGGGACTAGATTTAGTCCAGGTGACATCACATTCTTTTGGTACACAGTTCAGTTTAGACAAACATGTACTTGATTCAAGTATGACATTCTATGGCACTAAATCTCTTGCCCTTTTCCCCATTAAAAATAATTTTTATGGGCCAAATATTTCTCGATCATTTCCATTTTACATCTACATATAGAAATGTTTTGCAATGCATCCTCTGTGCATCACCAATCAGATCAGAACATTCTTAAACAAAGAAAGATATTCTGCTGATTCCTCTGAACTCATGATGAATTTATATCCCTCCACAGGCCACGTACCCAGAGTAAAATACAAAAATTCGTTATTTTCTTATTGAACCGGGTTGTAAATTTTAATCTACCAGGGTGGGATATTTGTGTTCTCTGGATTATGAGTCCAGATCTCTGGATTATTAACCTAGTCACCCAACTAGTGGCCTCCCACACTCTCACAATTTTGTATCCTTTTCTGAAGCCCATGAATGTAATTCACAATCAAATCTCACCTGGAGAAAGCAGGATATTTTATATGCCAAATTATGACGTAGGCTTTAATTTATTGATTTCAGATTGCTCCTATTTAGGTTGAATTAATTAAATGAACAATTATGTGGTCTGTGGTATAAAACTATTAAAGTCAATATTTTTGCCTGCAATTCAAGGAGCAGAGAGCCTAATTGCGAACATTGCTTGACAAAGTTAATACGCATTTATGAGGATTCATTTGTACGTATTTTTCAAAAGAATATCTACTCTGATGGCATAGTGAGCGAATACACCGACTGGGACAGAACCAGAATGCAAAGTGGAGGATATAGCTGCAGGTCTGTCCTTACCCGTGCTGGATGGCAGTGGAGGCACCCAGTTGACCTCAGTGGTCTTGAACTCAGAAGGAAAACATAATCCAGACATGGTTCAGGCTCCCAATCATTATCAAATGAACACTGTTGACAAGTGTGCTTGTGGGATATCTGGTGGGGACTGGACCAGGCTTGACTGCAATGCCTAAACCCGCCCACTCCCTCCCTCCTTCCCAACAATCATTGCTGAGGCCCATACAAATAGAATGGTACTAGGGTAAGAAGCTGTAGGACCGCCTTTGTTCCTGAGACCACACCCCAGCATGTGCCTTCAGGAAAGAAGGAGGGAAGGTGGGAGATTTTTTTTTCACATCATGTAGCATATCTGGTAAAGAAAATGACACTGTTTAGACCTTCGGCACTTCAAACGATCAGAATGTGATACCTTGCAGCAACTTAACCCGGCAGCAGCTGGCCAAACATAGTTATTGAGTGGGATGATTTTGATTTGCATACCCAATCAAACAATCTGGACCAACATGCCAGATATCTTTACAGATAAATTCCTCCTCTTAGAAAGGGGGAGATTCTCCTCTGCCAGGTTGAGCTGTTTCCAGGTACAGATGTGTATAAAAGCTTCATCTTTTCAAACAGTGGTTCTCATTCTGAGTTTGCTGTTTTATTTTTGTTTTGCATTCTTGTTTGTTTATGGCTTTCTACTCAAGGACGACGACATTTTTCTAAATTTAAACACAAGGGTAGGTTTTCTTTTTTTATTATTTGCCTCCGTATCATTTATGTCACACTTTTCCCAAGTTACTTCAATCTATTTTGATCGGGCTGCATATCCCTCCCTCAAAATCCCACCCCATCCCACCCTGGCAAAGAACACTTGTTAAAGAGCACGTGGCTAATGGTACAGCCACACTGGTACAATGAACAAGACATCAGTCAGGGAGCAGCAGTTTATTATGCCCATGCTAAAACACCCATGGTTTACATCACCCTACCAACACCGCCCCCCCCCCCCCAAAAAAAAAACACAAACAGTCTGGACATTGCAAAATAATTGAGCAATGTTGGGTAGATGTGTGAGTCACTGGATATCACAAATTATATTATTGAGAGGTGGCTCAACTTGTACTTGAAGTCCAAGCATAAGAGCTGATGATGTTCATGTCCTCAATGGGTCAATGTGTTGGCTCAACAGCACTGCTCCCAGGCCCTAATATGTCAGTGGTTAAATACATCCCAGTGGTGGTCGCAGGCACCTGGTTGAGGTGTGAGGGTGCTCCGAAGGCTCTAAGCTGCCAATATTTGCGGCCACAGACATGGGAGGGAGGAGGAAATTAAATATTGGCCACATAAACTCTGGACGTTTTTCAGTCCTATCTCCTAAGCTGCCTGTACTGGTCATGTACTTGTACCTATCTCTCAGCATCATCCCAAACCTAGGGGCCCCAGTGGAAAAAGGTGAGTACTGTGTCCACGGGGTCACTCAGATACCATGTGCACAAAGCCCTGATCTGCTTCATTGGTGGCAGATGTAAAAAACAAAAAAGCATTTGTTTGACTGCACTTTTTTTTTAAAGAAAAGGCGGCATGAATGAAGTGTTGTTGGCAGTTAAACCCACTTACAGGTGTATAAAATTATTATCCTCATCAATCACAGACAACATCTGCAAAAATGTCAAGGACCTCAACTGAAAGTTTAATTGAACAGCTGTGAATATTAATTTGTTGATCTCTCGAGGGTCACCTGTCATGTATTTAATATAGATCAGCATCCTTTGGTTCAACCTTTTGAAATAAAATCTGATTTTCTTTTAACTAAATCAATTATAATACACAGTGGATTAATTACATGTTGTGAGATTTGCTGCTTACGTCAGCAGAGCTTTCCTGAAGGTTCATGAGGACAATGACAGCACACACCTGACAGTGGCCCTTCCTTCGGCTACGACTGCATTCTCCCGTTCACTCAATTCTCTCTGTACCTGTTAGCTTTGCTTTCTCTTCGTCCTTCCAAAGCAAGGCCAGAAAAGCTCCATATTGAAACTGCTCCGCCCTGTCTGCGTACCTGCTTCTGTTAGCAGTGAAGCGCGAGGCCAATCAGCATAAAAAAGGTTCAGTTCAAATTAACATGGTTTTGGAGTCAGAAGGTGCCAAAATTCAATGTAAAAATGTTTGTTTGTTTTTACAGAAAATGCCTAATTGCAAGTAGCGACAAAAAAACAATTCGATATCCAAGATAGATAAAAACCACTTGCTCACATATGACAAATAATAAGCTGCAACTTGATAATAATTTTCTTCTGTACTGCATGCGATGATGTCATTTCCATTAGAAAATTATTTCAAATATTTCTTAATAAATCATACATTATGATCACGGAGCCAAAAGTTACGATCTCATGAGTAATCAAACAGAGAGCTCAACAGGACCATTCAGAGATCTGCCTCCATGCAAAGAGAGGCCAAAATGTGCCTAGCTCCAGCAAACACTATCTAGATGAATGCGAGCTGTACCTCCTCAAATAGTGAGAAAAATTATTTTTTTTCAAGGCAAGTGAACACACATTGCAGATCAAAGCATCATGCTGTAATTATATCTTCCAGCCAGCTTTGAATCCCAAATGACGACATTCTCCAAGCACATTTCAACAGTGAGCTTCTTCCACGACTTTGGCTGGAATTGTCGGCATGTCACTGGGAACTTTTAAAGCTGACAGAGAAAGGTGACGTGGGGCAGCACGGTAGCATTGTGGCTAGCACAATTACTTCACAGCTCCAGGGTCCCAGGTTCGATTCCCGGCTTGGGTCACTGTCTATGCGGAGTCTGCACGTTCTCCCCGTGTATGCGTGGGTTTCCTCCGGGTGCTCCGGTTTCCACCCACAGTCCAAAGATGTGCAGGTTAGGTGGATTGGCCATGCTAAAATTGCCCTTAGTGTTGGGTGGGGATACTGGGTTATGGGGATAGGATGGAGGTGTAGTCTTGGGTAGGGTAAGAGCAATGCAGACTCGATGGACTGAATGGCCTCCTTCTGCACTGTAAATTCTATGAAATCTATGACTTTCGTCCTTCCTCAACTCTCCACCTGGACTTGGTCGCAGAGGTTAACATCCGGCAAGTAGGAGCTAATAGTAACACCAGTATAGCCTTGCTTCGGTGGAATCAATGAAGGGATTAAAATTGTTTGAGTCCACAAACCAATCTTGGTTGCATTGGTCCCATTAGGCACCATTTTATTTGAATTGACATTATGATGGCATTTTAACTGACATCTCTGTGTGGTCAACGCCGGCACATTGAAGATGGTGAAAAACTGGGCAGTATTGTACCTTCTCCCACGAGCAGGTTTGAAGCCAAGGGTATGTAAACTCCAGGAGGCAGTCAACCTGCCCATCGCCTGCCCCTGTCTCCACTGCAATTTTACCAGCGTCAGTGTGGTGGCAGTCGGCCCACACGTCCAGTGGGCCAATTGTGGCCCTTAAATGGGCAAGCACTTCATCCCTAGAGAGGCCCATACCCAGTCCGGCCAATTTCCCTGTGAGGGCTAGTGGCAGGCGCCCATCCTTAACCCTCTCCTGGGCCCATCAGAGGGCCCCCAAAGTGCTATCCTTCCCCGGGTTCCTATCACATGGCCTCTCAAAGCGTTCTAGTCAGTGAGCAGCACAATAGCACAGTGGTTCGCACGGTTGCTTCACAGCTCCAGGGTCCCAGGTTCCATTCCCGGCTTGGGTCACTGTGCGGAGTCTGCACGTTCTCCCCGTGTCTGCGTGGGTTTCCTCCGGGTGCTCAGGTTTCCTCAGTCCAAGTATGTTTGGATTAGGTGGATTGGCGATGCTAAATTGCTCTTTGTGTCCAAAAAAGGATAGCTGGGGTTACGGGGACAGGGTGGAAGTGTGGGGATAGGGTTAAGGTGTGGGCTTGGGTAGGGTGCTCTTTCCCAGGGCAGGTGCAGGCCCAATGGGCTAAATGGCTTCCTTCTGCACTGTAAATTCTATGATTCTATGAACAGGGACCACTCAGCCCCATAAAATCCAGCCCAAAGTTATCTTCCCCCCCCCCTCTAATTATTCCTGACTCCCCTCTCCCCCTGTCCCCAGAAGCAACATGACACCTGTGACTTCCCATTCCAGCCTGATCTCTCGAGCCTGCCGCAGGGGGTGGTCTGACTAATTGTTGCCCTTCTCTCCCTCGCACCCCAATTCCTGTCCCTGATAAAATCCACCGTTGAATGATTTCAACCCAATATCGTCGTCAGTGTTTAATGGAATGGCAGATTTTCATTAAAAGTCCCATACATTGCACTGTTCATGTATCAGGCCCTGCTGTCTCTTGGTATTTTCCTCAAATTCAACTTCAAAATGTAATAAAAACCCACCATTACTTTACTGAATGTAAAAACATTGGGTGGGATTCTCTACTCCCCCAGCCACATGTTTTTCGGCAACGCGCTGTTCGCTGGTGGCAGGGTTTTCTCTTCCCGCCACTTAGAATTATAGAATTTACAGTGTTGTAGGAGGCCATTTGGCCCATCAAGTCTGCACCAGCCCTTGGAAAGAGAACCCTACTCAAGCCCACGCCTCCACCCTATCCCCGTAACCCAGTAACCCCACTTAACCTTTTTGGACGCAAAGGGGCAATTTAGCGTGGCCAATCCACCTACCCCGCACATTTTTGGACTGTGGGAGGAAACCGGAGCACATGGAGGAAACCGACGCAGACACGGGGAGAACGTGCAGACTCAGCACAGAAAGTGACCCAAGCCAGGACAGGGACTCTGGAGCTGTGAAGCAACTGTGCTAACCACCATGCTATCGTGCTGCCCCTTGTCAGTGGGATTTTCCATCAAAGCCAACCCGCACCACCGGGAAACCCACGGGCAGGGGTACGTTGCTCACGTGAAAAAAGAATCCAATGGCCTGAGAATTCCGGCCATTATAAACAATACAGCTTTTTGTAATAAAGGTATCTTGCTATAATAAAAAGGAATTTGATCTCAACGTTCAAGTATTAATACCACATTTGTGTTGAAATTTAAATATAATTTACTAATGGTCTCCTTCTAGATTTAATTGTCCATACCAGCATTGTAACCACTGCAATACTATACCCCCAGAAAACGATTCCCAGTAAAAACACATACGATATGCCAATTTAAGTAATTATTGCACTGCCAGTATTCCCTCTCAGAACTGCTCGTGCATCAATTTGCTAATCTGAGGAGGCTCAGAGACAGATAAGAACATAGTAAGAGAATTAGTAAATTCAGCGTCCTCAAGTTTGCTTTTCAATTAAGCCCGGCAAGATCCGCACCTTACTCCATTTACCTATCTTTGTTCAATCCCCCTAACACCTTTCCTTTATAAAATACTGTCAGTCCCAGTCTTGAAAATTACAATTGACCCAGCAGCCCCAGGCTTCTAGGAAAGAAAATGCCATATTTCTACCAACACTGTTGTGGTAAAACTGGTTCCTGATTTCCCTTTCAAATAGCCCAGCTCTAATTGTACAATTGGGTCCCATTGTTCTGAATTCCTCCATCAGAAAAAACTAGATTCTGGCCCAGATTTTAATCCCCAGGCCAAGCTCGCTCAGTTGAATGATTTCCAGGCCATGCAAACCTGACCATTACAAATGTCCACCCGGAGGTTGTATTTCCAGTCGGGGAGATGGTCTGAAAAAAAAGTCAGGGCAGGGGACTCCGCAACAAATGCAAAATGCAAAGGCTGGTGGGTATGGAGGTGAGCTGGGTGGAAGGCTTGCCTCCGTACTCCAGCACTGTTTGAATTATAAAAAGAAAATATTAAAACAAAAAAACAGCCCTCACCCCTCATTCCTGTACCTAGCTCTCAATGGCCCAACATACGCCCTTCACCCACCACCCTTTTCCCTTACCCGCTCCATACCAACTCACCTAGTATCCTTGGATAATTCCTTTACAGCATTGCACTTCTTTTTTTTTAACAAACAATTTTATTGAGGTAGTTTTTTGGCATTGTAAACAGTTACAGACATCAACCGAAAGAAAGCAAAAAAGGCAAAAATGTACAAACATCCACGTACATTCAATACTTCAATCATAACGTACTGCACAAGCCCGCTCCTCTCCCACCGGCACTAGCATTGCACTTCCTTGACATTTGGACATTCTTTGACAGTTCCTCGACTGCTGGACAGTTCCTTGACAGCTGGACATTTCTTTGCCATCTGGACAGTTCTTCAACCACTGGACATTTCCATGACAGCTGGACATTTCTTTGACACTTGACAGCGCCAATGAATTTGAGTGTAAAAAGTGCATAATTAAGTTTAATTGTAATACTCTTAAAGAGTATCTTTCTTTTCCCAAAATATGCCTTTTGGGTTCAGACCTCCTTTCATCTGGTCTAATCTGCACATTCTGTATTCCACACTCCTGTTCTTTCAAAATTCCACTTCTGTGGAAGCAGCTGGTGAATTAAATGGCCAGCTGCCTCCATTAACTGTGCACGCATGAATCTCCATTCTGGTCCCCCCTTTGGTCCCCTGTGAAAATGGAAAATGTTGGGTTCAGGGGCAGGAATTCAAATTTTAAGCCATTTCTAGGATTTTTGCCATGACAGAGAACCTCTCCGTCATAGCGACCACCTGGGCCAGTGTGTCTACCCGTCGAATCTGAAATACTTCAGTTCGATCAGTTCCTCAATCTTCTGTGCTCAAGGAACTGCAAGCCAAATAGATGCAATCTGTTCCCTTAAATTAATATGTTAAGCCCCGGTATCATTCTGGTGAATGTGCTCCAGGGCTAGTGTGTTATTGTTAAATTTTCAATGTCAACTCCAGATGGGCTGGGGCAAGGTTTCATGGTAAATTAGCAATTGGTTAAAGAGTGCCAAATCTGACATCTTGGAGAAAGCCTTCTATCCATGCCGGGTGGTGGGGGGAGAAAAAAATTGCTACAAAATGTGGAGGGGACAAAGTAACCGCACTTTAAAAATTCCAGTTACTTAAAGTATTTGGAGATACTGAGAGCAGCTTTCCGTGGCTGAATGCAAACAACTGTGACTTCAAAGGAGTTATTGCCACTTCACAAGAGATCTTAACGGGCTTAAAATTCCTCTATCCACTGTGCATAGCGACGTGATAAATATGTTTATGAAGACCTCCTCTGTTTGGCACTCTTAGGAAATTAGAAACAGTATCTCTTAGAATAGAGGAACTCTTTCAAAGCACATTTAAGATGTCACTGCACAGTACATTCAAAGGAATTCTTACTCCAGATGTCAAAAATAAGCCGTGGAAATGACCTCCTCACATGAGAGACACTAGTTCCTCTTAACGTTGAATTTCAATTTTTTTTAGGAAGTAAGGGAAGTAAGTTCAGAAAAATAGTTATTCTTTGAATATGCATTTTACAGTAGAGGTGTATGGTTATCGCAGAAACAAGCTTTTATTTCTCTCTCTGTCTCTTTTTTTTTGACTCATCCTCTCCAGCCGCTTGCCCTGTACTGTGCAGCGGCAATGGTCAATACTCCAAAGGGAACTGCATCTGCCACAGTGGCTGGAAGGGAGCCGAGTGTGATGTACCCATCAGCCAGTGCATTGACCCTGCATGCGGAGGCCGTGGGACGTGCACCGCCGGAACCTGTGTCTGCTCTGCAGGCTTCAAAGGCGAGAACTGTGAGGAAGGTAAAACGGCCGTAAAAATATGGCACAGCAGCAATGCTTTCAGTGTACTCAAACTACATTGCAGTTGATTAATTAGTAACAGAGTCAGAAAGAGTTGCTTTAGATTCTTAGGATTCTAGGGGGTTAAATTGGCTCAGCCCCAAAAAACGGATGTAGTGGCCTTGGTACATTTTGTGTTAAAATCCTCATTCTTGTTTTCAAATCAAATTCCACCATGGTATCATCCCTCCCGAAATGCGGAGCACGGGAGCACAAGTGGCTGGCACTGTGGCTTCACAAGGCCAGAGTCCCAGGTTTGATTCCCCACTGGGTCACTGTCTGCGCAGAGTCTGCACATTCTCCCCGTGTCTGCGTGGGTTTTCTCTGGGGGCTCCGGTTTCCTCCCACAGTCCAAAAATGTGCGGGTTAGGTGGATTGGCCATGATAAATTGCCCTTAGTGTCCAAAAAGGTTAGGAGAGGTTATTGGGTTTTGGGGATAGGATGGAAGTGAGGGCTTAAGTGGGTTGGTGCTGACTCGATGGGCTGAATGGCCTCCTTCTGCACTGTATGTTCTATGTTTTATGATCTATGTTCTGTCACCTGCTGCAACACTCTGCAATCTCTCCATTCCTCCAATCCTAAACTTTTACGCAACCCCACATTTTATCACTCAACAATCGGCGGTCATGCCTTTATCTTTATAGGCCAAAACTCTGGTCTTCACTTGCTGTATCACTCTGCCTCGCTCACTCTCCTTTCTCCAGCATGGTAGCACAGTGGTTAGCACTGTTGCTTCACAACGCCAGTGTCCTTTTTGGACACTAAGGGCAATTTATCATGGCCAACCCAGGTTCGATTCCTGGCTTGGGTCACTGTCTGTGCGGAGTCTGCACGTTCTCCCCGTGTCTGCGCGGGTTTCCTCCGGGTGCTCCGGTTTCTTCCCACAAGTCCCGAAAGACGTGCTTGTTAGGTGAATTGGACATTCTGAATTCTCCCTCTGTGTACCCGAACAGGCACTGGAGTGTGGCGACTAGGGGCTTTTCACAGTAACTTCATTGCAGTGTTAATGTAAGGCTACTTGTGAAATAAAGATTATTATTAAATTATAAAACCTCTCTCTTTGACCAAGCATTTGACCACCAGTCCTAATATCTCCTTATGTGCCTCATATCAAATTTCATTTGAACGTTTATGTACTAATTCCATAAGATCCCCCAACTATATTGAGGCACTGGGTGGAGAAGCTGACCTCCACTCCAGCAGCACCCGCCTTTGAGAAATAGCAAGCCGAAGGCCAGGTCATCTGCCCCATGCCCCAGGCTGCAGCCCTGCAGGCCTGACACCAAATATGGCCCCGAAGGACAGGGCTTCAGTTCCATTTATAGAATTGCTGACACGGTGCTAAAGAGGGAGGCCCATAACCCCACGACCAGAACATGTACACTGATTGGCTGGGCCCCTCCCATTCTGCTCACACGCATCCTCCACACCCGCAAATAACCTGTTCATCTTGGATTTGGTCAAATGGGCCTTCTGCACTACCTTCAACTGTATCAACCCTAACCTCGCACAAGACGATGTTGCATTCACCCGACGCAGAGATCGCACCAAATCCCATCCTCCAACTCTGACCTGAACACCTCCTCCCACTTACCCCCTCCACAGACACTGCCTCTTCCACCATAATCCTGCCATAAATCCCCGATGTGCTCCCTTCCTGCCAGTGACAAAACCATGTCCAACAACGAGGAAGGAGGCACCACAGGGAATATCGGGAAGACCTCTATTGCGAGTTGCAAACTTGTAGTAACCTCAAAACATCCGCCTGCGACATCTGCCAACTCTTATCCATGCTAGCAAATCGCCCCTCTAAAAACAAGTCCTGCATTTCTTCCACTCCCTACTCCTCCTACCCCCTAAACTGTGCAACCAGCCTCACCGGCTCAAACAAATGGTTTGCACAGATCGGCGCCAACTTCGATACAGCCTCCAATTTAAAGTGCTGCTTAAATAGTCTCCATATCTTCAATGTGGAGACTACCACAGGGTTTGCTGAATATTCCCACGGAGAAAATGACAGCAAGGCCACTAACACCCTCAACCCCGACCACTTACACAACCCCAACTCCATCTGTACTTATCCAGCCTCCGGATCGCCGCACCTCCTCCACATTCACTGCCCAATAATAATAATATATCAGGCGCGGCAACGCCAAGCCCCCTGACTGCTGGCACCTCTGATAGACTGTCTTCCGAATCCTAGCTACTTTACCCACCCAAATAAAAGACAACATCAATTTCTCCAGCCCCTCAAAAAAGGATTTTAGCTGAAAAAAACTGCAAGGAATGGAAAAAAGGAACCGCAGCACAACATTTATTTTCACCAACTGTATTCTGCCTGCCAAGGACAAAGGAAGGCAATCCTACCTCCGTAGGTCCACGATAGCCCTGCTCAAAAAACTCCTGAAGTTTAACTTCTGAAGTCTGACCCAATCCAGAGCTCCCTGCATCCCCAGACACCTAAACTGCGAACCCAGTAAGCGGAATGACAATACCTCCAGATTGGTTCTCCTCCTCGATGGTGTGACTGGAAAACACTCACTTTTCTGACAATTTAATTTATACCTTGAAAAAGCCCAAAACCCAACAATGCAGGAGTCTAGAACAAGAGGGCATAGGGGAACTTTTCTCACACAGAGTGTGGGGAGCATCTGGAACAGGTTGCCAGAGGTAGTGGTAGAGGCCGGTACAATTTTTTCCTTTAAAAAACATTTATATAGTTACATGGGCAGGGTGGGTATAGAGGGATATGGGCCAAATGCGGGCAAGTGGGATTAGTTTAGTGAGGGAAACTGGGACGCCTGGACAAGCTAGGCCGAAGGACCTGTTTCCATGCTGTAAACATCTATGATATCTATGAACAGCACCATTATATTACCCAGCGTGGGAATCAATCCATCACATACAAAAGAAGATTATCAGTGTACACGGACACCTCGTGTTCCATGCTGTCACCCCCTCCCCCCCGCCCCCGTGCCCACTCCCTCCGCCCCCTGCCCCATCATTTTCCGTTTCCACTTATCTGAGGCCCTCAGAGAGGACATAGGGCATCCCTGTGTAGCTGAAAATATCCCAACCTAACATTATTTGTACGGACTCTGGCCTTGGTGCCTTGTATAACTGCCGGACCCACAACAAAAATTTAGGTTCTATCCCAAACCACCCCAACCCCGCAAACAAATGCCCATTTTTTCCCATCAAAAGCCTTCTCGCCATCAAACGCCACAATAACCTCCTGCTTCGTTCCTTCTGCTGGGGACAAAACTAAGTTTAAAAGCTGCCTCGCTAGCTGTCTCGTTCTCATGTAATAATAATAATCTTTTATTGTCACAAGTGTGAAGTTTACTGTGAGAAGCCCCTGGTCGCCACATTCCGGTGCCTGTTCGGGTAAGCTGGTACGGGATTTCAACCCGCGCTGCTGGCCTTGTTTTGCATCACAAACTAGCGATCTAGCCCACTGAGCTAAACCAGCCCATGAGATATGCAGATTTTGCCAGAAAATGATCCCGCTCACAATGGGTGATCTTCACATCGCAACGTCTCATGAGATCACATCAGATCTCGTGAAGCGTGGCAAGCCAGGTTGGTCCGAAGAGCAGGAGCTCGTGCCAGTTACCAGCCACGTTGCACCACAGCGCGCTGCTTTTTGGGTGCAGTGTGGCCGGTAGTTCGCGCCCATAGACTTGTAATTATGGGTGGGACGGTGACACAATTGTTAGCACTGCTGCCTCACAGCACCAGGGACCCAGGTTCAAGTCCGGCCTTAAGTGACTGTCTGTGTGGAGTTTGTACGTTCTTCCCATGTCTGTGTGGGTTTCCTCTGAGTGCTCCGTTTTCCTCCCACAGTCCAAAGATGTGCAGGTTAGGTGGATTGGTCATGCTAAAATTGCCCCTTAATGTTCAAGTGAGTTCCAATTAGGAGGGGTTACAGGGATAGGACGGGGAAGTAGGCCTAAGTGGGTTGGTCTTTCAGAGAGTCGGTGCAGACTCGATGGGCCGAATAGCCTCCTTCTGCACTGTAGGAATTCTACGGATGCGGCAGCTTTCACAAGCTTAGCACCTCACAACCAATGAAATACTTCTGAAGTGTAGTCACTATTGAAATGTAGCTGAAGAAGTCGATAGAGTTTATGTTTCATTGAGCACAGAATCATATCAGTGCCAGCCCTCCGAATCAACAATGTGCCTCGTGACATTGCTCTGTCTTCTCTCCTTTATCCAACACATTCTTTCTTTTGAGATAATACCTGATCAAATTAACAGTGAATAAGGGTTATGGTGGCTTTTGGGCTTATTAAAATGGCTGACAGTACGTTACGCAAATTGTCTGATTATCACAGCAGCAGCTGCAAGCAATCCGACTAGTCACAGCACATCTGAAATGTTAGCATGTTACCAGTGTATTCATCAACTGCCCAGTCCATATACTGACTTCAAAAAGTACCCATGCACCATGCCAATGTCCGTCCAATACCCTGTTTATGCAGTCACTGTAAGAAATATGAGCCTGTCAAACCAGAACCTGTCAGCTATTCTCCACCGCTTGTGTTTTATTGGTTGTAATCAGTTTTTTTCTTCTTTCATGTATGGAGCTATAGAATTGAAAGTTTGGGGATATCTCCTTTAGTGAAACAAATCAATGCACTTTGAGTCGTGTACTGTTGCTGTGGTACATTGATAAGAGTGCCTCTGGCCTGCATTAGACATTGTTTAATACCAATCATGGGGCTGGCTTCTTTGAATCAATAAGGCGCATCCTCAGTTAATCAATCATCCTTGCCAATGCCGCATCAAAATAATTGAAAGTGAGGCAGGTCGTGGCAATAAAAGGTCAGGTTGGATGTCGAGCACAAGTAGTCCGTGTATGGATTGCTATGAACAGTGAAGCCATGTCCACAGTGAAGCTGAATGATGAACTGCCAAGAAATACAGAAAGTAAAATACCTGATAATAGCAACTCCACGACATACCTGGCAGATTTTCCTCATGATAACTAATAATATAACAGGGTAACAATGAACAAATTAGAATCTAGACTTGGCATGTTTTCAGCAGCAATATTCAGTGAAATAAATGCCAGTGTCCCGACCTTTTGGCTTCTGTATTCTGACGGTATTGCAGTTATAGGGGAACGGCTTATGATTAATATCAGACTAGTAACCTGGAGGCCAGGACTAATGATCCAGAGACACGAGTTCATAACCCACCGCAACAGCTGGGGAATTGAAATTCAGATCAGTCAATACATCTGGGGGAAAACAAAGATAGTATTAGTCGTAGTCGCAATGGGCTGGATTTGATGGGCCACCTGCAGACGAGTAAGCTAGTGGGTGGACCTGTAGCGTCCCTTACACTGGCATTCCAGCCGTTGCCTGCAATTTTACGAACAGTGAGGGAAGCGTTGTCTGAAGCACCCATCTGTGGCCCAGTTGAAGTCCTTAAGTGAACAATAATTCCCAATTAAGGGCCTCATCCTGTGCCGCTCTTTTTTAATGGGTACTGTGTCAATGTGTGGCTCGGTACGTTCGACCCTGCAGGCTGCTAGTCAATCGAAGACTCTTCCCGACAATACTCTCTCCACCCTCTCTTCCCAATGTGCTGTGCATCACACCCCCACCCCCACTCATCAGGGCCTGGCAGCCTGGCCCTGGTAGGACCCCAGACATACCTGAATGTCCATGTACATTGCTGAGTACCACCTCATTGGCCTATCTGCAGCACCAGCTGTCGCCACCACTTCTGCTGGTATGCAGAGCCCCCAGCTCCATGAGGTGAGACTTCCTCCCAGAGACAGGCGGAGGTCCCGCCTCATTCTAATTAAAGGGCAGTCATCTGAAAAATTAAAGCGGTTCGAGCCAAATAAACAGAGCCATGCTTGGCCCCGACATTTACGCTGGGGTGTAGGGAGCCCGCCCTCAGTGTTTTATCCAGTCCAACATAACTACTGACTTATAAAAATCCCATCTGCTTCTCATGTCGTTTAGGGAAAGAAATCACTGATCTGTCTTAAATGTGACTCCAGAGTCACAGCAATGCAGTGATTCTTAACTGACGAGCAAGCCATTCGTTTGACAAGATGGTGGCTTGCCATTACTGCCTCATGGGCACTTGGAGATGAGTACTATGTGCTAGCCTTGCCAGTGATGCCGACATCCTGTGAACAAATAAAAACATTCAATCAAACATGAAGGTTCACTGCTTTTGTTCTAAATAACAACAACCTCCATTTATGAGGCACAGTGGAAAACCACAAGGTGTTTCACAGGAACTTAATCAGATAGGAATTAAGTCTAAGCCAAAGAAGAAATCATTGGGAATGTTGGCCCAAAGCTTGGCCAAAGACAGAGCTCTAAAGGAAGGTGGAAAGGAAGGATAGAGAAACGGAAAGGTTTAGAGAGAGAATTCCAGAGCTCACGAATTGACAGCTAAAGGCACAGCTGCTAATGTAAGGCAAAGGAAGTCAGAGGTACACATGAAACGAAACAACTTTCAAATTGGGCTGGTTGGCTACAATTCTGATTTCAGCAGAATGCAGTTGCTCTTCCTTTTAATGTATTGTAAATAACAAGTGTTAGTGATGTCCTTCACTGTATCAAGACAGATTTCAATGTTTCCTTTATCATTTATATTTCCTCAAGGTTGCTTATTTATTACTTGCCTCAAGACTGTGAGCTATTGTCTTTGTGATGTGAAGGTTATGCTCGTTGTGTGCCATCTGTATCTGCTAGCTATGTGCTTTTCTGGGCATAGGTGCAGCAAACTCCATGCTTTCCCTGTACAAACACACCACTAGCTATGTAAACACACTGCTAGGTCTATTATCCTTCCTGGGACACACTCCCGGGTCTTCACTCTCACTTGCAATAAAGTAAAGCAACACTTGATGTCTGTATTTGATTTGCTTACCAGAGGCTCCACTGTTCAGTGCCACACTCTGCACTGGTAACAAAAATCTATTGACAATATAATACATTCAGTACTCCTACCAGTAGGCGACACAATGGCACAGTGGTTAGCACTGCTGACTCTCAGCGCCAGGCACCCAGGTTCAATTCCGGCCTGTGTGGAATTTGCACATTCTTTCCGTTGGATCCCTCCAGGCGCTCCGGTTTCCTCCCACATTCCAAAGATGTACATGTCAGGTGGATTGGTCATCCTAAATCGTCCCTCAGTATCCAAAGGGTAGGTGGGGGTTATGGAGATAGGGTGGAGTTATGGGCCTAGGTAGGGTGATCTTTCAAAAGGTTGGTGCAGGCTCGATGGGCTGAATAGCCTCCTTCTGCATTGTGGGGATTCTATGATTCTATACATTGAGCGGAATTCTCCAGTCCCCCAGATGCGTGTTTCTCAACAGCGCCGTTTACTGGTGGTGGGATCCTCTATTGCCCCCGTTTGTCAATGGGATTTCCCATTGAAGCCACCCCACGCCGCCGGGAAACCCTTGGGCGGAGGGTGCGCTGCCACCGGGAAAAGAGAATCCCAACGGTTGGAAAGTTCCGACCATTATTTTCGAATAGTGCAGATTTTCTTTTAAAAGCAGTATGTATTTTATTATTCATACATTACTGTGTTTTATATAATGGCCGAGTTATTTGCTATTTTACTGCTGCATCACACAGTCCAACCTAAATGTTATCTTGTATATATCGTGCCTTGATCATTTTGTTGTCCTTTATGTAACTCAAATTTAGCACTGTTGTGAACCCTGATATGTATTCTGTTATTTAAATTGCACTCACTATCTCACTATCTCAGCATTATGTTTCATCCCCTTCCTGCTGCTAACCAAGTCTAAGCTGCAGAAAGCAACTCAGCAGCCCGCTGCATTATTTAAGGCTAATTTAACCTCACTGGAAGCAATAGCTCCCTGTTATATCTGGTTGATAGAAATTCCTGCAAAATATTGTTGTTCACACCGAGTAAAAAAAGGTACTGTGAATGGAATTCCGCCCCTTCATTTGACAGTCGATTTAAAACCATTGACTGAACCTTCTCTCCTGTTAGTTTGCTGTTATACTTCAATATGCCAGAAAGAGCTGAGAAGATGATGGGCGGGATCTCGCCAAAATACAACAGAGCGCCGTTCTGGACAGGATTAGCGAGGTCATTCCTGGTGCCTGTAACTGCTGGCACTCTGTTTTGTTTTTGTGCCCTGGCAGTGGAACACCTCTCCGAGGCCGCACTACGCCGTATTTCCAGCGCTGAGGAGCTTCGGCGAGTGGAGCACCTCAGTGCAGGAAGGGATACGGATGCCATTTTTAAATGGCGCCCTGATCCCATGAACCCCAGGACCCCCACCCCTCCCTCAACTTCCTAATTCACCGGGTATGTGGGGGGGGGGGGGGTTTGCGGTTTTTGGCCTCCCTCCCCGCATCCCACAACATATGGTATGGGGACCCCTGAGCCCGATCCCCAGTCCCGGCACAATGCCAGCGTGGCACTGCCAGCGTGGCATCCTGGAGGTGCACCTGGGCACCCTGGCAGTGCCAGGCTGGCACCCGGGTGACACTGTCAGGATGCCTAGGTGGCACTGCCAAACTGGCAGTGCCAATGTGCCTGGGTGACACCAGCAGTTCCAGGGTGTTACCTTGCTTGGAGGATGACCACTCTGGCCCTCTGAACGCCTGGGAGACCCCCCCCACCCCACCCTCCCCACCCCCCCAGGTACCAGTCCACTTTTGTGGGGACCACTCATTTAATGGCACCCGGCTGCATTCTGCTTGTTGAGGCCGGTAGATACCGGGTGGCTGTTTGATCCGGCGAAGCTGGAGGTAAGTCAGCATCAAAGCCGACTTCACTCAACGAGTATGCATCCCGCTCATTGTGGGCGGGATCCAGATCGCGACAACACGCGTGATCTGGAGTGTCATGTCCCCGTTTGGGCACAACGTGGCTGATAGTTCGCGCCCAATATCTACAAATTTGAGCAGGAGATGTAGTTCCTGTTCAAATATGTCTGGGGTAATTTCAACCCCGACAACCTGGCAGGACCCTGACAATCAGATTGGCTGCTCACTTTACACCCAGTGAATAATTGTGTGGTTCTGAGACACACAGGCTGCAAAGAGTCCAGCATTCATGTTTGGGTTAAAGGATTCAAAGACAAGGGGCCAGATTCTCCGATTTTGAGGCTATGTTCGGGGATCCATGGCGTTTTGCGTGGGAATAATGGGGGGCGCCCATCACTGGTTCTCCGACTGGTGAAGGAAAAGCAGCCATGCCATGTGAAACGCCCGGCCTCCACGAAATAAACGGCCGGAGAATTGCCACGTCTGTGGCCGCGCATGGGCACGGCGATTACCTGCAGCGGTCGTGCCGTACAACATGGCGCAGCCATGTGCGGACCCGACCTGTCAGATAATGCCCCCCCCCTGGACTCCCCTTGGCCATCCCCCACCAGTCCTCCTGGCCCTCCCCGAAGCGGCCCCTGCCAGCAACACAGCTCCTGCTTGACTATGGCAGTGCTGGACACAGTCCCCAGCTGCCACGCCGTGTTCCCGCACAGCTGGAACCACATGTCCTCTGTGCCATCGTGAACTCGGCCCTTCAGAGGCGG
The DNA here is from genome assembly GCF_902713615.1 of Scyliorhinus canicula. Lineage (NCBI taxonomy): Eukaryota > Metazoa > Chordata > Chondrichthyes > Carcharhiniformes > Scyliorhinidae > Scyliorhinus > Scyliorhinus canicula. The sequence goes on along the minus strand of NC_052149.1, from coordinate 214,818,448 downwards.
CGCATCGGGGGAGGGCATTCAGATTACGTCCTGAGGCCATCCGAACGGCGTGCAGCATGCACTGCGATGTCGCCATTTCGGAGGGGGAGGAGCATACGAAAACAGGCGCTGCCCCCTTTTCCATCATAAAAAGGGATTCTCTGCCTGATCGTCGATTACAAAATTGGCATCAGGAAACAGAGAATCTCGCCCAAGGACTGGGCTGATCACTGTTGGGGCAACATGAAATCTAGGCTGAGGAGCAGAAAATTCAGGCAGAATTGACGTTCCTGGTTCCTATGCTTAGTGGATTATAAACTGCATGCATGTCCAGTGAAGACTGAATTAGTCTTAACAGATTGGCTAATTATCTCTTTGAGAATGGCCATTTGCATGGGATAGCAGGGACTGGCCACAAACAATGGAACTATTCCCAGGATTGGATTCCATTTTCTGTTGAACAGTTGGGAAATGAGGAGTAAATGAGGACAAAGTTTTGATAACATTTACACTCAAACTTGCAGCAATGAGCAGTTGGCGACAGACTATATTTTGAATGCTGATCTTGGAACAGAGTCTGCCTAGAAACTCCCTCTGGTGTCAGTAATATCCTTTTAATCTTGCCACATGTTGTGCAAAAAAAAACACTCCTACTGTCCTCCAAACGTGATTGCTTATGTGCGTGTTTCCTTTTGATAAAAACACACATTCCACATTTTTGAATGTAATTTTCTTCCAGAAGAATCACTGATGAATTAGTTTTGTTTCTGAGTTTTAGATGCTGCATTAATTCACTATCACATTCCAGTGTTGCTCTCTCTCGGTGACATTGACCGATACAAGAGCAACTGATTCAGCTAAATCGAAATTGAAAACCGGGTATAAATCCAAAGGCTGTGTATCTTCTCTCCAGGGAATTCTACGCAAGCCTTCTTAAAATACGAGATTCAATGGTTTAGCAGCCTAAGTGATAAGAGTAAAATGCTGCAAATACATCAGAAATTTTATTCAAGAATGGAAATGATTTTATTGATTCGTGTTTCTAAAAAGAATGGACTCAACTGATTTGTATGCACTGCCAAGCTGTGGAGCTTTAAGAAAATTGAATTGAAGATAGCTGATCAGGATAGCTGAAAGCTCACGGAGTCACATTCAAGCCCTGAACATTGTGTTTATCATATTTAAGTTGTTCATAATATTTGCTTTGTGTAGCAATGACAAATGGATTTGATAATTGTGGTTCGCAATTTCATGCTGCATAAACCAAGCTCAAGTTTTACTGAGCCAAATGCTCTCTCAGCACAGCGAAAGCATTCTTTTTTTGGCAGCAATGTTTCTGCCAGCTAATTGTATGAAAAATAATCATTGGCAGGGTTGCCAACTTAAATTCACATGCTGAGATCAAAAAGATCGGCTTACTTCTGGGTTAAGGTTCTCTCGGGTCATTTGTAATCACTGTTGTGTTACGATCACCGTCGAGAACAATAACTTTTAAAAAGAAATTCGAACTTCCAATTAATATCTGAAAAGGATGACATGGCAAGATTTCACATTATAGGACTTGTATTGTAACAAACAGACCAACAGTACCATTGTCCAAACATTAATTTATAGCCAATTTATACTTTAAACTTTGGAACAGAACTTTCTCCCTTTACTTTCAGAACTGAAATAAAGCACTTTGCAAGAACACATTACACTGTCTTTTCAGCAGACATTCAATTCTCCCAAAATCAGTCCAAAGTAATTCTTAGCTCCCAAAGGTTTTCTTCCATTATTTGCCTTTACCAACCTGCTAACCTTTAACCCCAGAACTGTATTTCACAGTGAGGGAGATTCTCTCAAGTACAAACTAGGCCAATGTTCTAGCCTTGTTTTAATTCCTTACAAATGATCTTTTCAACCTGAATGCGAGCTCCTACCCACATTCCTGCACAGTGGACTGTCAAGACTTTTGGCCTCTAGCTGTTATCTCTCTCCTGAGTCCAGGCAGACTAATATCGTCTTTGTGACATTCAGTGATGATTTAGGAAAGTCTTTATAACCTGATCTGACAGTGACCTATGCCTCTCAAACCCCATCTTCATGGCATTGTAAATCACATGGCCATTCTGCCCAGTTAGAAATGCTGATCAACCATTCTTTAGATTCTGACTTTATCTCATCCTGGAATCAAACAGACAGTTTAAAGTATAACTGCTTTCAACTTGACATTCTCAACATGTTCCTTTAGACATTGGAACTGGTCAGTGTCACAATAACTGGCCGATTGTACGGTCAATTCCAGCCCCATGTGACCCGGAGTCACAACACAGGAAGAAATTAGATTTTATTTAAAATACCCGAGGTCCTTGATTGCTCCAAATAAACTGCAGTCACCAGGTTTGTAACTTTAGTACAAGTAACCTTGCGGCCAAAAAGTGTAACTGACTATCTAATACCCCTTTTCCAACCCTCTCCCCCTTAACTACTCCCACTCTCTCTCTATACACAGACACACACACACACACACACTGGAAAACAACAGGGAGGGGAAAGAATGGTGGAAAGGGAAAGATAATAAAAATAAAACCATAAACCTCTTTAATGACTTCTACTTTGTGTTTTTCTGAAGTTCAGTTTTTGTTTTGATCCTTCCTCCTTCTAGGCTTGAGAAGGTTTTCTCTGGCAAGGTTGTTATCTTCCCTGCAGACTCGGCGTCATTCCATGTTCGCAGCAAAGGATGTGTCGGGCATCCTCTGCTTTCAAAACAATAAAGCAGTTCTTTCACTTCAGCAAGTAGGAGAGAGTGAGAGAGCGCTCCTTTCACTTCCAAGGTCTAAACGCTTCTGCCCACTTCTTTCAGATAGGCACACGCAAGAACCAAATACTGACCATTGTTGGGCAGAGCACTGTCCCTGGCCAACGCACCAGTTACCAGCCAACCAATTGATCCAACTTCCTCCAAACCTGTTTCTTAAGTTCCATTCGGTGCTGAGGAGTCTGACTTTTCCTTTCCAATAAACAAAGCCTGGGAATACAGTGTCTTAACAAGCAGACTGCTTCAACCTTGAGTCTTCTGCTTAAAGGCAACTCCGATTATGGGTCCACAGACCAAAAGAATAAAATAACATAACATAAATGAGAACAAAGGAAATAAATGAGAAGGAATCTTTCATCACTCTAACCACAGATGCTGCTTCCATTGTACCCAAATATGAACAGCTTACTCTCTCTGGGAAAACAATCCAAGCCTCTCTTTAATATTTAACACCAACTCAGGCCTGTTGATAGTCAGACTACAGAACAGGTCACATGACTTTAGTGGGGTGTAGTGGTATTGTCACTGGACTAGTAATCCAGAGCCACAGAGCAATGATCTGCGGACCAGGGTTCAAATCCCACGATACAAGAGTTTTAAAAATTTGTCATGGGGATGTGGGCGTTGCTGGTTGGGCCAACATTTATTGCCCATCCCTCATTGTCCTTGAACAAGTGCTTGGCCATTTTGGAGAGCATTTTAAGAGTCAACTGCAATGCTGTGGGTCTGGACTCACATGTAGGCCAGACCAGGTAAAGACGGCAGATTTCTTTCCCTAAAGGGCATAAGTAAACCAATGGGTTTTAACAACAATCAACAATGGTTTCATGGTCACCATGAGACTTTTCCTTCCAGATTTTTATTGAATTAAAATTTCACCATCTATTGTGGTGGGATTCGAACCTGGGTCCTCAAAGAGTATTACCCTGGGGCTCTGAATTACTAGTTCAATGGCAATACCACTATCCTACCATCTTCCCCAAAATTTGAATTCAGTAAAAATCTAATGATGACCACTACACTACTGTCGATTGTTGTAAAAGCACACCGGTTCCTTTCGGAAATCTGCCATTCTCACATGGTCTGGCCTACATATGACTGACTCCAGATCCACAGCAACATGGCTGAATCTTAAATGCTCTCTTAAACAATTAAAGGGGTGCTCGGGTTGTTTTTCTGAAAAGATGTAAGGTGTTTGTATTTGCGTACAATGGCAGCAGCATCTGTGGTTAGATTGGTGGGTTCCAAAGTCCAAAGGAAGATGTTGAGAACGTCAAGTTGTAAGCAGTTATACTTTAAACTGTGCGTTTGATTCCAGAATAGGATAAAGAATGGCTGATCAGCATTTCTAACTGAATACAATGTCCATGTGATTTACCATGCCGTGAAGATGGGTTTTAAGAGGCAAAGGTCACTGTCAGATCAGGTTACAGACTTTGCTGAAACACCACTGAATATCACAAGACAATTTTAGTCTGCGTGGATGTAGAACAGGGAGAGAGCAGCTGGTGGCCAAATGTCTCAATAGTTCACTGCGCAGGAATTTGGGTAGAAGCTCATGTTCAGATTGAAAAGACCGTTTGTGAAGAGTTAAAACACGTTGGGAGCAATTAGGGATGAGCAGTAATAAATACTGACCCAGCCAACGACATGAATGAATAACAAAATAAACTCCTTTTATTTTACCATTAATTAAGAAAACAGTCGAAAAACATAACACCATGAGGCTCATAATTGTAACAATTGTCTTGTTTCTTCCTTTCCCTTTTTCACTGTTGATCATGCTGTACATGCTAATTTTCAATGTGATCTCAGGTAGATTGTTGCAGGATGTACTGATGGATGAAAAGTTAATTGACCTGTATGTTCTTGTCAGGCATGCGTTAGCAAAGGCAGTAGTTTGGGACTGCTAGGTGTACAAAAATATGTGCATCCATAAACCCCAGCTGAGCCAAGCCTTGTCTTCAGTAGAACCGACTTCCATTACCTTTAAGCCAGGGAAACATTCCTTAAACCAGGGGAAAGTCAGGAAAGCGTGTCAACACCACTGTCTCTGGACCATCAGTCCTTCAAGGTTGGCCTGGGTTCTCAGTCCTACTCTGGGAGCAAATTAATAATGGAAAATATTTGGTAGATTCTTGACCTCGTGCAAGGGTGCTCAAAAAACATGGCTCTGTCACCCGCCTCTGAACTCATACTGATTGGAGTGACTACATTTATCCACCTTGGGACTAGATCCATTAATGCACAAAAATTAAGCTTGCAGAAAATAGTGTTTATAGAGTAATTATCAATAACAACATGGCAGATAATGCATGCACCTCCCCACCCGTATATTTTTCACAATAACGTATTTTCTTTATTCAATACACACTTTGAGTCTATCTTCTTTAACATTAACAATTTTCCCCACCATATTCATGCTTATAAAAAAATACTCAGTTGGTCGTAAAATTTATTTTTCAGTCAGTACATAATACAAATAAGGATGTTTATTCATGCACAGTGATGTTTTGAAATTTTGATAATACCTCTTCCAGTAAAAAATGTGATGTCAGTGGTAATAGCTTTATGCTGACAGAAAATTGTGAATATTCACTGAAAATGAGCTTTGCTGAAGCCAAACACCTTTTCTACTGCATTATTTTGACATGTGTGTATTACTTTGTCTGTGATAAAGAATGTTATTTCAAAGAGACCTTGGCATTTGGAGCCTTTTAAACACAGCTTCTATTTACCTGTACCTTTGTTTCCTTCAAAAAGTAAAAGGAACCAGGATGTACGAACAAGTGCAGCCGGTTAGGTGTTGTCTGCATCCAAGAACAAATTTAAATAAAAGAAGATGGCGTTTCATCTTTCTTTCTGGCATATACCAACAAGTGAAATGTTCTTTGTTAGTTGGTCCTTCGGCACCTCCAAACCAATGCTTAGTTTGACACTGCTTAACACTAAATTGACATTTCTACTCAGAGAGGCCACAGGATTATTGTCGTAGCAGATAGAACATTGTCACAGTTGGGCAGGAGAGTGTGTTTCATTTTGGAACTGAGTTGTCGGAACTTGCATCTGAAATTGCTTTCCCTAACCTGTGAGTTCATGCATAATATTTGCATATGTATGACAAATTAAGCGGAAATGTCGTCTTTACAATGTGCCCTACTAGAGATTTTCCCATGCAACATACAGGGCTACCTAGTGACAATTATTGGTCACACAATAGCTGTACTAACATTGGAACAGGGAGAGCATTTAACCCATGCTATTTCAGTTGCAATGTCATTTAATTCATGTCCATCATTCTGGCTTACTGGCTTATAACTTGTTCAGCAATGCCTTCCAGCCACTTCTTCAACTATGACATTGCTGCCCATTGCTCAAGTAAAATATTTGAGCAATTTCAACGTGCAAAAAAAACGAAAATGGGATGAATGCCAGTTCTTTGTAATCCTTTCCTAAGCGGAATTATCAATTCTCTGCTTTAAAGTTCATTTTCTTTCATCAACCAAAATTGAATCCAACACTAAGATTAAACATATTTCCACAATACAATATATATTTTGCAGCATGTTCAGTTAAACACTGCTTACTATAGGTGCAATGCAATCTTGTCTAAATAGGTGAAACTATAAGAACCTTGCAAGTGAGTATTAAATCGAGCAATTATAAAAGTATTGAACTCACCAACCAGCTTCTGCCTCCACAGCATCATCCAGCCCCTGCACCTTACCCCCCACCCAAACATTTTTGAAACCATTTTATGTATTTTTGTTATTGCCAGATTTAACTTTTCCAATCATTTCCTCACTGAACTCCAAGCAACACAGACTCCAACTCAACTACACCTGTCCCCCTTAAATCCTCTTGACCTATATTATCCATCTGTACCAATGTCCATTGTCTCCATAATTCTATCGCTGATGCATAATTCTATCCTTAATTATGTTTACTCCCAGAGACACATACCACCCTTTTGGCAACCTCTTTTGGTCTTATGATTTGTTACATACTCACCTGTTTCATCTTTAATGGTAGAATCTATAACCATCTCAGCCCACAGGGTTTCTGGCCCCACCTGTCACTGCCGCATCTCTCCTCCCCTTCCCCCTTGGCGTTCTCTTTCCCAGAAAGCAGTGGAGGCTTTCCCTGCAGAGTTAGACAGATTTTTAATTGACAAAGAGAGTCAAGGTTCACAGTGGACAGACAGGAAAATGAAGTTGAGACCACAAACAGATCAAGCATGATCTTATTGGATGGCTTAGTGGGCTCGAAGCACCGAATGGCCCAATCCTGTTTCAAGTGCTATATTCTTAAAACCGAAGAAAAACTTGCATTTTATAGCACTATTCCTGTCCACAGTGTGTCCCAAAGCACCTTACAATCAATTTAGAACTTTTGAAGTATAGTCACTGTTGTAATGTCAAGAAGAGCAACCAATTTGCACACGGCAAGCGCCTACAAATGTCAATTTTATAAGGAGCAAATAATCAGTTTCCTGTGACATTGATAGAGGATAACTATTGGCAAGGACATTGGAGATAACTCTTCCATGCTTCTGCAAGTGATTGATTTTTGTGTTCAGCAGTGAGACTTAAAGCCACAACCTTCAACTCAGAGACATGAGTGCTAGTTGCTGAGCCATAGCTGACTGTCCCATAGAGCAAGCTGGAGTACAATATTTACCTCATTAAAGATAGGGTTGTTGCATTAAAGATATCACAGGGCATTAAGTAATTTGTTTACAGCTGGCTTGTAGTTTACCAGCTATAAATGCCATATTACCATAGATATACTGTGGCTACAAGAAATCAGTAGCTGGGAAATCTGTGGTGAGTAATTCACCTCAGTCCCCAAAGCCTGTCCACAATCTACAAAGTTCAAGTCAGGAGTCTGATGGAATCTGATGGAGTCTCCACTTGCCTGCTTGAGTGTAGCTCCAACAATACTCAAAAGGTTTGACACCTTCCAGGAAAAAGCAGTCTGCTTCATTCACAGTCCATCCACTACCTTAAATATTCTCTCCCTCCAGCACAATGGGCAGAATATTGAAGGGGGGTGGATGGACAGATTGCATCACCCTCCGCCCGCCCTCGGAGGCAAAGTCAGTGTGGAGCAAACTTGCTCCATGCCAATCCGCCTCACAGCCGTAAGACACTGCAGGTGGGCTAAATTGGAGCTGTGCAGGAATTCAGCCCCTCGTTGGGGAGGAAGTCCCGCCCTCAAGAGCTGCGGGCATCCAAACGGCTGGCAGCTCAATAAGTCCCAGCAATGGCAAGAACGCATTACAGGGTACTACTGGAACTGAAACCAGGAACAAGAAGAGGGCCCATGGATTTCAGAGTAAGATTAAGTCTGGGATCTTGGTCAGGCAAGTTTGGGAAGTTTAGGGCGAAGTCTTAGAGGGATGGGAGTGTTCCGTTCTGCGGCGCAGATGGGGAGGAAAAAAGGGGGGTACTATCTGAGAGGAGTTGCACTGCAGCAACTCATCATGGCTTCTCCAACAGCACCTTCCAAATCCATAACCTCTACTGCATGGAAGAACAAGAGCAGAAGATACATAAGATTACCACAACCTGTAAGTTACCCTCCAAGTCACTCGCCATCCTGATTTAGAAATATATCGCCATTCCTTCACTGCCGCTGGGGAAAAATCGTGGAACTCCCTTCCTAACAGCACTGTGAGTGTATCTCATAAACTGCATTGGTTCAAACAGGTGGATCAACACCACCTTCTCAATGCTGACCTCGATGCTGTTAATGAATAAAAAACAGTCATTTAATTGCAGACATTAGACTACACTGTTGCTCAATCACTGAAGCTTCTGTATGCATTTGAAGATGTAAAATCTCAAGTAAATTTTGAACTGTCTACGTGAAGACCTGTGGAAAATTGAGGTTTCCTCGCAGCACCTGCAGCATTCCATGATTTTTGTGTCTCTTGATATGTTTTAGTGGACTGTTTGGATCCAACATGCTCAAATCATGGAGTATGTGCCCAAGGGGACTGTCACTGCAGCCCAGGTTGGGGTGGATTGAACTGTGAAATTCCTAGAGCCCAGTGCCCGGACCAGTGCACAGGACATGGCACCTACATTCCAGAAACAGGTCTCTGCAGCTGTGACCCAAGCTGGCTCGGCCCGGACTGCTCAGTTGGTAAGGAAATTAATTCTCTGCACGACAAACCAGTACAAAGTAGGTGTACCTAAGCTCCATCGGGTATGTATCTTGGCTTGGAAATGAGACTGCAGGACCTTTGCCCTATGAATGTATTCCTCTGAATTTTCTCTGACCATTACTTCATTAAACATTTACTTTAAATCAGCTTCTTTTCTGACTTTAGAGAGGCTTTCGTATCACCTGAGTTGTAATTATGAGGGAGGCGTTGTTGGACAGTAAGTTGCATGTCAAACAAGCCAAGGTGCAGTGTTCCATCTGCTTCTCAGTAATGAAGACATGAGAACACTTGGATGCACTTGGGATATATCTCATTAAGTCCTTAGATGAAGAAAATGAGTAGTCCAAACTAAATGTCTCGGACTGGCAGACAGCCAAACTTAGTAGCATGAAAAGTGACTTAAACTAGATGAATTGATTGGAAGAAATGACAAGTCAAACAGCAGAACAACCATGGGGCGTATTTAAATACAAGGAGGCACATCAAAGACAGGGAGGCATTCTAATTGGCAGACGAAAAATTAGATTTAACTAAGGTCTCACACCAAATGCAGAAGAAGTCAACAAGAAACAAAGAACAGTACAGCACAGGTCAAAAATGCGAAAGGTCTGAAATAAAACCAACAGAGAAATAAGAAAGGTGAAGATAAAGAACAAAAAAGGTGGATGGGCAACAAAAAGGGAAATAGTCAGAACTGTTAGAGGACTTTCATGGTATTCAAAGAAGAGGTAGGTACATTTAAAATTGAAGGCAACCATCTTGTACTTGAAAATGATGTACAGCATTGCTTTTTGATGTTTTTGTCTCTTGTGCCTGTTTAGATTGATTTGCTGAATTAATGAAAGTTTTCATAGACTGTGGTACTTCTGATTTGCGACATCCTCGAAATCTGAACGAAAGCAGGACCTTGGAGCTCAATTTTATCTCCCTGGCAGGCATGTGGTAAAACGATGTGCCCATCCAAGAGTGGCAGCCCACAGTCACAGCCAATATTAATAGCCAAGCCTCATTAGGGTACCACCTGCTGGCTTGCCAACCAAAACGGCCAGTGAATCGGTGGGAGGCAACATACCGGCTGTTAAAATTAAGCGGCAGAAGGCTGCCCGCAGGTACAAGCCCCAGACTTGCGTACGTGCGCCAGGAGATGGAGACAAGTCCAGAGCAGGCCCAGAGTTTCCCTGTGGGGGCCCCAAAGAAAAATTAATGCCCCTCCTCAACAACAAGGAAACTAAAATAAAACTTTTTTTTTAAAGTGCTTTGCTTGCTAACCCAGGCAGGGTTTGCCTGACAGAAAGGCCACCACGGCAACCTTCGCTCAAGACTCAGATTTAAAATAGCAGACTAGGCCCCATTGATGTCATTATAATCTAATCTGTATATTTTAAAGCAGATCCTGCAGGCTAGGGGCACGGGTCATTGCTGCCTGAATTTTTAAATTACTGTCAACCAGGTGAGGCCGAAAAAGCAGTGTGACCAACTTTTCATTTTAACTAACCACACTCCCTTCCCTCATGCCCAGAAATGTCTATTTTTCAGTAAATGGCAGAATTTTTCAATACAAGTTTCAGGATAAGTATGCCCCAACAATTTGCAACTGACCTTTGCACATTACTCAATTTAAGAAACAAGGGTCTACTTGATAAAAAGGGGACTTTCAACATTCTTCCTTGTTTGATCTTAAGATGACAGTGTCTCCATATTCAACTCAACAGTGGAGAACAGCTTGTTCTGGCTTAGAATCTTAATCATTAAGGAACTGTGCCATAAATCTCCCCTGTACCTGTGGTTGAAAGGTTTTCCTATCTAAGTGATGCAAAACCTAATTTAAAATTTTAAGGGCATAATAGAAACATAGAAAATAGGACCAGAAGGAGGCCATTCAGTCCTTCGAGCCTGCTCCATTATTCATTATGATCATGGTTGACCATCCAACTCAATAGCCTAAACCCGCCTTCCCCCATATCCTTTCATCCCCTTCTCCCTAAGCTCGATATCTAACTGCGTTTTGAAAACATACTTGTTTTGGCCTCAACTACTTTTTGTGGTAACGAGCTCCACAGACTCACCACTCTGGGTGAAGAAATTTCCCCTCACCTCTGTCCCACATGGTCTACCATAGCCTCAGATTGTGAGCCCTGGTTCCGGACACCCCCACCATCGGGAACATCCTTCTTGCATCTACCACACTGTCAAGCTGTCGCGTCACTTGAAATTCTGTTTCCTATCTTCAGAAGTATGCTCGGTGGACTGTGGAACCCATGGCGTTTGCATATCTGGTGTGTGCAGGTGTGAGGAAGGCTGGACAGGATTTGCGTGTGATCAGAGGGTTTGTCACCCTCGCTGCACCGACCATGGAACCTGCAAGGATGGGAAGTGTGAATGCCGAGAGGGCTGGAATGGAGAGCATTGCACCATTGGTAGGCAACAAGGTTGATTGCTCCTTTATAATACACACTTCATATAAAAAATAATAGAATTGTTAAAATCATGCTGTCTATATGAGTATATCTCCTCAGAGTGAGATTGTGAGCCTAGCTCTGCAATGGTATAGGCAGGGAAGGAAAGTGGTGGAGAGGTGCTCAAACTTCAGAAAGGAATGACAAGGTAAGAGGACATGTCAACATTAAGGACCCCTGTGTGACTCCACATGATCGTTGACAGAGCAGTAGTAATATTCTTGATCTAGCGGTGGTCTACCCAAATGGGAACAGAATCCCATAGCGCGATTAGCCGAATGTTTCCCAGCACTCTGAACGCCAGGAAATACCACGCTAATGAGCGATCATTCAACTAGATCAGGGGCTTCAGTGGGGAATGCGTGGCTGAGGTCGCATTTAATCCCATTTTCCAGCGAGTGGAGTTCCTCAGTGCAGGTAGAGATCGGGACGCCATTTTTAAATGGTATCCCGTTTTCCCTACCCCCGGTGTGACCCCCGAACCCACCCTAAGCCCCAACTCACCTAAAAGGTCCCTCCTCATGCAATACAGGAAACCCCCAGGCCCAATCCCCATTGCGTGAAAAATGATAGCTTGGAACCTTGACAGTGCCAGCCTGGCCACACTGGCAGTGCCCCTGGCAGTGCCACATGGGCACCTTGATGGTGCCAGGCTGGAACCCAGGCTGGTAGTGCCAGGTTGCCAGGCTGGCAATGCCAGAGTGCCACCCTGCCCAGAGGGGGCCTCTAATCCCCTAGGAGACCCCCATAAGTGCTATTCCATCTAGTCCCCATTTGTGGAGACCAGCACTGAACGGCACTCACCCAAGTTCTCCAAGGCGAGGGAATTGGAACCCATGCCTTGATTAGATCTCGGGAATGCATATTAGAGTGAGACTTGCTGTCTCACCCAAATATGCAGATTTACCAGAAAGTGATCCCGGCCACAATGGGCAGGATTCACATCATGAGGTCTCATGGGATCGCGTCAAATCTCGCGAGGCGTGGCAAGCCGGATAGAGCTTGGAAGAGGATTAGCAACACAGCCAGCAGATCTCGGCCTTGATCTTTGACAAAGGGTGAAGAATTCCATCGTGGTTTTCTATCGCTCTCCTCTTCATGCATCCCCTTTTCTCTTGGCAGAAAAAGTGATTTATCCCTGGAGTAAGAATAAGCCTTTGGTAGAAATCCAAAATCTGCTGATTTTGCCTTTTAACCCATTATTTACTGATCTGATGAATAGCTGGAACTTAAAATAAAAGTGCAAATAAAAAACACCCACCTGATTCTGAATTAAGTGTCCCCAGTTTTCCTACTTGTATAAAATAAACACAGAAGAATGTATTCAGACCCTACATCAAAGACAGCCAAACCTTTACTACACTCAACACAGTCAGTAAAACTGAATTCAGCACTCCGGCTAAGCTAATTATAGCTTTTGAAACACAGCCAAGCATTCACAGTGACATAAGAGTAGCCCTTGGTGAAATGTGAACAAAGAACATGATTGAAATTGCGCAAACTCTCTCTAACCTGCAGCAGATGGCTTGTCAATCAAAGCAGTCCGGAAGCATTTCTTTTTAACTCAGTAATAGCTGCAATATCTGCTGAGTTCAGGTTTCTCTCCTGTGTGAATCACTCTCCATCCCTTTTCCTTTCCTGGCAGCACTTAGATCTGTTTGAAATGGGGAGAAACCTGGAGAGCCTGCCGGACTCCATGAAAATCTGGCTCGGCATGTTTTAGAAAAGTCAATCAAAGGCTTGTCCCCAGTTTGCAGGCTTGGAATTCTTCATATTTAATCTTGCCATTTCCTGCAGCATTGGAGTTACTCAGAGCTATGTAGAATCTGCAGCACCGAAACAGGCCATTTGGCCCAACTAGTCTGTGCCAGTGTTTCTGTTCTGCATAATTGCTTCCCAATGTGGCTTTGCCCGATCTTGGAACATGTTTAACAAACCCGCGCCTTCTTTTTTCTGTTGTGTGGAGCAAGAAGTAACAGAAATTTGGAGATTTGGCTTTTCCTTTGTAATTCGATCTTGAATCAGGCATCATAGAGACAGAGCTGAGAGTGATTGAGTGTGTTGTAAAAAGTTGTAGTTAATAATCTGGTGTGTCTAAAGAGAAAGGGTTATGCTTGTGTCAGACCTTCAGTTCCTGAGAAAACACAATTCGTGCCTCGCAGTTTGTAATGTAAATTGTCAATCTTTCATAACCGGACGCAACAACGTATAATGTGTGATGACGTGTCAAACCTCAAAAACAGAATGGGAACTTTAGTTAAATGGAAGCTGACTGAGGGCTAGCATACACAATCAGTGGCACATCAAAAAATAGCCAAGCCAACCCATCCTTTAACATGTGAGAGACTATTTGCAATTGGTATCAGAAACCGCGCACCTGTGATAGATTAAAGAATGCCAAGGGAACAAGTCAACACTATGAAGTGTATAGAACTGTCTCTACCATGATGGATTCTTGAACTCAGGTATTATATTATAGCAGCTTCTAAACTCTCGACCTCTTACCACCTCGAAGGGCAAGGGCAGCAGGTAGCTGGGAACACCACCACATGCAGGTTCCCCTCTGAGCCATGCCTCATCCTGACTAATAACTATATCACCGTTCCTTCATTGTTACTGGATCAGAACACTAGAACTCCCTTTCTAACAGCACTCTGAGTATACCTATACCACATGGACTATGGCGGTTCAAGATGGTAATTAGGGATGGGCAAGAAATGCTGGCCTACCACCGATACCTACATCCCGTGAAATAATTTTTTTAATGTGCAGCAAGAGGCCAGGGATTAGGCAGTTTGAAGTGAAGGATCACAAAGTTACATTTGCATAAGATTTTGTTCTTTGAATATATTTAGCTACATCTGCAAAATTCACGATTCCACAACAAAAGCATCAGATCTTAAGCTCTGCAGTCCTGCCACGTCCAGCCCTGAATGGTATTGACAATTAAACAACTCACTGGAGGAGGAGGCTCCACAAATATCCCCATTCTCAAAGGTGGAGGAGCCCAGCCCATCTGCGCAAAAGACAAGGCTGAGGCATTCACAACAATCTTCAGCTAGTAGTACCAAGTGGATGATACATCTCAGTCTCCTCCAGAGATCCCCAGCCAATATGATTCACTCCACATGATATCAAGAAACAGCTGAAGGATATTGCAATAATGATTGCCCTGACGATATTTCGACAATAATACTGAAGACTTGTGTGCCAGAACTTGCCGCACCCCTAGCCAAGCTGTTCCACTACAACTACAACACTGGCATCTATCCGGCAGTGTAGAAAATGCCCTGGTATATCCTGTACACAAAAACAGACAAGCCCAACCCTATCAGTCTACTCTCCATCATCGACAAAGTGATGGAAGGAGTCATCAATAGTGCTATCAAGTGACACTTACTCTGCAATAACCTGCTCACGGATGCTCAGTTTGAGTTCTGCCAGGGTTACCCAGCTCCTGAACTCATTACAGCCTTCGTTCAAACACGGACAAAAGTGCTAAATGTCAGACGTGAGCTGAAAGCGACAGCCCTTGACCTCAAGGCAGCATTTGACCGAGTATGAAATCAAGGAGCCCGAGCAAAATTGGAGTCAATGCGAATCGGGGGAAAACTCTCTGCTAGTTCAAGTTATACCTGGCACAATGGAAGATGGTTGTGGTGGTTAGAGGTCAATCATCTCAGCTCCAGGACATCACTGCACGAGTTTCACAGGGTAGTGTCCTTGGTCTAACCATCTTCAGCTGCTTCATCAATGACCTTCCTTCCATCATAAGGTCAGAAGTGGGGATGTTCGCAGGTGACTGCACAATGTTCAGCACCATTTTGCCACTCCTCAGATAGTGAAGCAGTCCATGTGCAAATGCAGCAAGACCTGAACAATATCCTGGCTTGGGCTGACATGGTAAGTTACATTCACGCCACACAAGTGCTAGACAATGACCATCTCCTACAAGAGAGGATCTAACCATTGTCCCACAACGTCCAATGGCATTACCATTGCTGAATCTCCCACAATCAACATCCTCAGATTTACCATTGATCAGAAACTGAACTGGGCTAGCCATATTGAAACTGTGCCTACCAGAGCAGGTCAAAGGCTAGGAATCATTCTCATCTCCTGACCCCTCAAAGCCTGTGCACCATTACAAGGCACATCAGGAATATAATGGAATACTCTCCCCACTTGCCTGGATAAGTACAGCTCCAATACTCAAGAAGCTCGACACCATCCATGACAAAGCAGTCCGTTTGGTTGCTCTCCCTTCCACAAACATTCAATCACTCCACCACCGATGAACAGTGGTAGCCATGTGTACCAAGATGCACTGCAGTAACTCACCAAAGTTCCTTTGGTAGCACCTTCCAAATCCATGACCAGTGCCATTAGAAAGATAAGGCCAACAGATATCTGGGAATCCCCCCACCTGGAGGTTCCCCTTCAAGTCACTCACCACCCTGATCTGAGAATATTTTGCAGTCCCTTCACTGACGCTGGGTCAAAATCATGGAACTTCCTCCTTAACAGCACAAAAGTTGGACCTACACCTCAGGGACTGCAGCGGTTCAAGAAGGCAACTTACCACCACCTTCTGAAGGGCAACTAGGGATGGGCGTTAAATGCTGGCATAACCAACGACGGCCACATCCCAAAAATTAATTTTTCTAATAAATCACTGGGGGAGTTGTGACTTGGGATAATACTGTGAAAATGGGCACTAAAAAATTCACATCACATTTTAAATACTTCACGATTTTTTTATTTCCATTGACGTAAATTCAATGCCAATTCATTATTGCTTCTTTGATACAGCCACACAAAATCAAACTTACCCACATTATATTTAAAAGGAATTGTGAAGGAGTTTGTGGTTATAATTTTGTTTGCTTATCTTGGACAAGTAATGTGGCGAAGAAGGGAAAGGAAAGCAACTGTGCAACAATACTTCAGCAGTGTGAACAGGCTTAACCATCAACCTCGATAGTTCATTAGGTTCTAGGCATTGCTCAAAAAGTGTTAAATCGACATGGTTCTGTTTGATTTTCCTCTGTCAGCCATAATTTTAGAAAACGAAGGCTAAACTCGACAGCCCTCAAAAACCGGCACAGGAATCATAATGTACTGTTAGCCTGCATTGATTGTTTGCCACTCAGACAGCATGGCAGTTCCATGCTGCTGGCTTACTTCAATGATTTCCACATCCAGCCAGCACTAACTGGCTGGACACAACAGCGGAGACCTGCGGCGCCACCATGAGCATTGGTCACCGCTAAGACATGCAGTCCCCAATGCTGAGGAGCCTGTACTGTCTGCTGAATTCAGGGTCAGAGGTCTCAGCGAATGGTGCTCGTGGGTGGAGGAAAGTGGAGGACTGAGTTCAAGAGGCTGGAGGAGAGGTAATGGAGATTTGGGAGAGGGGTAAGTCCTTGGTGGTGGAGGAGTGAAGGGTGAGCAGGAGAGAGGGGTGCCTCCAATAGGCCCATGGAACCCCAAAGTAGGATGTCCCTGTCACCTGACACCAGCCTGCGCAGCTAATACTGTCAGGCTTTCCACATGACGTGGGCTTCACCTGCCGATAAATAACCTGCGGCTGCTAGATGAGGTCCTCAAGTGACCGAAGGCCTGACACTTTCCATGCCCCCAGTAAAATGCCCATCAGGTTAGGGACAGGCATGTGGGCAGCAGGAAGGCCACCTGCTAGATTTTACTTACCTCCCTTCAAATCCATTGACAGGGAAGCATAAAATCTAACCCTCGCCCATCTCCCACCTAACAACAACCTTTATCTTTCAGAACTTATACCTGGCATTCATATGCTTCATCACAGCCTCGCACTGCTTCAGGCCTCACACCCACAGATTGTAGTCCTGCACACTATTGAACCATGGCAGCCAGATACATGGCACAACACACATTCAATCAAATCCATCTCTGAGTTGGGAACTGAGAGGCAGAAGGATACAATCTTAGAAATGGTGCGGATATTGCCAGGTCCGTGAGTGACACTCGGGAGGCTGACGAGCTGCAGAGCACATACGCATTACACTCCCCATGCACACTTATCCCAGCCAACAAGATGGCACCGGCTGTGCTGGAAAGAACCCATACAGCTGATGGGTCTGCTGGGGCCATGGGGCACCCGGGTTGGGGGGGGGGGGGGGGGGGGGTGTGGCGGGGGTGCTCTGGGGGGACACCTATATGACCCGTGGCACTAAGTTCAAAGTGGGCTGTATGCGGTGTGCACAGCTGCATGGCTGCCTTTCCAGCTGTGGCATGGTGTTCCATGCCCGTACACCCCGACCCCACAGCCCACCTCCTGGCCACCCCCGGGCCCTGTCAGAAGCGCCCTGGCCAACGGCACAACTGTCAGCAAACTATGGCAATATTGGAATCTATCAGGACCCCTCTCTCACCCTCATCAGCTGCATTGCCTATTTTTAAAACACAAGTCAACTGCGCTGTTGGGAACTCTGCCCATTGGAGGCGGAGAATCGTGGGGGCTCATGTGAATACCTGCCCGGGCCTGCTAATGATCTACTGTATGTGCGTTCCAGAATGCATTGACGTCGCTGTCGAGGTGCTGGAGAATTGCGATTTGGCGTCAAATCAGCGCCTGCCATGATTTCGCCATTGGGACCGACTCTCCGCCCAATCACCTTTCCCTATTTTGGCGCGGCTAACAGAGAATTCTGCCCTGAGTGTTTAAGGTGATGGAGAGGGCCTTATCAAGTGGGCTACTTTGTCCACCAACAATTAACCTGTGCATCTTTGAGGTTCGATTTAAATAGCACATTGGAGGGCTCTTGTGCTGCTGAGTGCTTCCTCCTAAGGTCCCCAGCACCGCACATGCCAAGCTTCAGCCAATTTTTTTAAATATAAAGTTAACGTACCCAATTCATTTTTTCCAATTAAGGGGCAATTTAGCATGGCCAATCTACCTATCCTGCACATCTTTGGAATGTGGGGGCGAAACCCACGCAAAGACGGGGAGAATGTGCAAACTCCACATGAACAGTAACCCAGAGCCAGGAGCAAACCTGGGACCTCGGCGCCGTGAGGCAGCAGGGCTAACCCACTGCACCACCGTGCTGCCCTGCTTGGGCTAACACATGGCAAGTTACATTCGCGCCACACAAGTGCCAGGCAATTACATCTCCTTTAAGAGATGATCTAACCACCGCTTCTTGACATTCAATGGCATTACCATTGCTGAATCCCCACAATCAATATCCTGGGGGTTACCGTTGATCAGGAACTGAACTCGACTAACCGTACTAATATTGTGGCTACAAGAGCAGATCAAAGGCAAGGAATCCGACAGCAAGTAACTAACCTCCTAACCCCCCCCCAAAGCCTATACACCATCAACAAGGCACAAGTCAGGAGTGTAATGGAATACACTCCACTTTCCTGGGTGAGTGCAGTTCCAACAACACTCAAGAAGCTCGACACCATCCAGGACAAAGCAGCCCACTTGATTGCGCCCCCTTCCACACACATTCAAACCCTCCACCACCGACGAAGAGTGGCATCTACAAAATGCACTGCAGTAAGTTGCCAAGATTCCTTCGACAGCACCTTCCAAATCCATGACCGCTACCATCTAGAAGGACAAGAACAACAGGTACCTGGGAACCCCACCACCTGGAGGTTCCTGGGCTGCTTGTTGCTAGGCAACAGCACAGTATTTTCCAACTTCAAGAGCCAAAAAAAACCTCATCAGAATTCAGACATCCTTTAAAGTAAAACCAGTACTCAGGTTCCCTTTTTCTTAAAATACAAATACAGAAATATAAATTTAACTTAAAGCGAAAATGTAAACTGAAACCTGTAGATTATTCCTGACACCACAAATACAAACACAATTTACTTCACCATCTCTATTTCCTAAGAATATTTCAGGAAAGCATTTTTATTTTTCAACGGATAAAAATATTTGTTTGAAAGGTGTTCGGAACATTGCTAATTACTGTTCCATTACCTTTTATCTTTGCTTGTTCTTTTTGATGTTTCCTGATTGTGTCTATCACCCTTTTGATTAACTATACAGTGCAGTCCTTGGTGCTAGATTTTCGGTCTCAGGCACTGAATTTCCGACGTATAATTAACCCATCAGTCAAAATAATCAGTCTTCATTCAACAATCTATAAGACTATACAAATTAAATCTGATTTTTCGGTAACCATCATACACAAAGCAGGCTGAGTCTCATTATTAAGCATCCCTTTTTAAAGCGAGTTGGAGTCAGTGTTTGAATTTTATACATATATATATATATATATATATAAATCCTACAGATCTTGTTGGCTAAAAGGTTAGTAAAGGGCACTGAACAGTACTGTATGACCAGTTAATATATTAGCTAGTAAACAATTTCTGTTTTCTTGCTCCCTTCCATCATAACAATGGAAGGTCATAACTTTCTCCAGGCCAGCAAATGGACGCCTTGATCCCATAGGAATTCCCAGGGTGAAGCAATGATAAAATTTGTATGTTCCATAGTAGTGCAGATGCTTGGACCACTCAGTGGTTCAGGCGGTGGTGGATTATAGGATTAGAAGTGTTGACAATCTGCCAGAGACCAGGTTCACCAAAACTAGGAATATTTAGGTAGACATTTGTTTAAAGGCTACTTTATTTACTGCAACCAGCCACTTTGACATGAGCTGTTTTAAGAACTGACCTTTCAGAATGTGGGAGTGCGTCCTATCTCTACCTTCATTCAGGCATAGAGTATGTTCAGTCACCAAGGGTGATACTTATTTTTCTCACGGGATGTGTGCGTTGATGGCTATAGGCCACCATTAATTTCTCATCCATAATTACCCTTTAGAAGGTGTTGATGGGCCACCATCTTAAACTGCTGCAGTTCATGTGGTGTAGATACGCCAACAGGGCTGTTAGGAACAGTGAAGGAATGCCAATGTGGTCCTAAGTCAGGGTGGTGTGTGACTTGGAGGAGAACTTGCAGGTGGTGATTTTCTCGTGCATCTGCTGTCCTTGTACGTCGGAGTGATAGAGGTTGTGAGTTTGGTTAGATTCTCTATAATTGGAGATGGTAATTACCTGAAACTTCTGTGGTGCAAATGTTACTTGCTACTTCTCAGCCGTAGCCTGATTGATGACCATGTCTTGCTGCATATGTATATGGACTACTTCAGTATCTGAGGAGTCGGGAATAGGATTGAACATTGTGCAACCATCAGCGAACATCCCCACTTCTGACCTCATGATGGAAGGAAGGTCATTGATGAAGCAGCTGAAGGTAGTTGGACCCCGGACACTAAACTGAGGAACTCCTGTAGTGATGTAGCACGGTCGCACAGTGGTTACATTTGTTTCACAGCTCCAGGGTGCCAGGTTCGATTCCCGACTTGGGTCACTGTCTGTGTGGAGTCAGCACGTTCTCCCCGTGTCTGTGTGGGTTTCCGCCAGGTGCTATGGTTTCCTCCCACAGTCTAAAAATGTGCAGGTTAGATGTATTGACTGTGATAAATTGCCCTTAGTGTCCAAAAAGGTTGGGTTTGGTTGTTGAGTTCCGGGGATAGGGTGAAAGCATAGGCATGGGTAAGGTTCTCTATCCAAGGGCCGGTGCAGACTCGATGGGCAGAATGATCTCCTTCTGCACTGTAAATTATGTGATTCTATGATGTCACGGGACTGAGAAGATTAACATCCAACCATCTTCCTTTGTGTTAGATACGGCTCCAACCAGTAGAGAGTTTTCCCACTTATTCCCATTGATTCCACTTCAGCTAAGGCTCCTTGATGCTACACTCGGTGAAATGCTGCCTTGACGTCATTCTCACCTCAACCCTTCAGTTCAGCACTTCTGTCCATGTTTGGGTCAAGATTGTAATGAGAGTCAGGAGCAGTTGGCCCTGAATGAACTGAGTGTCAGTGAACAGGTTGTATCTGAATAGGTGCCGCTAGATAGGAAGGTCAATGACGTCTTCAATCACTTTACTGTTGATCGAGTAGACTGATGGGGCGGCAGTTGGCCTGCTTTCTGTGGACAGATAATACCTGAGCAGTTTTCCACATTGCCGAGCAGATGGCAATGTTGTAGCTGTATGGAACAGCTTGGCTAGGGATGCAGCTAGTTCTGGAGTACAAGACTTTATTACTATTCCCTGAATATTGTCAGGGCCCATTGCCTTTGCAGTGTCGAGTGCTTTCAGCAGTTTCTTGAGTTCATGTGTAGGGGATCGAATTGGTTGAAGACTGGTGCCCGTGAGGAGGACGTCCCCAGCATTTCTAGCTGAAGATTGTTACAAGCCTTGTATGCTATACTGATGTGCTGGGCTCACCCTTCATTGAGATGGGTAGGCCTGATTCTGAATCTGTTGAGATTTACCTCTGCCCAATTTAATCTGGTCTTTTCCAACCACGTCCTTCCAATTAGTGCCAGATAATTTCCTTTGACTATGTGCAAGGACAAATCTAACGTCTGTCCATTTAATTGCACTGTTTAGCTCTCTTGGCTAAATCGCTGGCTTTTAAAGCAGACCAAGCAGGCCAGCAGCACGGTTCGATTCCCGTACCAGCCTCCCCGGACAGGCGCCGGAATGTGGCGACTAGGGGCTTTTCACAGTAACTTCATTGAAGCCTACTCGTGACAATAAGCGATTTTCATTTCACATCAATACGGCCACGAAATGGAACCACTGCTCTTGTGTAGATTTTTAACACTATCTTCGAGGGTTGCAAAGGAATATATTGGAGCTGTTCTTGATAAAGTCACTGGAACCGGTGAGACAGCTGCCTCAGTGTCCACCTCCATCTTCACCGGCTGACGGTCCAGTAATGGAGTGACCCAATATCGGTTTGTAGCACCAGCAATAGCTAATTTAATACCTGTTCATCATCGGACAGTGAATCGAATTCCTTCTCAGGTACTTTTTGTACCATGTGGATACTTTTTCCTTGATTCAACTTGCTATTTGTTTTATTCGACTCTTGCTTTCTGCAACTTTTGCCTGAAGCTTGCTCATCTTTCCAACAGTCGCATGCAAGATGGCCCTTTCTGCCACAATTTCTGCACATGATGTCTTTGCACCAACAAGCTGCTGCTGAATGCCTGGTTTTTGCACACCTACGGCAAGTGCGAGTCTGTTTTTGCATTCAATTTTTTTTTAAATTTAAAGCATCCAATTCCAATTAAGGGACAATTTAGTGTGGCCAATCCACCTACCCTGCACAACTTTGGGTTGTGGGGACGAAACCCACACAAACATGGGGAGAATGTGCAAACTCCACACGGACAGTGATCCAGAGCCAGGATCGAACCTGGTACCTCGGCGCCGTGAGGCAGCAGGGTTAACCCACTGCGCCACTGTGCTGCCCCTTTTGCATTCAAATTTAAGTCGATATCTTGTGAATTCCTATGCTTGAACCCAACTGTTGAGCTCTTTTGACTGATAAATCCATGAATACAACGACTTCCACAGCATGTTTTAAGGTCAGGTAGCTTTTCGTTACCGGCTGCTTTTGAATAGCTTGGCTCCTTAAACCACAGATTAATCTATCTCTGATGGTATTGTTTAACATTTCTGAATTTGTAGTGTTTGGCCCGTCTTTTCAGGGTAGTTACAAAGTGTGTAATCAACTCACCTTCTACTTTGACAAAGCTGGCATTTCAGATGGTTTTGACAAAAAGTCATCCAGACTCAAGACGTTAGCTCATTTCTCTCTCCACAGATGCAGTCGGACCTGCTGAGATTGTCCAGTATTTTCTGTTTGTATTTCAGGTTTAGCATCTGCAGTAATTTACTTTGTCACCTTCTTCTTGGTTGAGTTGTGCCTTCTGTGATGAGTAAAGGTTTTGGTGAATAGTGGCGTCGCAAAACTTCCACTATTTCTTTGTATGTTTTTGTGCCTGGCTTTTTCCAGCTGTACCAAACTCCAAAAGAGTTTAAAGGTTTCCCCCCCCCGCCCCATTCTGCTCAAGAATATTGGGACTTTTATATCTGCGGCTATTTTGTTAGCTTGAACAAAACGGTCAAATCATTCTGTATATGAGCAACATCAGTCTATTCCCATCAAATAGTCCCACAGCTCCAAAGTCTCCTGTCATTTTTCACTATGGAACAATCGGCATGTACACAATATGCCACAAATTTTTTGCATGACCTTGCTTCCTTTCTCCCCAAAACAAAGCACAACCCGAGTTCAGCCTGTTTCCCTTTGTGTTTTGCCACACAAAATTTGTAGCTCTAAATTTGTTGTTGCAGAATACTTGCTACTCACGGCCCACCAGGTTCATTATGGCAGAGCATGAGGCGGGCTTCTCTCCAAGGTTGTTTCCTTTTTATTTTTCAGTTCCACCAGTGGCTTCAACTGTTCTTTGACACCCCCATCGCCAGTTTGCGTGTGGCAATCATAGAATTTACAGTGCAGAAGGAGGCCATTTGACCCATCGAGTCTGCACCGGCCCTTAGAAAGAGCACCCTATCTAAGCCCACACCTCCACCCTATCCCCGTAACCCAGTAACCCCACCTAACCTTTTTAGACACTAAGGGCAATTTACCATGGCCAATGCACCTAACCTGCACATATTTGGACTGTGGGAGGAAATGGAGCACCTGGAGGAAACCCATGAAGACACCGGGAGAACGTGCAGACTCTGCACAGGCAGTGACCCAAGCCAGGAATCGAACCTGGGACCCTGGAGCTGTGAAGCAACAGTGCCACCCACTGTGCTACCATGATGCCCGCAATGATTTTAGTTATTCATAACTTTTCCGAGTGCCGACAAATGTTGTTCACCTACCTCGTCGCCAGTTGTTGTGTGGTGGTAGATTCAAGATTGAATCTGCAGCTTTGGCGGTTCAACCAAAGCGTAGAGATTTATTTAGAAGATGTTAAGACTACAGGCTGCAATGTTAGTCTGTCCAGTGGCCTGCGCAAATGGACGGAGATGACATCATGCAATCGTTCTCTTTAAGTGCCCCTGTTCACCTACAAGGCTGCTTGTAAGGTAACGCTAAAAGCACAGTGACTGCACAACAGTGTTCAACAGGGAAGAGTAATGATTTATCGTCTGAGGGGGAGGCAGTAGGTGGTAAGCAGCAGGAGGATTCCTTGCCCAACTTTAACCTGATGCCATCAGACTTCATGGGGTCTGAAGTCAACCTTGAGGACTCCCAGAGAAAACCCTCTCCTGCATATAAACCACTGTGCCACCCACGACCTCTGGTGGGTCTGAATTAACTCAGAGGTAACCGAGGCGCAATGTTGGCCACAGTATCAAATTAAGCAGGGAAAATGATTCAGGATTCCTGATCCTGGCCAACATCCTGTGGTCCCAAGTGAAAAATCTAAGTGTACATGTGTTGGAGCACACGATGAAGCCACAAAAAATGATAAACGTGACAAATATGAATCTAGACATGAAACTGTAAAGCAAAATAAGCCTCAGGTAATAGTGCACAAGAGAGAGAAGGGTCAGTGCCTTCCAAACCTTCTACCACCTATCAGGACAAGGCCAGCAGAACCACAAACCATCCTGACCTGGAACTAAATCGCCGTGCCTTCACAGTCGCTGAGTCAAAGTCCTGGCACTCTCTCCCTAACAGCTTCGTGGGTGTGTCTACACCACTTGGAGAATTCAGGGAGACAGCTCAGCACCGTAATCAGAGGAGCAATTAGGGATGGGCAATAAATGCTGACCTTGCGAGTGACACTCACATCCCAAGAACAAACTTTAAATAAAGGGTTTGAAAAGCAATTAATGCTCTAAAACATTGGGAAAAGTGGCAAGACAGATCAACCAGGAAAAAAGTACAAAATAGTGGATCTCTCTTTCTGCAGATAAACATTCTAATGAGTGATTAACGAGATCAAAGAGGTGAAATTGGTATTTGGCACCAGTAGAACATGGTGATGGTGAAATTACAATCCATTTTTTTACAATGGAATAAATTTTGAGTGTCCATTCACTATCGACTGTTTTGTGCTGTTCCTGAAGACCAAATACTGCGGTGGGAAGCTCAATGTTTAATCTCAGAATCAATAGGACGGAAATCCATTCAATACTTGCTTTGCTGTTGGAGTGTTGCATAGAAAGGATCCAGATCTATCCAAACTCGTTGTCCAAATTACCAGTTCAGGATGGTAATTTGCCACCCAAGAAATCAAAGCTCATCATTCGTAGTTCAACTGAGGAGACACAGAAAAAGACAACTGAAGTGGAGGAATAAGTTCAACAAAGTAATACTGACAGGATCCATTGTTGCGCAAATCCAGCAGCAGCAACAATAAGCTTCATCTAATTGCCCCTCATTTAATCTGTGGCAAAAAATTTGGAAGGTACTCTGTAATTTTCACTTTAGGTTCATAAGCTAATCTTTTAGTTTTGAAAATTGCTTTGCCTGCTTCATCAGTCACTCTAATATGGATTGCTTTATGGTCAAAAGGCATTACGTTGGAGATTTAGTTTAATAGGTACTAAAGTCACACTTTATCCTTTTTTAGCATCAAATCATTGAATAGCTTTAGCAACTAAAGGTTAGATTCATACAATACTAACTGGCAGACTCGAATCAATCCTTCGTATAGATTTTGCTGCCTTAATGTGTTTTCAGGTTTCAGATATATTAAGAAGTGCTAATAGGCACTTTGGATCTTGCAGCTGAATTGCCATTCATAACATCTCCTTTTAATCTCTTCTTTTTAAAAATAACAGATGGCTGCCCTGATCTATGCAATGGCAATGGGAGATGCACCCTCAGCCAGAACAGTTGGCACTGTGTTTGCCAGACTGGCTGGCGAGGACCAGGGTGCAATGTTGCAATGGAGACATCTTGTACAGATGGCAAAGACAACGAAGGAGGTGAGCCTGTGATGGGGAAAATGATGTTGGGTTACAAATGAGAAATCTATGCTGAGCTGCAGAACGGTCCCTACCAAACCCGATACACTCCCACGATAAATTAGAATCTGGCAGACATTCTGTAATATGAGGAGATGCAGATGGTGCATTGAATCACAGTCCTCAGGCAATCCAATTTATGCCATCCATTCTCTCAATATGAGAATTCCATGACTTTCTGAGATGTTTATTTAAGGAGTTCTGTTCTTGAGTTTGGAAACAATGAAATGAGGAGTTTCTGTGTTCACACTCTAAAATTGCTCTTGCCAATCTTAAATGGATTGTCATCCAAGAGCACAAGCAGAGAGCAGGAAAATAGAGGCATTTCTAATGCACAGTTCACTTGTCTTTTGTTTCTTTACCATTTCATTATTTCTCCTAGGTTTTTTTGAAGATAATCTCACCTGAATATTCAATTCAAGACTCATATTTTGTTGCAATATACCTCTGTTTTGTCATTCTACAAATGCTTACCACTGTGACTCACTCGTACGTAATAACCTCGTTTTATGTTCCATATATATCTTCTTTGTATTTGATCCCTTCCCCCTCCATCTCATCAGACCTTGATCTTATTCCTCCATCTATTAGTAATGATTTCCAGTACTTTGCTGTTGATTCGATTTGAAGGAGACTACTTGTATTCAACCACTTCCCTTAATTGTTTTAAACATCTGAATCTTCTCCCCCTCCTTGCTCCAAGCCCATCATTATCATCTTCTAAGTTATCGTAGCCTATCAAACTTGTAAGTGACAGAATGATGCTCTCAGCTATCCTCCATGCAAATTCCCTAGCCTGTGAGTTAATCTTTTAATCCATTCCTTGACTTGCACACTTTTAAATGCAATTTCCACTTTATTTTGTGGACTAACTCTCATCAATTTCACAATTAATCCCTCTCCCTTTGCTGTAATTCATACTTTTTGTACTTCTTATTTAATCTAAAGGATTTGTGTCAAGAGGTTTGTTTATTAAAGGGGTATGGTGTCAGGAATAGATCCCTCCTCTTCCTCCATCATTTAAAGGTGGTGTATAACTTGCCATGTGATGCTGCCAGCTTCTTTGTTCTCCCCTTCTTATCTCCCCTTTTCACCCATTTCTGATTGAACAACTTTGACCTGAAGCATTAACTCTCTCTGGTTTTTCACAGACTCTGCCAGACCTGCAGAGTATTTCCAGCATTTTACGTTTTTAATGTCCATTTTCGTGGCACACCACCTTCAACACCAATGGAAAAGTCGACTCTTCACTATCTGATTGGATGATTCCTCACTGCCACCCAGCAGCCTTCTTTCCTCTGATATATTTCAAAATAAGGAACAGAAATGTTCAATTGAAAAAATACACAACTTTTTTTTATTGCCCCTACCTGCTCCTTCTATCCCCTACTGTCTCCTGAGATGTTTGCAGTAGTGTCCTGCAGAATAGTTTTTCATTTTTTTTTCCCTGGAGGGTTTGGAGCTTGGCCCTGAGAATGGTCCAGTGATAATCCTCCCATCTGCTTATGGGCAAGTGGCTAGCCTCTGCTGTCTGATGGCAATGTGAGTTAAATTAGGAACTCAGGTTTACTGGGATGGATGTGAACCCATGTCCCACCACTTTGCAGCAATGTACGTCGGTGCCTCAATACTTGGAATCTTTCTCTTTAAAAAAACCTGTCAATTGTGAAGAACTTTGATTAACTTAAATATCTTCTCAATCTGCTCATTTCTTTGATTTGTGAACACTGCATTATCAACTCATGCTGGTTGATAACTAGTCTAGTTAGCAGCACGGTAGCATTGTGGTTAGCATAATTGCTTCACAGCTCCAGGGTCCCAGGTTCGATTCCAGCTTGGGTCACTGTCTGTGCGGAGTCTGCACATCCTCCCCGTGTGTGCGTGAGTTTCCTCTGGGTGCTCCGGTTTCCTCCCACAGTCCAAAGATGTACAGGTTACGTGGATTGGCCATGAAAAATTGCCCTTAGTGTCCAAAATTGCCCTTAGTGTTGGGTGGGGTTATGGGGATAGGGTGGAGGTGTTGACCTTGGGTAGGGTGCTCTTTCGAAGAGCCGGTGCAGACTCAATGGGCCAAATGGCCTCCTTCTGAACTGTAAATTCTATGATATGATTAGTGACTTGTGCAAGTTTTTTTTCCAATGCTCATTATTAATGTGGGAACTTAAAGGTTTATATTAATATACCCCTGAGGAAAAAAATATATATATACCCCTGTGAATCGCAAGCATTATAAATTTTCCATAAATTATATGGTCCACAGGTGAGTTTAGAATGCTGGCAGTGATTTGGACAGTGGCATCATTGGAGGAACTTGTTGGGAGGGAGTTGCTGAGTCTGACAGGTGTGAGGCCGAGGTGACTGAGGCCTGGAAATGTAAGGCAGTTACATTTCTAAACCTAAAAGTGCACAAGAGCTAAGCGATACCAACCAGATTAATCCTGCCTGCATCTTTCCTTAGATTAGGTTCAAGTATAGTACTGCGCACTATTGCATCCACCCTGCACCTCACTGTTGCCAGCGAAGCGTGGTCAGGTCACATATCGGCAGGAATCTTTCTCTAGCTGTTCTGCAGAAGCAATCCTGATTGAAGATCGTGTCCCCAGCATTCTTGGGTTTCCAATTTTAAAATAATGCTGGAAGGCTGTTAATGTTGGTGAAAATTGTTGTTAAATTAAACAATAGTTGTTTGTCAAGATCAAAGTTGTGCTGCTGGAATCAAACAAACTGCAACAATATTGTCTCTAAGCACATAACAAGGCCAATGTGATTCTGATTCTCTCAGATGACAGCTGTGCCTGAGAACATCAAGTCCTCCCTTCTCACTGATTGTACACCACGGAGACTTTGCTGATGGTGCTTTCTAAGGAGGTTGTGATATCACATTTTCAGCCTCCTGCTTTGTGAAGTGGCAGTTCTTCACAGTTTGATGAGTGCTTGATTGTTTCCAAGATGAATGTAGAATTGGGTGGCAGATTAATTTAGTGAAGATTGTTGCGTAACTGTGTTTCTGATGGGGCTGGCTGACAGATAAATGTGCTTATGTTGACTGACGGTCTCTCTGGGAGACATTCATGAGAATAAAATGGGCAGATGAGGAGTCCACTAACTGTCTAACTGCACAAAATACTGCCAGGTTTGCCTAGTAATGAGAGTCTAGAACAAAAATAACTATAACACCTATCTTTTTGCTGTCTAGATCAATGAGGTGTCGGTAATGTGCAATATCTCACCATTTCTTGTCATCTTTGCCACAAGAAAGGGCTTATTGATGCCTGGGGGTATGGTGTTTATTACAGATTAAATTTGCCTCATGAATAGAACCAACTTTCTTCAATATTTATAGACATGTCCCTTGTAAGTTTATATTGTCTCATTTCACCCCATCATATGGGTATTTTTTAGGGCAGCACGGTAGCATTGGGGCAGCACGGTGGCATGGTGGTTAGCATAAATGCTTCACAGCTCCAGGTCCCAGGTTCGATTCCCGGCTGGGTCACTGTCTGTGTGGAGTCTGCACGTCCTCCCCGTGTGTGCATGGGTTTCCTCCGGGTGCTCCGGTTTCCTCCCATGGCCATGCTAAATCACCCGTAGTGTCCTAAAAAGTAAGGTTAAGGGGGGGAGGGGGAGGGTTGTTGGGTTACAGGTATAGGGTGGATACGTGGGTTTGAGTAGGGTGATCATTGCTCGGCACAACATCGAGGGCCGAAGGGCCTGTTCTGTGCTGTACTGTTCTATGTTCTATGTTCTATATAAAATGTGTTATGCAGATAGGCCCTCTTCAGCACTTTGATTATAGCGCAAGACCTTTTCAGCTTTTAACCTTCTTTCAATTTGCAATTACAACAATAACTTTGTAAATACATCTGCAAGAGTTTGTGAAACACACAGTATCAAAGAATATTTGGAAGAGGCAGTATCCCATAAACGGCTGGGAAAGAAGATGCTGTGGGTGGGGGAGTGCAGATTGAGAATTTCTCTGTTTGCTCAATGTAGCAGAGGCGTACATTTAAGAAACAATCTTTATTTTGCCACATAAAATGGCCAAAGCAATTATTCTGCCACAGAAAAAGACAGAATATCTTCCGAAGGAGCAGCATCAACAGCAATGTGTGATTGCAAATTAAAAATATGGTATTTTTAATTATTTATATGGTACAAAGTTTGACATGACCAACTTTATTATGTGTCCTCTTGCAAGAAGATAACTGTGGGACATGACCATTATGTTGCAAAGTAGAATTTGACTTATGCTGAATAAATATATCCTTCTCTCTTTTGATGTAGATGGACTGATAGATTGCATGGATCCAGACTGCTGCCTTCAATCCAGCTGTCAGTCCAACCCTCTCTGTCATGGGTCGAATGACCCCCTTGACATCATCCAGCAGAACCAATGGGAACTCTCCACTCAAGTTGTGAGATCTTTTTATGATCGCATTAAGCTCCTTGTGGGCAAAGATAGAACTCACATAATCCCTGGGGATAACCCCTTCAATGGCAGGTAAATAAAGTTATCTTTTATTAAGATAAAGAGACAAGTTCAAAAGAAAGATTGTGCATGGAAGCTTTTGAACCAAATTTAATTTCTGGTTGACCAAAGATTGGTTATTTATTTCCAATTTTTACAGCCAATGTGGCACAGTTAGAGATAGTTAACTCAGAACTTTACAGTAAGTACACTTCAAAAGGATATATAGCTAGTTCCCACCTTGATTCATCCTGACAAAAATAATCTGCAAGTTTACAGATATTTCATCGGGGTCATGAAGAGAGTAGGAAGGAGAATTTCTGGATGTAAACCTGGAAAGGTTCCCGGACATTCTGCAGAACTTAAGTGCAGGGCATCTTTTACATCTTTCCCATAGGTCTCTTGGTGGACCGCCATCCTGATTGACAAATAGGTGGCAAAGCAACTGAGGAATGAATGGCAGCTAAATGGAGGTGCCTCAAAGATCATGGACACTGGGAGAGGAGGTTGGGAACTTGGAGTAGGTGAGAGATTGGGATGGGGGATTTAGAAATCTCAGAGAAGTGGGTGACACTTGGAGACTATGAGGAGTGCTGACAGTCAGTCACATGGTGTGTATATTTGTTGGACCACAAGGAAACATTCCTACTCCCCCGGCCCACAAGCAGCGTTATAAATTCACGAAGCTTGTGGATCCTGCTGTTCACACCCCCTTTACTTGCGAGTGTGCCTGAGCTCTGGGAAATCTAGCTGATTTAAAAACATAAATTGATAAAATGGATGCATACAGCCTACTTAAAAGCTTTCATTGCCAAGTCAGTCTCTGAGGAGAAGATTGGACACTCCCCAACTTTAAAATTGGATTCGGTTTGAAAATGTTACATTTTTCGTTTCGAAACTCATCCATTCGTGGAAGTAAAATAGCCCCCATTAGCATTATGATAGATATAGATGATGTCACATCTGGGACAATCATTGGCCTTACTCAAATTTACGATGGGCTGTGGCAAATTGAAGTCTTCTTCCTCAAGGAATTGTAAAACCCTCCCCGGGGGTGTGATGGCAGGTTGGAGGGATGAAATTGAGCATCACGGTGCTGGTGACATGTTCGATGCCTACCCTTCCCCTCCTCCCCCACTGCATTTTTACCCACAGTGAGGGAGACGTTGGGTGATACACTAACCCATTGACAATTTAAAGGCCATTTCAGGGCCTCGTTCTGTTGCCACTGGAATTTTACCTGTGGTCAGGGAGGCTACACCAAGTACCCAGACGACCAGAAGAAATCTGCCAGATTGATGGCAAGGAGGAACATAGAACATCGAACATGCAGTGCAGAAGGAGGCCATTTGGCCCATCCAATCTGCACCGACACACTTTAAGCCCTCACTTCCACCCTATCCCCGTAACCCAATAACCTCTCCTGACTTTTTTGGACACAAAGGGCAATTTAGTATGTCCAATCCTGCTAACCTGCACGTCTTTGGACTGTGGGAGGAAACCGGAGTACCCGGAGGAGACCCACGTAGACATAGGGAGAACGTGCTGACTCCGCACAGACAGTGACCCAGCGTGGAATCGAAACTGGGACCCTGGTGATGTGAAGAAACAGTGCTAACCACTGTGCTACCATGCTGCCTTGACCCCTTTCGGGAACCCCCCCCCCCGCCCACTCCCAAAAGTATGAAGATTCCCCTACCCTTACTGTATTCTCCCCCTTGATCTGTCCCACCCACACCACCATCCTGTAAAATGCCAGACTTACCTTTCATTCTGGCTCCATCACCGAATGCTTTCCCTGGGAATTGCTGCACTCTCAGCAGTGAGTTGTGCTCCCTGTGTTAAATTGCTGTGGGGCAAGTCAGCCAAGTGGAGGAGGGTTTGCACCTCACTTTTACATCATTGGGTGGGGCCTCTGATCCCCAAGTGTCTGCTGGATTCCTCTTTTCTCAGCATCAAACTCTTTCAAAATAGCATGTTTTTGCAACCAATCTTTTTCATTTTTCCAACATGTCACAGGAATGGGTTTAACACTGGCTGGATGGTAACAGAGCTCCATTCGGAAAAACACCCTTGCACTGCTGCCCTCTGTCTTCTATGGCCGCCCCGAAACCTTGGCGGTGTCAACCTGGTACCTTGGCAGTGTCCCAACCAGCTGGCAGTACCACCTGGGCAATTTGACACTGGCAGTCTGGAACCAAGGTAACACTGCCAAGATTCCAGGCTGGCACCAGCAGGGTGCTCAAGTGGCACCAGTAGTGCCAGGGTACCACCCTGCCCAAAGAGTATGCACCTGGGCACCTTTGATCCTCAGGAAGAACTCCACGAGTGCCGTTCCGTCTGGCTCCCTTTTGTGGAGACCAGTACTGACCGGAGCTCGCCTGAGGCCTCCGAGGCAAGGGGGATAGATCCCAGTGCCTCAGGAAACTGTATATTAGAGTGAGACTAGCTGGATCACTCTAATATGCAGATTTGACAAAAGTTGATCCCAGCCAGAATGGCGGGATTCACATCGCAAAGTCTTGCGAGACCATGTTAGATTTTGCAAGCCGTTGCGAGCCAGGTAGATCCCAGGAGCTGGGACTCCCGGTTTCTATCTGCCATATTGTGCTGCGGAACGCTGCTTTTCGATCATGCCCTTCGTAATTTTTTGGGGACTTCGGGAGTTTCTCCCTGGTCTAGCCCACACTTCAAAAGTTTTTGTCGCAGAGGGGAATTGAACTCACCGGCGAGACTGGCTCCTCAGAGGTCATGGCACCATTTTGAAAGGGTGCCCTGATCTCTAAGTAAGCTTGAGAGCTTCCCACATGCCCCACCCATGAACAATGCCGCTCCACCCATGAAGAATGCCACCCCCCATCATCATGGGCATTCCCTCCTCCCCCCAGGCTATGGAGTTGCTGAGGGCCCCCCCCCCCACTTTCAGGTCCCCCCACCTCCCCTCTTTCAAGATACCCTCCCTTTCAAGACCCCCTCACTCCCCCAATCTTAATGAAGCCCTTTCATACCCCTCCTTCACATTCACCTTCATGAGCATGGCCTTCCTCTGATCCCAACGCTTGGCAGTGCCTGGCACCCAGGCAGCCTGGCACTGCCAGCAGGGCATCTGAGAAGTGCTCCTGGCACCCTGGCACATCCACCTTTATACTCTGATACCATGACGGCAACTGAGTATCTGAGGGCGCGATCCAGATCACGCCGAGAACCGCAGGTCGGGTAACCTGGGCAAGGTTTTGCGCCCGGGGCAAAGCCCGATTTGGGTCTGTCCCACGATGCTCCCAACATGCCCAGACTGTGCCCAACATATCTGAAACTCCTCCAGCGATCACAGGGACTAAATGCTGGAGATTACATAGATGGAAAAAGAGCTCCTCAAGCCCATCAGAGATATATTCCTGAATCCTGAGCTAGGAGGTTAGCTGAATCCAAAATTAATCTGATGGCTTTTCTGGAAGGCTATTGAGCTTTTTAACTGGTCAGTTGTTCGCTACTGCATATTTTGAGTTTACAAATAGTTGTTTGATAGTACAGAACTTGACATTGCTGAAAAAAGAGAGAAGCTTTTCAACCTGCACCCATCAGGGCAGAATCACAAGAACTCCAAATCTCAAAGAGAACAACAATTTACACTGCATGAGAAGCGGAATCTGATTGGTCGAGGCATTTCCATGGCGCATTCTTCAACAGCATTTTTCTTGTTCCAACAATATTTTGGTTCATGGAAGATTGCCTTTTTGTAGTTCTTTGTATATCTCCCATACTTACTGCAGATTGAGGTTACGTAAAATTTCAGCCTTGACAGATCGTCAATAGATAGTGAAAAAAGCAAAATGCAGCAAAGTTGAGTAAAGTTGTCTTATTAATTCCAGTGAGTGATCACTGTGACAAAGTTAAGCATATTCTTATGCCTGAGCTTTAACGTAGTACCGGCTTCTTTAACTCGTGACAGCTCTAAGAAGTTAAAAGAACAGAGCTCCATTCATAGAAAAACTTTACTCTAATGCAAATTATTACAGATGATGTCTCAGCCAGGTGTCTGAGGAGGATGCCAAACTATTTAATGAGAGTCCAAACACCTTGTAGAGTTTGCTTTATTGGGCATTTGATTGACAGCTTTTTGGCGAGAATGCTAACAATTATTTAAATTGTTTTTGTCTCAATTATTCTCTGAAAACTATTTCTTAGCCTTCTTGGTTCAAATAAGGAACATGCCTGGTGTTTTTGTTGATAGTGAGGCCAGATAGATTCTGTGAATCGCGACAAGTTATACTACGTGGAAATTACTCGTCGATTTTTGCAATAGTTGCAATTATTTGTTACTTTCAACATACTTGAGGAGATAGTTGCGGTGAATACCTGCAACTAAATGTACTTTGTATCACTGCAACAATCATTTATTATTTTACTATTTAGTTAATTTATTTGTCAGTTTAGTCACCATTGAGTGTAATGACATTCTACTGCCTTCTGAAATCAACAAAGATCAGGTGAAGCCAAATAGTAAAACCACGAAACTGAAATATTAATAAGCATATTTCGAGCACAAAAGGTGTCCTGTCTTGTCATTGCTATTCAGCCCATCTATTCTGCACCACGAGCAATTCAGCTGGTCCCGTTCCCCTGTCCTTTCCCAGTAGCCCGATGAAATTGTTGGCCGGAATTCTCCGCCCTTTAGCTGGTGACAGAATACTCTGGTCCCGCTGGCAGTGTAGCCCCGCCTGCGGGTTTCCCAGTGGCATTGGGTGGCTTCATTAGGAATTCCCATTGACAGCAGCGGGAACAGAGAACCCCGCCACCAGTGAACGGCGTGCCGCGTCCCGCCATCGAGAAACACATGGCTGAGAGGCCGGAGAATCCCCCCAACGTTATCTTCAGATACTTATCCAATTGCTTTCTGAAAACTATATTGGAATCTGCCTCCCTCTCAGGTGGAACCTTACCATCAGGTGATCCTTCCCATTCGCTACATAAAAGAATGGTTTATTTCATGCTCACTTTCTTTTGCCAGTGAGCTGAAATCTGCATCCTCTGGTTCTCGATCCATCCGGCAAATGGAAGAGTTTCTCCCCATCACCGATTCTGTCGGCCCGCGTCTTCTTGAAGTTGATCACTATCCTCTTCACAGTTCCCAAATCTTCCAAGTTTTATATAATCTGCATATTTTGCACACACTCACATCATTAATATATATCAAGAAAAGCAGTGTATTTGTACTGAACCCTGGGGAACATTGGCAAAACGATTGTTTACCACTACTTTCTGTTCAGCCAAAAGTAATATCCATGCATCCACTGTCCATTTTATTCCATGGGTTTTAGCTTTGATTTTAAGCCTGCAATGACGCACTTTCTCAAATGCCTTATGGAATCATAGAATCCCTACAGCGCATAGAATCAAAGAATTTACAGTGCAGAAGGAGGCAATTCAGCCATCGACTTCCAAAAGAGTGCGCCACGCAGGCCCACTCCCCGTTCCATCCCCGAAACCCCATAACCCCACCTAACTTTTGGACATTATAAGGCATTTTATAATGGCCAATCCACCGAGCCGCCACACTTTTGGACAGTGGGAGGAAACCAGAGCACCCAGAGGACACCCAAGCAAACACGGGGGTAACATGCAAACTCTACACAGTCACCCAAGGCTGGAATTGAATTTGAGTCCCTGGTGCTGTGAGAACCTGGGCTGATGGTGCTGTGAGACATCAGGGCTAACCATTGTGCTACCATGCCACCTAAAACTCCCGATGCACCACATCAACCATATTACCCTCATCAACCCTCTTGTTGCCTCATCAAAAGGTTCAATCAATTTTTTTTTTGCAGGTATTTACTATTTGAGTTGTTTGAGATAACGTAGCAGCTACTTAATTGAATCGCTTTTCTTACCGTGACTCTGCTGCAATGGACAAAACCCTGTTGTTCACTGTATTCCATCCGCTCATTAGTTATTGCAGCAGCACAACAAGCAATGGCTTTGACAAACAATATTTCTCTTTGTCCAATAGGTATTAAACCACTGAGCCTGCAGTTGGAAACTGTCAAACTGCAATCTGTAGTTTTAGTGTTCTGTATCCTAAAATTGCTCTGCTTGAACATACATTACATTCCCAAAGTTGGAGACAGCAGAGCATGTACTTTTTGGTTTCAAAAGAGAATATGTAGCTGAAGAGTGAAAACATTGCAGGGCTACAGGGAAAGTGCTGAGGAGTGGGACCAGCAGATTTGCTTTTTCAGAATGCCCTCACCGACGCGACAGGCTGAATAGCCTCTTGCTGTGCTGCAATCACTCTATAATACAATGATTCTATGAAACTAGCTAAACATGATTAGTCTTTAATAAATCTGTGCTGGCCTTCCTTAATTAGCTTTCCCTTTCCTGAGTGATTCCTAATTTTGTCCAAGAGTATCATTTCTAAAAGCTTTCCTACCTCTGAGGTTAAAAAGACTGACCTGTAGTTAGTGCAGTTATTGCTGCACCCCATTTTTGAACAAATGTGTAACCGTTGCAACCAGTCTTCTAGCACCATCCCCGTATCTGAGGAGAATTGGATGATTATCGTCAGTACCTCCACAATATCCTCCTTTAAATTTCCTTAGATACATCCCATGTGTCCCTCATGACTTATAAGCTTTGAATATAGCCATACTTTCTAATATAATCTCTTTATCAATTTTTAGCCCTTCCAATATCACAACTTGCTCCTTCTTCACCACCACTTTTGCAGCATCTTCTTTCTGAGTGAAGTTTTCCGCAAAGTGTGCCTCAGCCAAGTTCACTGCCTCAATGCATAGAGATCCTTTTTGATGCCTGGTCGGTCCCACTTTCTGCTTTTATCTTACTATTTATATGCCTGTAAAAGATTTTTGAATTAACTAATATGTTCATTCCCCATCTCTTCTCAAACCCTCTCCTTGTGTTTCATAAGAAATAATAATCTGGAACAAAATTAATAGTCACATGGACAAATGCAGGTTTATTATGGACAGCCAGCATGGATTTCTTAAGGGAAAATTGTGGCTAACAAACTTGCTGGAATTTTTTGAGCTAATGGAAAGGGTTGATGAGGACAATGCAGTTTATGTGGTGTGCATAGACTTCCAAAAGGCATTCAATATCATGCCACATAACAGACTTATAAACACATTTATGGAATAAACATGGCAGTAGCAACATGGCTACGTAATTGGCTGAGTGACGGGAAGCAGAGTCGAGAGGTGAATGGATACATTTTGGGCTGGTGTAAGATGGGGTCAGTATTAGACATTTGCTTTTCCTATTAATTAGGAATGTCTTGGACCTTGGAACAGAGCACAATTTCAAAGTTTGTGATTGTTGCAAAACTTGCAAACATTGCGAACTGTGAGGAGGGTAGTGTAGAACCTCAAAAGGACATAGAGAAGTTGTTGGAAAGGGCAGACAGGTGGCAGACAAAGTTCAATATGAAGAAAGGTAAAATGATTCATTTTGTTAGGAAGAACATGAAAAGACAATAGAAAATAAAAGGTACAATTCTAAAGGGGATGCGGGTCCTGGGTGTACATATCCTTAATTCATTGAAAGTGGCAGGGCAGCTTGAGAGAGTGGTTCATAAAGCATACAGTATCCCAGGTTTTATTAATAGGAGCATGAAGTTCAAGGGCAAGAAGGTTATATTGAACTTGTATGAGACACTAGTTCAGCCTCAGCTGGAGTAATGCATCCAGTTCTGAGTGCCACACTTTAGGAAGGAAGTGAAGGCATTAGAGAGGGTGCAGAAAAGATTCACAAGAATGGTTCCAGGGATGAGAAACTTCAGTTATGAAGATAGATTGGAGAAGTTATGACTGTTTCCATTAGAGAACAGAAGACTCAGGAGATTTGATAAAATAGGTATTCAAAATCATGAGGGGTCTGGGCGAAGTAGATGGGGAGAAACTGTTTCAAAGGATTGAAAATGAAACGGCACAGATTTAAAGTAAAAGCAAAGAACTGCAGAAGCCGGAAATCTGAAGTAAAAGCAGAAAATGCTGGAAAAACTCTGCAGATCCAGCAGCATCTGTGGGGAGAAAAACGGAGTTAACTTTTAGAGTCCGTATGACTTCTTCAAAGCTCTCCACAGATGCTTCCGGACCTACTGAGGCTTTCCAGCGTTTTCTGCTTTTGTCTCAGATTGAAAGTAATTGGCAAAAGAAGCAAAAGCAATACAAGCAAAAGCTTTTTCGCGCAGTGAGTGGTTAAGGTCTGGAAAGCACAGCCTGCTTGTTTGGAGGAGGTCAGTTCAATCAAAGCATTCACAAAAGAGTAAGACTGTTATCTGAAAAGGAAGAATGTGTAGGGTTACGGGGAAAGGGTGGAAGAATGGGGCAGCACGGTAGCATTGTGGATAGCACAATCGCTTCACAGCTCCAGGGTCCCAGGTTCGATTCCGGCTTGGGTCACTGTCTGTGCGGAGTCTGCACATCCTCCCCGTGTGTGCATGGGTTTCCTCTGGGTGCTCCGGTTTCCTCCCACAGTCCAAAGATATTAGGTGGATTGGCCATGATAAATTGCCCTTAGTGTCCAAAATTGCCCTTAGTGTTGGGTGGGGTTACTGGGTTATGGGGATAGGGTGGAATTGTTGACCTTGGGTAGGGTGCTCTTTCCAAGAGCTGGTGTAGACTCGATGGGCTAAATGGCATCCTTCTGCACTGTAAATTCTATGATAACTCTATGAATGGTACTGAGAAAATAATACTGAGAGCCGGTAGATACAGAATGGACCGAATGGCCTCTTCTGCGCTGTACCAATTCTGTATTTCATTTTTTCACTGCCCGTCTGAACTTTCTATCATCACCCTGGTTCCAATTTGTTTCAATTTTTCATACATCTGCTTATTTAATTTCCATCTCTTTTGCCATTCGGGAACACTGGCCATGGTTGTCCTGTGATTCCCTCTCGTGAGGATGGACTTTTCCTGTACTCAAACATTTCCTCTTTAAGGCAGTCCATTATTCCATTACAATTTTGTCTATCAATCT
This sequence comes from Scyliorhinus canicula, assembly GCF_902713615.1. Lineage (NCBI taxonomy): Eukaryota > Metazoa > Chordata > Chondrichthyes > Carcharhiniformes > Scyliorhinidae > Scyliorhinus > Scyliorhinus canicula. Next base: position 214,778,700 of record NC_052149.1, on the reverse strand, counting down.
TTCACTCCAAATTTACCAAGGACATTTACGTTCCCAACCCACAGAAACTGCCACTCCTCCAATTATGCATTATTACTCTAGATTTCTCCTTGTCTTTTTCCACAGCTAATCTAAACCTTGTGACAGCATGAGCACTGTTCCCCAAACGTTACCATACTGACCCTTGATCCACATGACACACATCATTCCCCAGGCCAAACCCAACAATGCCTTCTTCCTTATTGGGTAAGATAATTCAATAATGATCAAGGTAATTCTTCTGAACATGCTTCAGAAAATTCTTTCTCTTTCTGCCCTTTATACTAATGCTATCCCAGTTTATATTCCCCCCCATAATGACTACTTTGTAATTCTTATAATTGTGATTTCCCTGTAAATTTGCTCCACCTCATCTTTCCCACTAGTTGGTGGCCAGGAGTACACCAGAGTACAATGGGAGCTCTATTGATTCTTAATTCCAATCAAATGAATGCAACCTTGGCCAGTCCAGGACATCGTCTCTTTCCGACGTGTTGATATTCTCCTGAATATACAATCTTTCCTTCCGTCCCTATCTTTCTTGAACACCCTTTATTCAAGGATATTGTAAGGAACCTCTTTGAAATCCTTGGCTGATCCTGGTTTCCTTTCTCATGCCTGTCCAGCTGGCTGTTTTTAGAGCTACAGACTTTGGTTTTGAACTAACCCCCACCCTGCTGCAACCTTCTATTTGAACTATCCCAGGCACACCCTTTGATGCAGTGTGCTCTATGGTGTAGCTTGTGATATTATTTTGATGGACATGGCTAGCAGCCAATCCCCTCTTCTGTAAATCTGGGACATATTCTGCTTTCAACTGTGATTTGTGGGGCCCTTCAGAAGATTCTGGTGCAGAAGAAACAGTTTCAATTTTACTTCAGTTCTGCTCAGATCTCGAGAGCAACCAGAAGCAGGTTTAAAACACTCTCGCTATCCAGCCAGGCCTGTGAAGGTAACCCCTGATTAAAAGGTTGCAAGCAGTCTGCGGCCAGTTCTCTGAAAACGTAGCAATAACAGATTCTATGAGCTGAGGTTGGCTGTCAGGTTTTAGTTTTGTTTTTTTGGGACAGAGTTGAAGAAGGCTTTATGTTCTCACCCCTTGAAGGGGATGGATCTCTCTCAAAACCCCCAGTTGGAGGTTCTGTTTTCTCCTCAACGGAGCTGGTTGGTATTCTCAGTGAACTGAGAGTCAATCTAGTGGAGGCCTGTACCCTCAGGTAGAGAATTCTAGTACTATTTCAGTGAGACTGAGAGTCAATCTGGTGGAGGTCTGTACAAGTGAAGGTGACTCTCCGGAGGAATTCCTGCAGCCTGCGAGGTCTAATTGAAAGCAGATTCTAAATTTTTCAACATTTTGTGTTGTTGGAACATTGCCAACCACAAAGATTACCAGCTCTGCAGCAAAGAGTCACCTCAAGCCTTTTTAATCCCCATTATCTTTGAATCTTTCCTACCCGCCCACCGTGCGTCTGTCTTGCGTGTGTCTGGGTGGAGAGCGGGATGGGGTTTGGGGAATAGTTAGATTAGTAGACCATGGTTCGATTACTTCCTTTACATGTTTATTTCTTCCATTATCAAAAATAGACCGTTTTCAAAATGTTTTACTGACAAATCTGGTGCCTGTCTCGGGTCAAAGATCTCAGGAAAACATACACATTACTGGTTAATTCACTTACGTTGGAACTCCGGGACCTGTGGGGCTGGAATTGACTGTGCACTTGTCCAGGGTGTTGGAACAATATTTAGTATCCAGTCTTGCTTCTTTTTGAGTTGGGGCTCCTTTATCAGCACAACATCATATTCCCATGTGGTTACTGTGCTTGCAATTCACCATCCTGTGCCCATCATTCTGTCAAGTTAGTTTAAACCCTCCCCGACAATACTGGCAAATTACTTGGGACTCAGCAGTGTTGAGGTGCAAACCACCTGGTCACCTACCTCAGATCTGGTTCCAATGTCCCAGAACTGTGCAGCCCTTCCTCCTGCACTGTCTCTGCAGCCACATATTTATCTGCTCAATCCTCTTATTTCTACAATCAATACAGGGTTATCTGTTTAATTCCTGAGCACACTAAATGTTTACCAAGGCACTTTGGGAAGTGAAAACACACTCTGGGGTGTATGAAGCAAAGGCTCACCCACGAAAGAGAGCTGTATTGCTGAAGCCAAAAATAGCTGCAGGAGCATAGACTGTCTATGTTAATTGCATACTTTATGGTTATTGAAGATTGAAAGACGTGAGTTAAAATTATAGTCATGACAGATTGTAGATACTTCAGTGGAAAATATGAAAATTCAACAAGCTTGAGTAAAGTTATTTTTTAATTACAGGGAGTGATTACTTCCACTGTCAACAGTTGAGAACATGAAAGGGAGATCAGCAATCTGTGTGTGTTTCGGTATTTTTTTCACAGAAATAATATTCGGCTACACTTTGCATTTCTACCAGAAATTCTCGAAATATATCTTACCCCAACAATTGGAAAATGTTGGATGTGTTTCTTTGTGGTTCCAGTGGCGACAGTCTTTGTTAGTGACCTCAACTGAGGCCCCAGTTTCAGTGTCAGAGGATGAGCCCAACTGGAAAGTTTCTCAGACCTGGAGCGGGATTCTCCGTGAACCGGCGGGTCGGGCAACAACGGCGCAAAGGAGTGGCGTGAACTGTTCCGGCGTTGGGCCACCCCAAAGGTGCGGAATCCTCCACACCTTCAGGGGCTAGGCCAGCGGCGGAGTGGTTTGCGCCATGCCGGCCGATGCAGATGTTCCTTGGTGCCTCGCCAACCGGCGCCGAAGAGCCTCCGCCGGCTGGCGCGAGTTGGCGCATGCGCGGGAGCGCCAGTGTGTGCTGGTGCCATCCCAGCACATGCGCAGGGGGGGTTCATATTTGCGCCGGCCATCGCAGACGGCTACACAGGGCGGCACTGAGGAATAGAGTGCCCACACGGCACAGGCCCACCCATGGATCGGTCGGGCCAGGTCACCATGGGGCACCTCCTGGGGCCAGATCCCCCCCCCCCCCACCCCCGAGGTACTCGGAGGCCGCCTGCGGAGCTGGGTCCCGCCTGTAAGTACCTACCTGAATTTAAGCCGGCGAGACGGGCCTAAAACGGGCGGTCGCTTGGCCCATTGCGGGCCGGAGAATTCGGGCGGCCTCAGGTCCCATTGCGTCGCGCCGGTCCTCGCCATTCTCCAAGGCTGGCAGCACGATTCACGTCGGGAGGATTTTTGGGGGGCCAGAGAATTTGGCGGCTGGTGGGGGCGGGATTCACGCCGACCCGCGGCGATTCTCCGACCCGGCGGCGGGGTCGGAGAATCCCGCCCCAGAAATATGGGATATACTCCCTTGTTGTTTTAAGAACCATTTATAGAAAATTTTTCATTTAACCTGTAAAAACCTTGGCAACTAGGTGGAGCTCAACTATTTGCGTCTTGGCGTCATGTCACAATGACTATAAATGCATGTTCTTTCATTGCAATACTGAGGTACAATGAAGAATTGTGTTGCTCCCATGCTGGAGAAATGGGTATTGCTTTGTGCATCAGAATGTTTACGGAACCAATAGTGCTGCGCCAATAGGGATTAGTTTAGCACAGTGGGCTAAACAGCTGGATTGTAATGCAGAACAATGCCAGAAGCGCTGGTTCAATTCCCATACCTGCCTCGCCGAACCGGCGCCGTAATGTGGCGACTAGGGGCTTTTCACAGTAACTTAATTGAAGCCTACTTGTGACAATAAGCAATTATTATCATTATTATGGACTAAATATTGACGGTGCTTAATTGTTCTGGAGGTTGGGTGGAGTCAAGTGGGGTTTCCTCATGGGCAAGTTGGCTCGAAAATATAGGGCGCGATTCTCCGCCCCCCACGCCGGGTGGGAGAATAGCGGGAGGGCGTGAAAAATGTCTCACGCCCGACCCACGCCACGAATTGGCGCTCGCAGTTTTTTACGGCGAGCGCCGATTCTCCAAGGCCGACGGGCCGAGTGGCCGGGCCTTCACGCCCGTTTCAACACGGCAGTAAACACACCTGCTCGCTGCCGTCGTGAAATGGGCGCCAGATGCCCGATCGGTACCCACCGATCGCAGGCCGTGCGTCTGTAACGGACGCACTCTTTTCCCTCCGTCGCCCAGCAAGATCAAGCCACCACGTCTTGCGGGGCGGCTGAGGGAAAAGACGCCAGCTGCGCATGCGCGGGTTGGCATTGTCCAACCTGCGCATGTGCGGCTGACGTCATTGGCCGCTTCAGCCGGCGTGACGCTTGACGGGGTCGTCAAGGCCGCGCCGCCGTGACACGCGGGGCCACGCTCCTAGCCCCGCCCGGGGGGGAAGAATCGGCCCCGGAAGTGGGCGTGAAGGCTGCCTTGGGTCACGGCCTGTCCCACGGCAGCCTTTACGATTCTCCGCATTTGCGAAGAATCTTGCCCATAGTATTAAAGATGGAAAGAGATCTTTTCAGAAGCATCAGCACTCTATTGCCTCAGCTAGGCAGGCCTTATTATTGTTAATTAGCCAAGCTGGCTTATTGGAGGCCACCTGGAAAATGAACCTACCACGAACATCCGTTTGGTCCCAATGTCCTTGTTGACAGATTGGTCATGCCTGGACAGGCAATGAAATGTTTACCAATGTTGTGTCTCTAGTTTTAATTAGTTAAATTCCAGCAGACTCTGTAATATATGTGGGAAACCCCTAGCCTCAGTAGTGCTTAGGTAAGTGGGGTGTATCCCTCCAGGGAAAGACGGTGCAGTCCACTACCAGATTAATGGGAATTGTGGCTATCCCAGCAGTTTGTTTGAGACTCATGCATGATGATGTATGTATTGGTGTGTGGTGTGTTGCATATATTGACCAGCTGGCTGACTAGAAAATGACCATAGGAAACAAAATCATTAGGCTTGTGTTTCTACACATAAAGATTCAATGAAAAATGAAAATAGGAATAGTATTTCAAGCATTATTTTATTTACCATCAGCCTCAATTTCGCAATTTACCTTTCCCAGCAGATGGCCAGCCAATTTGCTGTTGGTCTCCGAGGGCCCATCCCCAAATTGGTTGTTGGTGTGTGTGTGTGTGTATGTGTGTGCAAGCTTGCGTGGGAGTGGAAAATCCCTCTGGCTTTCTACTGCTCATGGTAATCAATTCCCAAATACCTTCCCATTTTAGCCTCTCATGCACTGCTTCATCATTAAAGCAAAAGCAAATTTTCAACCTTGACCTGGCTTTTTGTTCAACCACAGCTTAGCTTCGCTAATCAGAGGACAAGTCTTTACAAAGGATGGAACACCATTGGTTGGAGTAAATGTATCGTTTGTCAACTATCCTCAGTATGGATACACGATTACTCGTCAGGATGGCACGTGAGTCAATGATTAGACTTTCTCATTGGGAGTGCTCTACCCAGCATGGCCTCTCCTTCATGGACCTACATATCTGATCCACTAATGGAAATATTTTGGTCTGTTTCACTTATTTATTGCTCGAAATATCTTCCTATATTTGTCCTCTCCTGAAGGAGATGACTGGTCCAGGAATGTAGTACTGAGGAATGAGGTGGTAGCCTGGTGACTCACCCAGTTATTATCCTGTCATTAAGCATGGACAGTGACTGTCATTGGACTATTCTTCCATAAAGTCATGATTGGCAATCTCAATCCAGTCCTCATTTTATAGCCCACACAGAACTCTTCCCAGTAAGGGGCTTTGGATAGTGGAAATCCAGGCTGACATTATGTCCAACATCCTCCTCCTTTCCCCCACTTTCAGCCCTTCATTAATTCTTTTCAGCCCCGTTCACACATTCCTCAACCCTGCTTGTTGCAGTGTAAGCCCTAATTCTTTATCGGTATCTGTGCCCTTCCCCAATATTGTGCAACTCTACTCCAATCTGTGGTAGCCCAATGTGGAAATAATCAGACCCCCTATGACCAAGAACCCACTTTGGTCTGTGGTGGCTCACAACACAATTGTTGGAAGCACTGAACATGCAACCCTGGTCCAGAATATGTGAACCAATGGCCTGTCCCAATCCTCCCAGCATTCCTCCACAGGCATTCCATATGTAATTTAAATTATTTGGAATATATAATCTACACTTGGATTTGGATTTGTTTATTGTCACGTGTACCGGGGTACAGTGAAAAGTATTTTTCGTGAGCAGCTCAAACAGATCATTTAATACATGAAAAGAAAAGAAATAATAGGGCAACACAAGGGACACAATGTAAATACACAGACACCGGCATCGGTAAAGGATACAGGAGTGTAGTATTAATCAGCTCAGGCCATAAGAGGGTCATTTAGGAGTCTACTGTTGTTGCTACAACTGTGCCTACATTTTCCTTGGTTTTTCATTTAGCTGCACTGTCAGCCATCACAACCCCATCCAGCTAACCCTGGAATTTTTTGTCCTTTTTTTAGCCTTTTGCACCTGACTGTGGGCAACACTATGAGCAATTTAGCATTTTTTTTAAAGAAAAGCTTTGACACAGAACCCAGTTCAGATACCACACTTGAAAATGCTAAAAATATACAAGAAAACAATTTTTATGTTAGTTTCCTCTGACTTCAACTGGGAATTTAGAAGTCGCTACCGATCATTACTAACAGCAATTAACTTCTGGTTGACCTCATGTTTTTTTTAACAGCAATCAAGCTTTGTCACCTTGAAGGGACAAGTCAGATTACACAGAGTTTCACCTCAACAGTAGGATAATACATTATACAGTACCCTGTGTGACACTTTCTGCTCTTATCAAACAATGTACCATCTGACTTGTGAACAACGCCATGGGACATACACTGTTAATCACAATGGAAAAAATATATCTTCTAATAATTAATTCGGAATGCAGAGATAATTAATTTGCATCCTGATATCACCATAGGTTCTTAGCTACTGCACTGCTCTCATTTGAATAATTCTATTTATATGGTCAAGCAATAAACGTCGAATTTTGCAACGGAAAATACTTTTGATGGTCAGTATTATGTTGCCTAAGTTCAGGTGATATCAACAGTGCATGGTTCTGTTCCAGGTTGGTGTCTATTTTAATTATGGCTATTTTGTTGTTTCCTTAGGTTTGATTTGATTGCAAATGGTGGTGCATCACTCACATTGCACTTTGAGCGTGCTCCGTTCCTAAGCCAAGAGCGCACAGTCTGGCTTCCATGGAACACTTTCTATGCCATGAATACTCTCGTGATGAAGACTGAGGAAAATACCATTCCAAGCTGTGATCTGAGTGGGTTTGTGCGCCCAGAACCAATCCTTGTCTCTTCACCACTTTCAACTTTCTTTAGTTCCTCTCCCGGGCAGAACCCTATTATTCCTGAGACCCAGGTAAGTGTACAGTAAAGACAGTTTAAAATGAAATCAAACAAAATGGTGGAGACTGAGAGGAAAACAAACTCAATTCAAAGCCACCACGTTCTGAAGTTGCATATAAAGGTTCAGTGGGAGAGCCAGTGGTCTTCCCACTGACGCTGATGCCTACCTGATGCTTCCGGCAGGCAAATAAAATTCTATGTCTCCAGTTCCTTCAAGGCTCTCCACAGGATTGTATCTCTACCTCCCTAACTACAAGAGCTGACTTGGTCTCTGCCTTAGCATAGGAGCCAACAGATTTCTGACCGTTCCCACCTGACAAGCAGTAGCAGGGTGCCTGTTTAGCAATTGTCGCTCACATTTAAATAGAACCAAAACCAAAATTTGGTTTGAGCCTGAGGCCCATGTGGAATGCAGCGTGGGGTTGGATTTTGGTGCTTCCCTACTGGCGTGTTTGAAGTTGTGAGGGTGGTTTGTGGCCTTTACAATGCCTATCCATCTACTCCCAACCTTTTTTCCTTTTTTACAGGGGCCGGGGGAGGCGTCAAGCAGCCTGACAACTCTTGGGCCTATTGCGGCCCTGAAGTGGAGAATTAATGACCAGTGAAGGGGCTCAACCCACTACCACACCTCCCTCACGTCCTGCTCCTCCCGCTATTTTACCCAAGACAAGGGAAGACCCATGCCGTGCCATGAAGCCCAATAGGTTTTAGTGAGAGAGTTTGTGTCTGATAAGGGGGGGGGGGGGGGGGGGGGGAGTGTGGCACTGCATACTCAGAAAGCAGACAGCTCTCCCTTCACTGCCATCAGCCTGCAGGGTCAAACCTGCCTGGCTGAATGTTTTAAGCAGGCCTCTCCCACCGTCAATCAAATCTGTTGCCCATATGGATTTCCAGAAACTATTTAATAAAATTCCACAAAGAGATTTTAAGGGATTCACTATTCCAAGCAAGTGGAGTTCAAGTAGCATTCAACCATGATTACATAAATGGCGGAAGAGGCTACTTGGTCTGGTTTTCCAATTCCAGTTCCCGTGTTTTATATAGTGTCGTACTCCCATCAGTAATCATTGTTTATTCCTCCTGTTATATATATTGAATGAAGTAACCAATATTCCCCATACTGTCAACATTGTATTGATGACATTCATTTTTGTAAAGAAAGTACATAGGGTTATTTATCACTTGTTCGACCTTTGCAGTCTGCCAGAAACAATCTCTTTTTGTGCCTCTTCTGTGAAAGAAAATGAAAGAAAACCTTTTTTTCTTTAAATAGATTACAATAGGCAGCTTAACCTAAGCACATGTAGCGCATAAATGATTACTTTGGTGTTGCTTTGGAATGGACCAGGCTAATCCATTGTAATTGCTGTTAGCAGACAGCCAATTGTACTGCATTAAATAATGGATGATAACGAGTCATTAGCGAAGATGCATCTTGCAACCTTTCAAATTAGGCCTTAATAGCTGCTTAACCACACAGGTATTTCACAATGCTTGTGTCGTGTGTTTCAGGTTCTACACGAAGCAGTTGAAATCCCAGGCTCCAGTTTGAAGTTATGCTACCTGAGCTCCCGTACCGCTGGCTACAAATCCCTGTTGAAAGTCATAATGACTCAGTCCATTGTGCCAATCAATTTAATTAAGGTTCACCTGATGGTGGCTGTGGAAGGACATCTCTTCCAGAAATGGTTCCATTCCTCACCTAACCTCGCCTACACATACATATGGGACAAAACGGATGCCTACAGTCAGAAGGTCTACGGTCTCTCAGAAGCTGTCGGTAGGATTTTTAAGTTTGCTTTTATGTTGCACAGTCGAGAGGACAAAATATAGTACGTAACAATGAAGCAGATTGGTTAATCGGTGTGGGTTACACAATGAGCAGCTATTGGTCTGGAGTGAACTACAAGACCAAAATACTATCAGCAGGATTGGTGTAACACTGTTCATGTAGTTTTTGACATACAACTCCTGTGTTTAGATCCTTTCGATACTTTATACAATGCATGGTGGTTGAGCTATTTTTCTGTGTGAAATTTTACAATTCTGAAGTAAATTACTGTAGCCTCTGTCCATTGTGCAGTGGACAACTTCATAGCACAGATTGTCAGTTGTTGCCATGTTTGCTCAGAACATGCAGGCCAACTGACTAGCTAACACAAGACATTCCCCAGTCACTGGGATAGTTATTTTGGCCAGAAAGAAAAAGGCAAATAATGACTTCAAAACCTATGGCATGTTTTTCAGATGATGCACGTAACAGTTATTGTTTTGGCTGCCGTGAAAGGAGTAAAGTGGACCTTTTTCATAGCATCGGTAGCCAGAAACTTTATGTTGAATTGTGAACGTAGCATTTTGGAAGGGATTACCACAAAAAAAAACAGATTTTCTAAAAGAACTGTAATTTTTTTCCAAATGGGTAGTTTGGCAGAGTAAATTAAATAGTTTCTGCATTTTTAATTGTCAAGTATAACAGCTCAAAATGATGCAATCAAAGCCAATTGCAGCTATTATACAGGGAAAAAGTATAGCAATTGGGACATTTAAATGCTATGGCATAACACCAGTATATAAAGAAATAAAACTATTATGTATAATTGCAATTACGTATAATTGTATATTTATGATTTACTTATTTGTTGTATAAACATTTTTGTGTGCACGAGTGCTGATGAATTGATAGGGTAAGGGAACATGCTTTTGAGTTACTAGAAAAAACAGGATTAACCCGAGCAAAACCTCCTGCTGTCTTGTTTCGTCAGACATGGGTCAGTGTAGCGCTTTCATTTTGGAGTTAAAAGGTTGAGGTTTGAAACTGAACTCCAAAGACTTGGGCACAAATTTTGGACACTCCAGTATAGCACAAGACTAAATCGCTGGCTTTGAAAGCAGGCCAAGGCAGGCCAGCAGCATGGTTCGATTCCCGTAACAGCCTCCCCGAACAGGCGCCGGAATGTGGCGACTAGGGGCTTTTCACAGTAACTTCATTTGAAGCCTACTCGTAACAATAAGCAATTTTCACTTTCACTTTCAAGACTGAGGGAGTGTTTCACTGTCGGAGGTACCACCTCTCCGACAATGTTAAACCAAGTCAGGCCTGTCAGGCCACGTACAAAAAATCTCATGGCACTTTTTTCTTGAAGAAAATCAGGAGAGCTTTCCCTGATGTTCTGGACCATATTTATCCCTCAGCCAACATCACTTGAAACAGAAGACAGATTCTCTGATTGTCAGCATGTTTGGGCACCTGGCTGTGTGTCAACGGGCTGCCGGGTTTGCTATATTGCTCCAATAGTGACTATACATCACAGGTACTTCATTGTCTACAAAGCACTTTGGGACATTTCAAGGTCATGAAAGATCCTTGATAAATGTAAGTCTTTCTTTCCCTTGCTTTAGCTGTGTCTTCTAATTTTGCTTCCCTCGCACCAATCAGATTCTTCCCTGTTTCCTTTCATAATGTCAAAAGAACTCGCTGCTTAAACAAAAACAAAATCCACAAAAATCCATAGAAGTCAACCTATTAATGCGTTATCTCCAACTACATGTCAGTGCTAACCTTTCACTTAATTGAAGGCCACTTAGCTCTTTTGTGTTAAATGGGCTGGTGAGGTTAAGGATTTTGGGAGGGATAGCAGCTATTAAAAATGAGATTATTCGCTCAAAATTAAATCTCTAATGGAGCTCGAATTTCCCAACAAATTCGGCTGTGTGCCTATTTTGTCACCATGTTTATCAAAATGATGCTTTTCCCCACCACACAAACGCCTGTTCAGTGTGTTCTTCTGCTGCCAGATCAATCTTATGTCCCCTTCAGCATAGCAGCAGACAAAGGTCAGTTTAGTTATGTGAAGAACAGATGAAAATCGGTACTCTTCCTCTGACTTTGATTTTGACAGGAGAAGCAGCCGAAGTTGAGATCCATACTGCCACCTTCAGTCTGCGATGTTCGCAGCCACTTTGAAATGGTATGGGGGCTAAACGTGAAAGGGAAATAAAGATTTGTGTGAATGATTGGTTGGGGGGAGCAGGGAGGTGAGATTTCACCTTCGTCTATCTGTTTTTGAACAAAGGGCTTGAGCTAGGAAGTAGAATTTCAGGGCGCAAGCTCTTGAGTGCCGGTTTGCAGCTGCCGACTTCTCAGCATTGCGTACCTCAATGTGGAAATATCATCAGGCAAAACAGACAACAGCGAGTTCTGACTGGTGGACTCACTTTTTAGAGCAGGGACAAAAGCTTTTCCAGAGATGGCGTGGTGATGGAGACTTTGAGCAGTTGAGACGGAGCTCCTGAACTGGAGTGAACTTTCTGAACATTTATTGAGTGAAGCAGCAGCCAGGTTTCTGACATTCGGCCCAGTGGGCAACCTGAGGCAAAAGTCAGTTGCTGACCTAACATTGGGGTGCGAGCCTGAGAAGCTTTCAATGAGGCAGGGAGGAGGTGCTGGTCAGTAGATGTTGAGGGGAACAGCAGAGAGACTCTTGATCTCCAGGCCAGGGCAACCAACCAGCCAACAGTCAGAGGCCAGGCCAAATAAAGCCAGCACCCAGCGGCAGCCAGCCAGGAGCACACCCGCAGTCGCCGAGACCCGGACTGCCGTCCGAGAGATATGAGGTGAGCAGTCAGGAGGTGTGACGAGCAGGTAAGCACCGGTGTTGTGGTTTTCGGGGAGCAATGACGTGGCCCGACCAGTGCTTGAGGTCAGGGCTGAGAGTGAGAGGGTTGGATGGCAACCGGATCAGCGAGAGGGCAAATGCGAGGCCAGATTGCCAGCAGCCAGACAGCCATCAAGGAGCTTACCCGGTCCTCGAGGCTTGGCCACCCGAGCGAGAGGTGTGAGCACTTGAGAGATGCAAAGTCCAGGCAAGCACCAGCGTCATGTTTTTGGAGGGCAGCGGGGTGACTCAACCAGAGCCCAGGACTGGGCAGCAATACAATCGGCAAGAGCAGCGGCGAGGCCACATAGCCAGCAGGGACCTCGCAAAGAGAGAGCGTGTGGGGCCTCAAAAAAGTTTAAATCGACCTCTGCCTTGGAGGCAAAGGGCCAGGTGTGCTAACCCTACCTCCATTAAAATACTGTCCGTCCTCAGCGTGTCAATTTCCTATCTCCGTCCCCCATCCCCAACTGCTCGCCCCAACCCCATCCCCAAGCTGCATTTAGCTATGGACCACCTTGGTGTCAGAGCTTGCCAAGATTCCTCAGGCCCATATTGGTGAGCTGTATCAGGGTGTCCAATTTGTGCCTGAACAGCCCGCAGGTTTGGCCTCTCGAGCCAGGAGCTGGTGTAACTTGATTTTCTCCCCGATAAATAAAGAAGATGAAACTGGTTAAATTACTTAATACTTGACATTTTCCCCATTCTTACAGGGATAATAATGTTGCCAGGAAATTCATGTAAAGAAACATGCAAAATTATTGAATTGCTGTTAGCTTGCTTCATTAACCCTGGAATTTGGATATTGGTTATTTTGCTCAGTTACCAAATTCAGAATGAACTCAGTTGGGGGGCAGGGGGTGGGGCAGCGGCAGGGGGAAAGAGGACCGAGTACCGTAGTTTAACAATGCAGACAAGCACAATATTAATGACATGCATGTTGATGCACCCATAGAAAAGATTTCTGTCATTTTAACAAAAGCATCAACTTGTTTAAATGAAACAGAAGACTGTTCATTCTTCATATTGTGCAGCATGATTTGAAAGCAATATGCTTTTTACGCTATTGGGGGGTGGGGGGGGGAGACTTAATTAGGTGGAGCCAAAATCTGTGTTTCCTGATGTTGAGTTGGGTTGAGTTGAGAAATTCAGTCAACGCAGTCAGCGGTATATCAGCAGCAAAGCGGCCTTCACCCTGCCCAGGTACGAGGTTGGATCTTGGGATGTCAAGGGTTGTCCCCTCAAGACACCAGTGTGTCATCCCCAGGGATCCATGGAGGAACGTTCCAATGCCTGGATCAACCAGGGCAATCACTGAGCAGACAATTGGCTTGCTGAATATCCACTTGGGCTCTTCTGGCCCCTAGTCGGCCAAACATCTTCATCCCACATGATGAAAAGAGGTGACTACCTCTGAGGATACTGGCTTCGCGCTGATACATAAGCCACTGAAGCTATTAGGAGCCATGTTTCTGCTCCTTGCCCACAGTGAAATGGCCATGAGTGCACAAGCGGCATCTTGATTCTCACCTAATCTTGGCCAATCTCCTTTGTACATCATTATGAGAAGGCTAGCAGATGCTACTGTTCATCCATGTCGCATTGCCTTCAGAATACAAAGCACATTACCATCCAATAAAGATTGACCTCTAACACACCACCATAATGTTGCGTACACAGGTGAGATGTTCCTCAGTTGCCTGCATTCACCAACAACTGCCAATCATGGAGCATGACAATGCAATTTGTCCGCTAGACGGGAACATCACAAAATGTGCGCATGGTGGACACAATAATCAGGTGAAAGAAATCGCTTGGACATCTGTCTGTCTCGAGAGATGATGGACTGCACCCGGAATATGTATCACTTCAAAGAAGAAGAATCTTTTATTGTCACAAGTATGAAGTTACTGTGAAAAGCCCCTCGTCGCCACATTACGGCGCCTGTTTGGGTAAGCTGCTGGCCTTGTTCTGCATTACAAGCCAGCTGTCTAGCCCAATGAGCTAAACCACCCTTCTGCAGCTAGCACAGATGAATGGCATTGGACCAAGATCGACTGATATTTATTTTCCTTCCAGTGAGCTCCATTTTCCATCCTCTGGTCATTTCTTTGTCCTCTGTTTTTTTTCCTTGCCCTTCCCAACTGCTTGTCCTTGTGGATTCCAGTCAGGAATGAGAAATTCCCATGGATCAACTCTGATCCTGGCAACTTGAGGTCTCACTTACAGACGTCTTTGCATCCCATATGTGGGCTATCTGTTGGTCACATGCCAGCAGCAAGCTTGGCAAAGAGCACATCTTTGAGGATATGGCCTTCAACCATTCGATGCACATGGCCCTGCCAACGGAGTCGCCATTGACTCAAGAGGAAACACACTGGTGTATTTACATATTCGGAACTCTGTCCTGCCAGGAGATGCCCAATATTTATTTGAGGCAGTGGAGGTGGAAGCTGTTTAGCCACTTTACTTGGCTTGTTGTCTAAGCTTCACTACTGTCAGAGAGGGTGCTGAGAACACAAGCCTGATACGCCAGGATCTTTCAGTATCTTCAGTTAGATTACCATTGGTCCACGTTTGACCTCTCAACTTTGACATGACAGATGCACCCTTGGCAATCCTGGTGCTGCTTTCGACATCAAGGGACTTGTTGCCGGTGATTGTTGATGCAAAGTATATGAAGCTGTTATTAACCTCCAGAGTGAGGTTGTTGAATCTGATGAAATGTGGAGTCTCTATATTTTGGCCCATCACGTTGGTCTTCCTGATGCTGATGTTCAGTCTAGACTCATCGCAAGACGCCGGGAAATCGAATCTACCCGCTGCTGCAATTGAGCATCAGTGATGGGATAGCAACATGGCGCACTTGGCAACTCACAAATTCGGACATTAGGCACTTTGGACTTTGCTCTTGGCCTTGCCAAGTTGAGCAGCTTGCTATCATATGTAGGTAGACACCCCCATTTGAGCTGCTAATAGATCATAACGGCAGCATGGAGAAGAATATCCTGCAGCTGATATTGGAAACATCTGAGGTGCGATTCTCTGTTGGCTGACGCTGAAATCGCCAAACGTGATTGGGCAGAGAATAGGTTGTGATGCCAAAATGGCGGCAAGCACTGATTTGACACCAAATTTCAATTCTCCGTCTCCTTGTCAGCATCGACAATGCGTTCTGGAATTCCGGAATGCACGAACAGTAAACATAGTTAGCATGTTATTAGTGAGCCCGACCTGATATTCTCCAGGGCATCCGTCGATTCTCCGCCTCCAACGGGCCACCTTCCCGATGGCGCGGTTCACTTGTGCTGATGAGGGAGAGAGGAGGTAGGACACAGAGAGTCGCAACCATGGGCTGGCAGGCCGGACACTGGCTGGGGTGGGAGAGGGGTGGTAACGAAGAAACAGGCCAAGTGGCCGGGGTGATGCCCCCCACGAGACAAGGGTGATGTCCAGTCATGGACTGCATCGCTGTGACGTGCAAGGCAGCCATCTTGCTGCACACCCCCACAGACCTTGGCCCCTGGTTCGGCAGAGTGACACCAGGCATATGAATGAAAATGAAATGAAAATTGCTTATTGTCACGAGTAGGCTTCAATGAAGTTACTGTGAAAAGCCCCTAGTCGCCACATTCCGGTGCCTGTCCGGGGAGGCTGGTACGGGAATCGAACTGTGCTGCTGGCCTGCTTGGTCTGCTTTAAAAGCCAGCGATTTAGCTAAACCAGCCCCCACCCCCCCTCTACCCTGCACCCAATCCTCTGCTATACCCCACTCCCACTACCCATCAGCGGCCCACAGAGGGCAATGCCTACAGTAGCCCTATTGGTGCGCCGGGTGGGGGCCGCGGAGTGTACCGCTGGCAAGGGCAGTGTCAGCCGACGGTACCCCTGGCATCAGGGACAGGCACCAGGGCCAAAGACCCCCTCCATAGGACCAGGCACCAACAGGGTCGGGGGTGCAGCGGTGGGGGCGGGGCATGCGGGAGCAGAGCTATCCTGGGCCACCACGTAGGTGGCTGGGCACAGAGGGTATGAATTATATCAGACCTTTTACCCCTTGCAGACAATGGATATTGGAATTCAACCAGCTATGGTGGCCTTTCTGCTAGTCACCGCAGCCCTGGGGGATGCCCTGCGGCTGTACGAGCTGGAGCCGCTTGAGGAGGAGGAAGCTGCAGCAGCGGAGCATGCCACAGAGGAACAGGCAGCAGCTGCCCAGGATGGAGAGCCGGCTGCCCAACAGGCCAAGGAGGAGGAGGAGTTGCATGAGGCTTTGCGTGTACTGGCAGCGTCTGTCATTCGTGGCCCCGCTGGACCCAGAATGCCATCGAAGTCTCCGCTGAGCAATGAGACAGTGCAACATATCTGCCAGATCATGGCGCACCTGGCACCACGGGGGTATGGAAGAGGGCACTCGTTCCCGGTGGCTGCCAAGGTGATGGGCGCCCTGAACCTTCACACCACGGGGTCCTTCCAGGCGCCAAGTGGTGACCTGTCTGGTGTAGTAATATGCATCACTGTATATACTCAAGGGGTTAAGGTAAATACACTACAACTAAGTAACCACTAGAGGAAGCACCAGAGATGTGTATATATACACATCATCAAACAGGAAGTAGCCTCTCTCTCTTCACAGGAACGGCAGATGGTGAGCAGGACACAGACAGGCAGCTCAGATGTAACATAGACTAAGAGCTGGAGAGAGAACAAACTCACAGAAATAACGCATCTACTTCAACTCTAAGACTACGAGCTTTATTCAGACACAAGGAATAATACATGATACCAGGACTGTGTGACTTCAGAACGCTTACGAGAAAATTTACACAAGATGCAGACAAAGCATGATCGAAAACAGAAGAAAACTCAGATGGGGGGAGACTTCGCTGAGTCGATGCAACTCGTTGGAACTCCACCGCAGCTGACAACAACCAATAATTTAAGTCATAGATGGAAAATATTTAAACAAATGTTCGAACTATATATCATAGCTAATGAGTTGAGCATGGCCTCCGAAGAAATGAAAATAGCACTTCCAGCAGAACATGAAGCTAGAGAAATCTATAACTGCTTTAATTACTTGAAAGGCGAAGACAACACCAAATTCGAAGTAATACTTAAAAAATTTGAAGATTACTGCAACACAGGAACAATGCTGCTTTAAGACATTCAATGCTCACAGACAAAATTGCACAGGGAATGAGTGCTGCAAAACTCAACAGAAAGGGTTAATACTGGAAATCGCGATTGACAAGTGCAGATCACAAGAAAAAAATAGTTTTTAACAAGAAAAAAACAGCAAAAAAGTTATTTTCCACGGATCTGAAGCCGTTAAAATGGCGTCTGAGCATATTTTAAACTGCCCGGGGAACAAAAGACGCAAACCCGGGTCTGTGCATGCGCAGGAAATGGCAGCCGCGCATGTGCAATTGAAAAAATAAGTTTTGGGCGCAGATCGTTCTGCGCATGCGCAAGTCATTCTTACAGTATTTTATGCATTCTTATGCGCAGTTGAACAAAACGTTGAACAAGCCGCGCATGTGCAGTTTACGAAAAAGCGCACAGTAAAGGAAAAGCAATTTGCGCATGTCCAATCCATTCTTATGCTTTACATCATGACGTCAGAGGCCCCGGACCATGCCCACTTAAAGGGGAAATGTACGAAAATTGTAAGAAAGTGTTTTAAAGCTACAACACACAGTCTTTTCACCTTGAAAGACAGAACAATGCCTGAACCTCTACCAGAAGTTGAAAATAACCTCCGCAGCACCCTGGAACAAGCAGTTTGCATCGCTCGAAGTGAAGAGCACAATGACAAATCCAAAACCAAAGAAGATGGTTTGTTTATCGAAGAATACTACTCAGACATGGTTGAGTTATTCGGATATGATCATACAAGCCTTAGCGCCACGGTTGAAAAGTACAACACGACTCTACTCATGGTAAATTAATCCAATACCTTGATGCAATGGCAGATCGTTGATACATTGGATGACAGCAACCTTTCAAATACCCAAGAAGAAAGCGATGCGACACAGCAAGTACTGAACGACTCCGTTGAGAGAGCACAGATCGACTCCACAGCAAGACCACTGCACAACTCCACACAGAGAGCGATGAAAGACTCCACAGCGAGACGTCTGCACAGAGAGCAATGAAAGTCTCCAGAGAGCGATACAAGCCTCCACAGAGATCTTGTTGACAGACTCCAAAATGGAAGCAAATCAAGAATCCATAGCGAAGTCCATGCATGAACAAGACCATGAAGGTCTTTCAACCTTATCTGAGCAACCAGCAGCAGACTATGAAAGTCTACCAAGCTCACGTGAACAACAAAAAGACTATGAAAATCTACCCAGCTTATCTGAGCCATCAGAAGAAGACTATGAAAGTCTACCCAACTCATTTAACCAACAAGAAGACACTGAATGTCTACCCACTGTATGTGAGACAAGTGACGAACAAATTGCAATTCCCATACACGATGTGCAAGATCACAGCGAGACTGACAGATCTCAGCTCATATGTACAGAAGCATTCAACAATCAAAGTGAAACTACTCTTGAGTCCAGTGAGACCACGTCAATTAAAACCTCATATACTCTAACCTATCCACAAGAAAATTAAATCTTGAAGGTTTTGACTCCAGAAGAGGGGCATCAAGAAACCAAAGATGATTCAAGTGAACCTGAAATGACTCCAGAAAAGGAGCACCAAGGAATCAAATAGGAATCACATCAATCACAAAGGAGTGATGTCACAAAGATCAATGCAACATCAGATCATTCACACAATCCTCAAGAAGAAATGCTCAATGAAACATCAGACACCACAAAGGACACTGACACAAATAACTTTGAGAATGACTCGCTTTCACAACTTTCTGGCCTTACGGGCCCTCGCGCTACATCTGGGTGGATTCCCAGACAGTACAGCAGGATGAAATGAATGAAATGAAAATCGTTTATTGTCACAAGTAGGATTCAAATGAAGTTATTGTGAAAAGCCCCTAGCCGCCACATTCCGACGCCTGGTCGGGAGACCAGTTCAGGAATTGAACCCGCACTGCTGGCCTTGTCCTGCTTTACAAGCCAGCTGTTTAGCCCACTGAGCTAAACCAACCCCAGGATTGTCGGTGGCCTGTTTTGATTCCGTCCTATGATGTGTTGGCAGCCGTCCTCTGCTGCGTCCAGGCCCAAATGGGCCCGGCTGCTGCTTGGGTGTCCCAGGTGATGTGGCGCTGCCCCCGTTCTGCCCGCTGTTCACCAGATGCACCAGGGACAGGAGGGAATCCAAGGTGCTGCGGAGTTCCTGCACCTTCCCTGCTGGAGTCCCATCAAATCTGGTGCCTGATGGCTCCGGGCTGCTCCATGGGATGGGGGGGAGGGGGGTGAGGGTGAGCGGATCTATCCCCTGAGGCTCCCCCACCTCCTGGTTCTACCTGGTCTGGAGGCCCTCTCTGGTCTTGACCAGGGTCTGTATGCTGTTGGCTATGGAGCACAGGGAGTGGACTATCTCCGTCTGGAACTGCGCCGCATCACCCATTCACTGTGCCACCACCTTCTGGGTTTGTGTCACATCAACCAGTGACTGCACCATCTCTCTCTGGGACTGGGCCACCTCCCTCTGTGTCTGTACCATACCAGCCGGTGCCTTGGCAATGCTGCTGACATTCCTAGCCATGGCCTTCTGTGAGTGGGCTACGCTCAGGAGCATGACTGCGATTTCCAGCTGGCTCTGGCATATGCTTCTTTGTGCTGGGCCTTGGACAGCGTCTGCACAGAATGCACCAGGCCTTGGACATGCTGATCCATAGCTAAAACCATCAGCCCCAATGCCTCCATTTAGGACGCCACCCGTGCAATATTTGCCTGGGAGGCACACCTGGTCGGCACCACCTCCTGCTCCTGCACACTGTTGGACTCCTCCAATTGCACCTGCAGGTGCTGGATGCTTGGCAACAAACCCTCATTGGCCCCTGCGACTGAATCTCCACAATCGATGGGACTGTTTGTTCCAGAAAACCCATCCGGACGGCAGCTAATCCCTGGGTTGGGCCTGTCCTCCGACCATCCATCCCCTCAGGTGTTCCTACCTTAACCTGCTGTAACAGATCAGCTGTGTGGTGCACACCAGAGAGTGTCCCAGGAGCCTCTTTACTCAAGTGCCCAACTGAGGGGAGAGTCTCTGGGATGGTGGAGGCTGCTGGAAACCGCTGTGACGGGAAGTCAGTGTCATCCGCAGACTTAAGCTCCAGGGTGTCCTCCGTCTCAGCTGGTGTCGGAACTGCTTTCAGAATCGGTGCACGGTTCACAGGGTGGGGGGGCTCCGGCTGTGGCACTGGCTGAGGGCGGGGGACACCAGATGGGTCTGCCCCATCTCTAGCAGGTCTTGCAAGAATAAGAAAAACACAACTCCATCCTCATCAACCAAGTCCAAATCCCAACTCTAATTTCATCAGTCCTTCAGCCTTAACGAACGCCCCCACCGACACAAAATAAAAGTCCCTTTTGTGAGTCACTCCCTGCTTCATAGATCACCCATGCAAAGGCCGCGTCCATCTTCTCGCCAGCTCCACTGTCAGGTCTTCGTATATTCGTATACCAACACCTTCCCACTCACAGCTCTGCTTCACCCAACTCAAGACCTTCTCCTTCACGTGGTATCTGTGGAAGGAGACTATTACCGCCCTTGGTATCTCATTTGTCTTAGGCTTCAGCCTTAGCGACCGATGTGCTCTGTCCAACTCGTAGCGGGAGGGACCTTCCCCCTCCCCCATCAACTCCACAATTAGATGATGTGTTGGGTATGCTGGGTCTGCGAGGACTGCGTTTACTATAGCAGTGAGAGAGACAGGTACCGACACTTGGAGAAATACAACTCTATTTTATTGAACTACCAACTGTCAAACATACTTAACCTGTGGGTTGACACTATGCTGAGTTGACTGGAGACCTGAGGCTAACCTGACCAGACTAACTTACCACCACATGGTGGATGTTCGTGTTGTTGCTCACAGGCTCTGACTGTCTCAGAGGCTGCATCCCAAGAGAGCGAGAAAACTAGTGCCCTCTGGCTTTATAGTGGCCGTATCCTGTCTGGTGATTGGCTGCTGTGTTCTGTGTGTTCATTGGTCATCCTGTATGTCAATCGATGTCTGTCTGTGCACCATCATATGCTTTTGTGTGTATATTATGACATTAGATATAACTCTAAAGGGATATGGAAGGGAAGGCAGGATCAGCACTGAACTTGATAATCAGCCATGATCATAATGAATGGCAGAGCTGGCTCGAAGAGCTGAATGGCTCCTCCTGCTTCTATTTTCTATGTTTGCTTTTGAAATGGCTGTTTGTCACACAGAGTCTATGGTAACCAACTCTGCCCATTTTGGTTCATCTTGCTGATACCCTCAGCACAATGGCCTAGCTGTGCAGTTGTTACCCACCCGTGCGTTGAAATCCCCTGGAGGTTAGAGTTGCTAATCTGGATGGACATACTCCCTTGGTGGAAGTGGTCTTATGGAAATCTTACAGCATGGCACGAGCAGGTGAATTTCTTCACGAGCCTAATTTCCCATCCACCCCGCATCTCATCTCACTTCCCTTGACTACTCTCCCAGACACTTTTTTTTGCTTTCTCCTTTCTCTCCTCGATAGCATTGAACCTTATTACGACCTGGTTTGGCCAGGTCCCTATTGCGGAGGACTGTAGAAGTACATGATTAGCTCTTTAAAAAGCTTGCAATCTAAAATGCAGCAACCTGGTCGGGTCTTTTAAATGTTTAATTGTGACTTCCAACACGAGTTGTGCTCAACATCCCAAGATTAGAAGAGAACCGATCACAAATAATAAAACACTGCATTTAAAATCGAAGACACTCCTGTCCACTGTCTCTTCAGGGTCGAAATAATGTGCTTGAAACTTTCACAACTGATACAGGCGCAGGAAAGGCCCGGACTTTAAGCAGCGCCCAGGTCGTGATTTCCTATGCGACCCAAGCTCCTGACAATTTATGAAGTTCAAACATTTTTTCAACTGAATGAATGAGACTTCGCAAACAAACAAGTTCTAAATCAGCAGCTTTGCCGGCTACACTGTCTTAAGTCAAGTGACCCATTTCGGCCTTTTTAATCAGTGGTGATATTCCCTCTTTCTTCGAGTCCCAGGACTTGTTTTCAGCCGCATGTGGAGGTCAACTCGAGGTTCAGACACTGCTGGTGGAGAAATACAGGCCGTGGCAACAGCCATGTTTGTGAGTGTGGCATGTGTGTGCGCTCACTTTGCGTGCGTCTATCAAGCTGCGACTGGTGCAGATGTTGTGATTATCAACATTCATGAATGGACTGTGGCCAGGGACTATAGAATTATCTTTTTAAAATCTCCTGGACTGCTTTTAATATCCGTTGGGAGATTGGTGGTGAATCCAGTAGTCTCCTAGCCATTCCAGGAGGGTTGCCAACCTTATGTAAGGTGCAGCCTCTCCGTGCTGGGAATTCTCCTGATGGCAGCATCAGGTGACTCATAGAATTGATCCTTGACATTTGAGGTGGAGGTGAGTGATGGGGCATCGATGCACAGGAGGTTAACTGGGCCCATGATTGTTGACAAGTGGTGTATAAGGAATCAATCTTAGTCTTCTGTGAGGGGTCCAGTCACTGTGAGGAGAGTATTCCTTACTGTGAAACCCATTCCATGCTCGGGTGCTGCCTCTTGGGGTTTTCCCCTGCCAGAAGAACTTGTTGGTTTCTTTTTAAGGGGCCCACTTTGATGTGAAAGATTGCTTGAGTTTGCCTTGCCTGGTACATGGATTAGCTACCCGCCTGTCAAGAGATGACGACTGTCTAAACTCAAGCACCAAATGAAGCAAGTACGCTATGACAGAACTTTACCGAACTGTCTAGGGCCTGCCCAACTTGAAAAGGGCAGTATCGATCTAATGAGATGTGATAATCTCTCACGTCACTGGAAGTCATCCCTGCTGTTTGTGCTCTATAGCAATCGAGCAAGAGCTTAAACCTGATAACTGTTGATTCCTATGTTAACCCAAAGTAAACCCTGAAGTTGAAGTATCCTCACGAGGGCAAAAGCAGATTGGATATCGATCCTCACGAGGGCAAAAGCAGATTGGATATAGATCTTGAGTTGGCCAAGCAACAGCACGGTCATTGTCCCTACAACACATGGACTGCAGCAGTTCAAGAATGCGGCTCGCCGCCACCTTCTCAAGCACAATTAAGATGGGAAACAAATGCGCTGGCCACATCCTACGGACAATTTTTAAAAAAATAAGCATCTTGATCCCCAGCTGCTCACCGCCTCTGCAATCTCTGTCCAGGCTGCTTTGGTCAAGCATGAGGGTTTTCTGATTCCATCCCTGAGAAAGAGCTGCTCCTGCCATTCCCAGAAAAGCAGACGGAGAACCTGTAGGGAGGCCTTTCTTACCTGTCCCACCCTGGATTGTGTCAGATCGTGGAAATCGACACCTATCTGCCCACTTCCCCTTCCCCGCCTCATAATTGCATGTGGGGAATGCGCCTGTCACATGAACTTACAATTTACATCGTAAATGTGTTAGTTGCAGCTCCTGACATGCGAGTGGAAGTGGTGCCCATTTCTGGTCCCACCTTTGGGATCCACACTCCTCATTAAATTCAGCCTGGAGCTTTCTGATCAGATTTCTACCCGCTTCCGCAAGATTTCTCCCCACGTTAAAACCCGTACAAATTGAGCAACACATAAAATACCAGCATTAGATGGATTTGCTTCAAACAAGCAGGATCTTTATTTTAATATTGCAGGCATAGTTAATGTTCAGTATAGCAAATCTTGTGGGAAAACACTGTAATATCAAGATTTCATGGGCCTTTTTTATTCCATCTACAAATAGAAGCTTTTTTTTTCCTCCTGGCATCAATGGGCTTCCCAATGGAAATCCATTTTCTGAATTGTTTTTGAAGATTGCAGACAATGGATTAATATTGAGCAGATTGGGTTGCGCGAAAGATGCTCTGTGGCCACGATACTCGCATCACCACATCATTCAGCATATCTGCACGCCCCAGTACAATTAACGAGCAATGGTTTTGGGAAGGGTTGCCACCACAAGACTCTGTATTGTCAGAAAGCCAAATTCAAAACTGTGCCATCTACTCCAAGGATACGCCTCAGCTGCCACAGGGACAGCATATCCAGTGATCATAGCCACTCGCTTTATCCTTTAACTTTTGTCCCACCACCTTGCTGGCATCCTTTTTATTTAATGATTATTGGAGTGTGAACTACATTATATGAATGTATTGTCCAGGCAGCAGCAATCCACAACAGAAAATTGTTCTATTCTGTACAAAATGGCAATCCCTTTACAGAGGAGTTTTGCTGATTATGGGCAGCATGGTAGCACAGTGGCTGGCACTGTGGCTTCACAGCACCAGGGTGCCAGGTTTGATCCCCTGCTGGGTCACTGTCTGTGCGGAGTCTGCGCGTTCTCCCCGTGTCTGCGTGGGTTTCCTCCGGGTGCTCCGGTTTCCTCCCACAGTCCAAAGACGTGCAGGTTAGGTGGCTTGGTCATGCTAAATTGTCCTTCATGTCCAAAAAGGTTAGGAGGGGTATTGGGTTATGGGGATAGGGTGGACGTAAGTGGGTCGATGCAGACGCGATGTGCCGAATGGCCTCCTTCTGCACTGTATATTCTATGATGGAAATCAGGGAGGGGATACATGTCGCAGTCTCCCCACTGTCCTGCTGCTAGCCACAGTATATTTCCTGGCAGAAAGTGGTGCAGCAAAGCTTTTCCACCCCCAAACTGGGGTCAGGGGGCCCGTTGCCGTGGGCTAAGAACCCTACAAAATGTCTGCTCTCTCACAATAAGGCCCTTCCCAAAAGAAAGTAAAAATCTAAACACGCTCAATCAAATCGCCCCTGCCCAATATTAAAATGGCCGCTCGGACTGCTCCATTATACAAGCAAGGTTGATCATCAGCCTCAGCTGCACTTTCCTACCACCAGGTCACACCTCACAGAATCAAAGAGTGCAGAAGGAGGCCATTTGGACCATTGTGAGTGCACCGGCTCTCCCATTGAACAATCCACCGAGTTCAGTTTCCCCGCCTTCTCCCTGTCACTCTACGCATTCTTCCTTTTCAGGTAACATTCTCATTCCCTTTTGAATGCTTCAATTGAATCTGCCCCACCACTCCAGATCCTAACCACTCGCTGTGTGAAAAGGATTGTCTTAAAATAATTTTGCTTCTTTTACTAAATACTTTAAATCGATCCTTTAGTGAGTGGGAACAGTTTCTCCCTAACTTCTCTGACCAAACCCCTCATGATTTTGACTACCTCTATCAGGTCTCCTCTCTGCTTTATTTTCTCCGAGGAAAACGGTCCTAATTTCTTCAACCTATCTTCTTAACAGAAGTTCATCATCTTGGAATCATTCTTGTGAATGTTTTCTGCACGCTCTCCAATGCCTTCATGTGCTTCCTAAAGTGCAGCGCCCAGAACTAGACTCAATGCTCCGGCTGAGGCTGAACTAGTGACCTATACAAGTTCAACATAACCTCCTTGCTCTTGCACTCTATGTTCCTGTTAATAAAGTCCAGGATTCTGTATGCTTTATTAACCACTCTCACAACTTTTCCTGCCTACTTCAGTGACTAATGCACATAAACACCCATTTTCCTTTGATCTTTCGATTCTTTTAGAATTGTACTCTTCATTTTACATTGTCCCTCCATGTTCTCCTCCCTATCAAATTTAATCACTTCACATTTCTCTGTATTGAACCACATCTGCCATCAATCTGCGCATTCCACCAACTTGTCTGTGACCTTTTCTACACAATCCTCCTCACAGTTCACAAAGCTTTCAAGTTTTATATCATCAGCAAACTTTGAAATTGTCCCCTGTACACCGAGGTCCAGGTCATTAATATATAACCAGAAAAGCAAGGCCCCAACATTAACCCTTGGGGAACTTCACTACAAACCTTCCTCCAGCCCAGAAAAACGGTACTCACGTTAGATAGGGGGCTTCAGCGAAGAATGCATGGCCAAGGCCTCTCAAAGCCCTTGCCGGAGCTCCTCAGTAAATCTCTGGAGTCCCTGAAGCAACCTGAAACCGCCCCCACCCCACAACACTCTTGCAGGGCACCCAAGCCTGATAAGCAAAAAAATGCCACCCTGGCAGTACCAATCTGGCACCCTGGCAGTATCCTTGCCAGCTTTAAGTGCCACCTGGGCACCTTGGCAGTGCCAAGTGTTGCTCGTTATGCTTTCCCTTAATTTGCTCTGTTTTAATTACCTTTGCTCAAGAGGCGCCAGGTATCTTTCTGATACCACCACAGGGTTCAAAGCCGAATACTGATCAATGACTCGATACACCAGTTAGTAAGTTTGAAATCAATACACATTTATTTACACACACAGTCAATTATTACTCATGCATAAACTCTACTCGCTAAACTACAACTACCACTAAAGCCTATACTTAGCTTCGAGTGGCCCACTCAGTCAGAGGAACAATGGCCATTGTCCGGTTCTGATACTGCTGGCTTCGAACTAATACGGAATAGTAGCTAGGAGCGTCTATCTCGTAGCGTGCGTTGACCTTAGACTTACTTGGCTGGTGCTTGGCGGGCCTCTCATCGCTGAGAGCCAAATGCCAAGGTAAGAGTTCTTCCAAGAGCTTCCAAGAGCTTCCAAGAGAGTGAACTGACCTTGGGGACTCTGTTTTATAGCCCTCAGGGGATTCGCGCCCTTCTGGGCAGACCCCGGACTTGGTCCCAATTAATTGGACCATGTCCCAATCGTTCGTATTGATTTTCTCCAATCCCGGGGTTGTTCCCTGATCGTTGGGCGGGCCCTATGTAACCGTTGGCCTGCCTTTGTTTTAGCTTCCTTCCTGTGTTCCCAAAACACCATTCTCCTTATAAATTTTCCTTCTCCTATTCACCACCAGTCCTACAACCTTCCCACACCTCATGGCCTCTCCACTTCCATTGCTTTGATCGGTGACCAGGCTATCTATAACCAATTTCTTTGTATTGCTCACCATTCTCCCCTAACCCCGTCCAACCTCACCTCCTTCTACATTCTCCTCAGAAAAAACTTTCCACTTCGCCAACTCTCGAACCTTTAACCCTCTATTCACCACAATACTTCTGCAACCATTAATTTGCTCAGTTCCTCTCTCACCTCCACCTATGATGCTTTTATCCTGCTAAAAGATATTTACCATCTCCACTCCTGGACATTTTCCCCCAGTATGGCATTCATCTTCATTCTTTCAGTTCGAGGGATGAGCATTTAGAATCATCAAATGATTGCAACACAAATGGAAACGATTTTGCCCATTGTGTCCATGCTGATTTGCTATGAGAGTAACTTAGCTAGTCCCATTCCCTGCCTTTTCCACATAGCCACTTAAGCGTATGCAGTGCATAACTTGCTTGGTCATCCATCACTATGATCTGACCAGAGTATACCAATCACTATCTAGCCATGTTGTTCTCTGACAAAACCACCCAATACCCCAGGACTATCCTGGGGAGCAAAAATAGTTTCCCTTCTGTATTAACTATCTCTTTAAACTCCTTTCCCTGTCCCCACCACCTTCACCTCCAGGAACATAGAAGGAGCTTACATCTTACACACCTTGAGAATTAACACTAAAGGGTTGAAATTGATTCCACATGCATCTGTTTTACAAGCGTTGAATGTACGTTTCTGGTACCCATTTTTTTAAAAGTATTTTTAGTCAGGTTTTGCAGAATTTGTCATAAAAGAACAGTAATAACAAAACGAACTAGAGTGAATATTAACATAGTGTAAAAAGGAAATATAGAATAACAATTAAATAGACATTACCCCACGTGACCCAGTCTTCCCACACCATCCCAATGAACCACTCACCCCCTACACCCCCCCCCCCCCCCCCCCCCCCCCCCCCCTCACGGTGCCTAGCTCTATCTTTTTTTAAAATATTTTTTTGAAAAAATTTTTATTCAAGTTTTCAACAACAAATTTTATCACAACAGAGAAAAACAGTAACCCCTCCCCTCCAATACAAAAACAATAAATTAACAAGAAAAATAAATAAGCATAAAACCATGAGAACAAACCCCCATAACGAACCCATAGCCCTCTCCCCCCCCCCCCCCCCCCCAACCCCGGCTACCTTCCCCCGATTCCCGTCCATTATCCCCCGATTCTTGGCCACCCGGCTATTCTTCCTCTTGTTCGTTGGCCACAAACAGGTCCCGGAACAGTTGCATGAATGGCTGCCACGTTCTGTGGAAGCCGTCGTCTGACCCTCGGATGGCGAATTTCATTTTCTCCATTTGGAGAGATTCTGAGAGCACCGTTCACATCTGTCCTCCACCTCCGGGAAGAACCTACTCATACGGTTTCTCGTTAAGTGGGCTCTATGTACCACTTTTAGTTGCGTCAGGCTGAGCCTTGCGCATGTGCGGTGGAGTTGACCCTATGCAGTGCTTCGCTCCAGAGTCCCCACCCTATCTCAATCCCCAGGTCATCCTCCCATTTCTTTCTTGTTGCGTCCAGTACGGTGTCGGCCCTTTCTACCAGTCGGTCATACATGTCGCTACAGTTCCCTTTATCTAGGATACTTGCGCCCAGTAGGTCTTCCAGTAGTGTCTGTCGTGGCGGTTGTGGGTACGTCCTTGTCTCCTTTCGTAAGAAGTTTTTGAGCTGCAGATACCGTAGCTCGTTCCACCTGGCTAGCCGAAATTTCTCTGTCAGTTCGTCCAGTGTTGCGATCCTGCCGTCCGTGTATAGGTCCCTGACTGTCAGTGTCCCCCCGTCCTGCCTCCACCTTTTGAAGGTGGCGTCAGTCAGTGCTGGTGTGAACCTATGGTTGTTGCAGATGGGAGCCTTGTCCGACATTTTGGTCAGGCCAAATTGCTGCCGCAGTTGGTTCCAGGATTGGAGGGTGGCTGTCACCACTGGGCTGCTGGAGTGTTTATTGGGTGGAGATGGGAGTGCTGCCGTGGCGAGGGCCCGGAGGGAGGTCCCCATGCAGGGGGCCTCCTCCGCGCGCACCCACTTGGCCTCTGGCTCATGGATCCATCCCCTTACTCGCTCGGCTGTTGCCGCCCAGTGGTAGAATTGTAGGTTTGGGAGGGCTAGCCCCCCCCCCTGGATTTTGTTTTTTGTAGGACCTTCTTTGGGATCCTAGCATTTTTAACCCCCCCCCCCCCCCCCCCCCCCCCCCCCCCATACGAACACCATGATTAGTTTGTCCAGCGCTTTGAAAAAGGCCTTGGGGATGTAGATCGAAATGGATCTAAACAGGAAGAGGAACCTGGGCAGTACGTTCATTTTGATCGTCTGGACTCTCCCCGCGAGGGAGAGTGCTGGTACCCATTTTATGGACAAATGTCCTACACCTCAAAGACCCAGAAAACTCGGCCAACCTGAAATTGGGTTGGGCTATTTTCAGGCAGTCAGGGCAGCTTCCTGAAACAGCTGACCCCTTCCGTATGCTAATTAGGAGTCTAATGTCTAATTTAGGACCTCTGTTGGAATTGGGATTCCCTGAATGGAGCAGGCATCAGGTCCCCGGTGCCCAGGTTTTCTTGATATGTATGTGGCCTAACCAACGGCTGTCACTGAAAAGGTTTCTAAAAAATTTTTTTTATTGATGTAGAGCTAACGGAAGCAGGAATGACCCACATAGGTACTCCATTCTCCTGCTGGCTACAACCTGATTTTTCCCTCAGCCCTACCCCCACCAGGACTGGACCTGAAGGTCATTGCCAGCCTGGCAAACAATGCCACAGTGAGTGAATTGGAACTGAAATAAATACCGTGGAAATAAAGATTTCAATATTCCAAATAAGGAACAACAGAAGATTATGGTTTACTTTCACGGATCCACAGTGAAGTAAATATTGAAAAGAATCTGATTGCAACCTTTCCAATTAATGCATGGCATTAATCTTTGCAAAATGAAGTCTGAGAAAGTTTGTGTTCATGCATCCTTTGTAGATGTCTGATAACCAGAATACAAAAGAAATAAGAGAAGGCAAGAATGTGCTTACTGATTAAATGTATTTTACATATTGTACACCTCTGCTAGCACTGTCATGTTTGTTCAGTGATTAAGGCTGTCTATGGGACTCCCAGAAACAGTTTCCTCTGGCTGTCTTCAGTCTCATTTTGGACCTAGTTCACAATGTTTACAGTTTATATTGCAGTATAATGGCAGCAGGCATGTGAGCTGGGATTAGAATGTTGTGAGGCAGGTTAGTTTTGCCTAACTGATGATTGTGTTGTTGTATTAATGATCCTGCTCAGTACGAGAGGAACCACAGATGGTAGGCAGTGTTCCCTCAGAAATAAGTCCTGGAGGTCAGCTTCTCATCACATAGGAGAGGAGGTCAGCAGGAATATTCGCACACTCTCACCACTCTCCCATACCTCCTGAAGGCCTGGCTCGACAAGCGCATTGGCAGATTTCCTGGGACCAGGTTTTATGCTGCCTCTCAGCCCGAACATGTGGTGCTGGAAGAGAATTGAATGTTTTCTTCTAAAATATAACTTCACAGTTTTCTACGTCCTGGTACGCAGGAGGGAGAAATTCAATAGTGTCACCTGGCTCTGTTGCTGTTGATTCTAATGTAATCTTTTGTTTGTCTTTTTCCTGTGACCTACCAACCCAAGCATTCAACATCAGCTCCAATTTTGCAACGGCAACCATGCATACAGACTAACCTGGCAGGTCTTCATAAAAATACCCTTTGCATAACATAAAACAAAGAACAACTTGCATTTATGTAGCATCTTTCACAACCTCGGGGTATACTGGTGCTTTGCAGCTTCGCATTGCAGATCATGTTGTGATGTAGGAAATGTGGCAGTCAATTTACCCACGTAAAATCCCATGAATAGCAATGCAGTAATGGCCGGATAATTTTTCTGAGGGATAAATATTGGCCCTGGGGAGAACTCCACATAGAAAAATACTGTGGAGCCCATTAATTCCACCGTAGAGGGCAGGAAGGACTTGAGTTTAACATCTCATCTACAAGGCTGCATCTTCACTCGGCATTCCACTGGAATATCACATTAAATAATACTCTCAAGCCTCTGGAGTTTGGTTTGAACACTCAACCTTCTGATTCCAAGCCAACCAGTGCTACTCACTGAGCCACAACTGACATGCAGCCAATGAGCGTCTGTTAGTTCTTTTTAACCATGCCCAAAGTGAATAATGGCCTCATGCAGTTTATCGTGATTCTGTTTATTTCCCTTCTGTGTTCTCATTATCTTGCATTTATCCACGTTAAGAGCCATTTGTCGCTCATCAACCTACAATAAATGCTCGCCTTTTGTCAGTGATATCCCCATCCTGTGAAAGAAACCTTCCTGACCTGCTGAGGTCCTGTTAGTTTGCTTTCACCCTATTGTTTGAAATCTGTCCTCTTCCAAATCAGCACCCTCTTCAAATGTAGCTGTGCGTATTCCGTAAACAACAAATATTGCACATAAAATATGAACAGTAGTTTGTGACTGAAGTAAATACTCCCCATGTGGCTCCCCCGATAGGATAGTAAATTTGTGTAGTTGAGCACTATAATTCAAAAATGCCCGGATTCAACTCCCAGCTGGACTCGTGTGCAATAGTGTTCCAGGTGAAATACCTGGTTAATGAGGGGTAAAACTTCAGCTTTTGAATGCTATCCAGATACATGCTGCTGGAAGTGCGTATTTCTGGATGCTGGCTAAAGGGAGGAAATGGTTTAGTTCTGGAGCTTCCTGCTGCCAGTCAGCAGGCACTAGAAGTGAGAAATGAACCCAGAAAATGCTGGAAATACTCAGCAGGTCAGACAGCCTCTGGGGAGAAACCATGTTCACATGTCAGGTCGATAATGACCCTTCATGAGATCGGAGAAAGGATAGAACTGCAGAATCTTTACGTGCAGAAGGATCCATTCAGCCCATCTGGTCTGCACTGACTCTGTTAAAGAGCTTCTACCTAATCCCACTCTCCTGCCTTATCCCCGTAACCTTCCATATTTATTTATTTTCAGATAGTAATCGACTCCCTTTTGAATACCTCGATCAAACCTGCCTCCCCCAGTTGGTTCCAGACTCCAACCACCTTCTGGGTGAAAAAAAATGTTCCTTATAATTTTTATTCCTTTTCGGCCAATTATATTGAATCTGTACCCTCGAGGTCTCTCTTGAGTGGGAAGAGCTTCTCACTATTGTCATGTGAGAGTACCTTTAAGAAATGTACCTTTAAGAAATGGGTGTTTATTAGTGATATCAGAGTATGGGTGGAGCTGGGCTGTCTGTCAGCTTTTTACTTTCGTTTTAGGCTGTTTGCTGCAGGGTGTGTTTACTTTTGTTTTCAGTGTTGGAGCTGAAGCCAGACAAAGCAGGTGTATTGCTGTTCTCTCTGCCATGAAAATACTATCTCTTGATCATTTGGTGAATTCAGAATTATAAATGTTCTCAGTAGTGAATGTAAACCTAATGTGCTTCTGTTAAAAGGTGTTTCTTTTGTCTTCTGGATGTTGTTTGGGAAGTTTTAAGGATTACTCAGTGTTGTATTCTTTGGGGGTTGTATTTGAATTGATGGTTGCTAAGATGTTCACTGTATGTTTTAAAAAGGTTAACTTGAGTTCATAGAATAAACATTGTTTTGCTTTAAAAAATACTTTTCGATTTCTGCTGTGCCACACCTGTAGAGAGGGCCGTGTGCTCCCCATACCACAATCTATTAAAAGTTGTGGGTCAGGTGAACTCCATCATACACTTTGGGGTTCTCTAAACCCTGGCCCATAACACTATTTATCCTGCCCATACCCCTCAGGATCTTAAATATCTCTATCAAGTTTCCTCTCAGCTTTCTTTAGTTCAAGGGAAACAGACCCAACCTCTCCAATCTATCCTCATAGCTACAGTTCTTTATCCTTGGAATTATTCTTGTGAATCTCAACTGTGCTCTCTCCAATCCACCTTTCCATCCTTCTTCAAGTATGGTACCCAGAAGGGGACACAGTACTCCAGATGAGGCCTTCTAGTGTCTTATACAAGTTCATCATGGCCTCCTTACTCTTCTACTGAATGTCCCTAAAGTTTAAGATACAATGGGCGCGATTTAATGGAAAGGTTTCTAAGTGTCACTTGTGGGGGGGGGTTTGCTGGGAGTTTGGTCCCCGTTTTTGGAGACTAGTACGAAACAGGGCTCGCCAGAGGTTTCCGAGGTGAAGGAGATATAAACTACATATTGAAGTGAGACTAGCTATCCCACTCTAATATGCAGATTTGCCAAAAAGTGATACCGCTCACGATTGCGCTGGATCTCGCAAGGCGTTGCGACCCAGATAGAACCCGGGAGCGGGTCTCCGGGCTTCTATTGGCGAAATTGCGCCAGGGCGTGCTGCTTTTCGGGTACAGCGTGACCATTCAATTGCGCCCATTGTAAAGTTGACCATTCCAGGTGTCTTCATTTCCTACTTCTCTAACCAGCTTCAGGTTGGCGGAAAAGCCACACAGCCTTCATCACTCATTCCTTTGTTCAAATTGGAGTCATATCTTCATTTGTCATTTTTAAAGACAGGATGCACAGCTTCAGCAGAGTGCTTAGCTTCTGTTCAACAGAACAGGTTAGAATCAGGATTGACACAAAGCAGCTGAGAAACTGGTGGATTAGTCAGTATTTAAAAACCCGGCAGGTAGGGTTAAATTCCTCCCTTTGGAATTCAGAACTTTACTTTAATCAAACGGATGCAGTATATTATACATTAAATTTTAGTCTAATCAGAAAAGAGGAAAAAATTGAATGCTTTACTAAGCCCTCAACCATAGCTTCCTGTGTTATAATTGCATTTTAAGCCATACTCCAAAGTTATCTAAAAGACGAATTTGTCTTTGGGAAAAAGGCTTTTTATAAGAGATGAAGGATTGTATTGACTTTGCACTGTCTTACATAGAGTTGTAGATTATAGGCTTATATTATGTTCATTTTGTGACACGAAGAATCTATTTTGGTAGCGTTTATTATCCTCTTAACCTGAACAGGCACCTTTTCTCCTGATAACTGCCTGGAACCCATAAAAGTTCCCAAACACTTGCATATTTACCAAGTTGAGTTATTATTTGAAGCAAGCTTGTTCAATCTTATAGTGTGAGGGGCTACATTTCAATTTTTTTCTCACTCAAGGGACAATTGAGCAAACTTTGAAAAGGTAAAGGCCGGGATTCTCTGATCCCGCCGCTGCAATCGACAATCACGGTTAGGCAGAGAATGGTGCCTCCACTGACTCCTTATCAAATGCCTTACTGAAATCCATATACACCACATCCACGGCCCGACCTTCATCAATCTGTCTTGTCATATCCTCAAAAAAATTCAATGAGGCTTGTGAGGCATGACCTGCTCCTCACAAAGCCATGCTACAGGAATAGTGCCAGAGGACTGGAGGATAGCAAATGTTGTCCCCTTGTACAAGAAAGGGAGTAGAGATAACCCCGGTAACTATAGACCAGTGAGCCTTACCTCTGTTGTGGGAAAAGTCTTGGAAAGGTTTATAAGAGATAGGATGTATAATCATCTGGAAAGGAATAATTTGATTAGAGATAGTCAACATGGTTTTGTGAAGGGTAGGTCGTGCCTCACAAACCTCATAGAGTTCTTCGAGAAGGTGACCAAACAGGTGGATGAGGGTAAAGTAGTTGATGTGGTGTATATGGATTTCAGTAAAGCGTTTGATAAGGTTCCCCACGGTAGGCTATTGCAGAAAATACAGAGGCATGGGATTCAGGGTGATTTAGCAGTTTGGATCAGAAATTGGATAGAAGACAAAGAGTGGTGGTTGATGGGAAATGCTCTGACTGGTGTCCAGTTACTAGTGGTGTACCACAAGGATCTGTTTTGGGGCCGTTGCTGTTTGTCATTTTTATAAATGACCTGGAGGAGGGCGTAGAAGGATGGGTGAGTAAATTTGCAGATGACACTAAAGTCGGTGGAGTTGTGGACAGTGCAGAAGGATGTTACAAGTTACAGAGGGACATAGATAAGCTGCAGAGCTGGGCTGACAGGTGGCAAATGGAGTTTAATGCAGAAAAGTGTGAGGTGATTCATTTTGGAAGGAATAACAGGAAGGCAGAGTACTGGGCTAATGGTAAGATTCTTGGTAGTGTGGACGAGCAGAGAGATCTCGGTGTCCATGTCCATAGATCCCTGAAAGTTGCCACCCAGGTTGAGAGGGTTGTTAAGAAGGCGTACGGTGTGTTAGCTTTTATTGGTAGAGGAATTGAGTTTCGGAGCCATGAGGTCATGTTGCAGTTGTACAAAACTCTGGTGCGGCCGCATTTGGAGTATTGTGTGCAGTTCTGGTCGCCACATTATAGGAAGGATGTGGAAGCATTGGAAAGGGTACAGAGGAGATTTACAAGAATGTTGCCTGGTATGGAGGGAAGATCATATGAGTAAAGGCTGAAGGACTTGAGGCTGTTTTCGTTAGAGAGAAGAAGGTTAAGAGGGGACTTAATTAAGGCATATAAGATGATCAGAGGATTAGATAGGGTGGACATCGAGAGCCTTTTTCCTTGGATGGTGATGTCCAGCACGAGGGGACATAGCTTTAAATTGAGGGGAGATAGATATAGGACAGATGTCAGAGGTAGGTTCTTTACTCCGAGAGTAGTAAGGGCGTGGAATGCCCTGCCTGCAACAGTAGTGGACTCGCCAACACTAAACGCATTCAAATGGTCATTGGATAGGCATATGGACGATAAGGGAATAGTGTAGAGGGACTTTAGAAGGGTTTCACAGGACGGTGCAACATCGTGGGCCGAAGGGCCTGTACTGCGCTGTAATGTTCTATGTTCTATGCTGACTATCTTTAATCAAACTATGTTTTTCAAAATAATCATAAATCCTGGGCGGCATTCTCCCTACACCCCCCATCCCCCACGCCAGGTGGAGAATCAACGGAGCACCGCTCGAGTCGCGCCACGTCGCCCCGACAACCGCACGCGATTCTGTCGCCCCGACAACCGCACGCGATTCTCCCACCCCCCCCCCCGATACCAGCACCACGAGAATCGCGCCGGGCTGCTCGGAGAATCGTCGCAAAGGTGAGTGCCGATTCTCCGGCCCGGATGAGCCAAGCAACCGCTCCGACACGACAGGTTCCCAGCAGTGCCGTCCATCCCTGGTCACTGCCGGCGGGAACTGTGCGGGAACGCTGGGGGGGGCGGCCTGTGGGGGGGTGGGGAGGGGGACTCCTTCACCAGTGGGGGGCCACCGATAGGGTCTGGCCTGCGATCAGGGTCCACCGATCGGCAGGCTGGCCGCTCCCCCCCCCCCCCCCCCAGGCCTACCTCCTTCCGCGGCCGGCCCCAGAACACCGGCGCCATGTTGGTGAGAGGCCAGGGCGCGTAAGAAGTTCCCCGCGCATGCGCAGGATGGCGCGGCCCAACTGCGCATGCACAGGAATGAGCTGCACCAACTGCGCATGCGCGGGTTGGCACGGCGCCCATTTGGCCCCACGTACTGAGCCCCTGTGGGGGCCAGAATAGGTCATTCCCGGGCCCTGTTCATGCCGTCGTGAAACGCAACGGCATTTATGACGGTGCGGGCACTTAGTCCTGGGAGCGGAGAATCCCGCCCCCTATCAGAAACCTGTCCAATATTTTTCTCACCACAGATGTAAGACTGACTGGTCTGTAATTCCCAGGGATTTTCCTATTCCCTTTCTTGAACAGGGGAACAACATTCGCCTCCCTCCAATCATCCGGTACTACTTCAGTGGAGAGTGAGGACGCAAAGATCACCGCCAACGCACAGCAATCTCCTCCCTCGCTTCCAGTAGTAACCTTGGGTATATCCCTCAGGCCCAGATGACTTATGTATCCTGATGCTTTTCAAAATTTCCAGCACATCCTCCTTTTTAATATCAACCTGTTTGAGTCTATTAACCTGGTTCACACTGTTTTCAT
This sequence comes from Scyliorhinus canicula, assembly GCF_902713615.1. NCBI lineage: Eukaryota > Metazoa > Chordata > Chondrichthyes > Carcharhiniformes > Scyliorhinidae > Scyliorhinus > Scyliorhinus canicula. The sequence goes on along the minus strand of NC_052149.1, from coordinate 214,741,718 downwards.
GAGCAACAAGATCCCTCTCAGTATTGAATACTGAAGTAAAATATATGGCCTCTTCTACCTCCTCAGACTCTCGGCACAAGTTCCCTCCAGTATCCCTGATCGGCCCTACTCTCACTCTGATCATCCTCGTATTTCTCACAAGTGTATAATGCCTTGGGGTTTTCCCTAATTCTTCCCCCCAGGGCTTTTTCATGCCCCCTTCTAGCTCTCCAAAGTCCATTTGAGTTCCTTCCTGGCTACCTTGTAACCCTCTAGAGCCGTGCCAGATCCTTGCTTCCTCACCCTTACGTAAGCTTTCTTCTTCCCCTTGATTAGAAACTCCACTTCTCTTGTCATCCAAGGTTCCTTCACCTTACCATTCCTCCTTGTCTCAGTGGGACAGAACAATCCAGCACTCGCAGCAAGTGCTGCTTAAACAATCTCCACATTACTGTTGTGCATTTCCCCAAGAACAACTGTTCCCACTTTATGCTCCTCAGCTCCTGTCTAATAGCAGTATAATTTCCCCTCCCCCAATTAAATACCTTCCCATACTGTCTGTTCCTATCCCTCTCCATGACTATGGTAAAGGAGTTGTAGTCACTGTCACCAAAATGCTCTCCCACCGAGACATCTGACACCTGGCCTGGTTCGTTGCCAAGCACCAAATCCAATATGGCCTCCCCCCTAGTTGGCCTATCTACATATTGAGTCAGGAATCCTTCCTGTACACACCTGACAAAATCTGCTCCATCCAAACCATTTGCAGTAAGGAGGATCCAGTCAATATTAGGGAAGTTGAAGTCACCCATGACAACAACTTTGTTGCTTCTGAACTTTTCCAAGATCTGCCGCCCAATCTGTCTGCTGCTATTGGGGGGGTCTATAGAAAACTCCCAATAAAGTGACTGCTCCTTTCTTGTTTCTAACTTCCACCCATACTGACTCAGTGGACAAACCCTTCTTGATTACCTTCTTTTCTGCGGCTGTGATGCACTCCCTAATTAACAGTGCAACTTCCCCTCTTCTTTTACCTCCCTCCCTATTCTTAAAACATCTAAACCCCTCAACATCTAACAACCGTTCCTGCCCCTGTGAAATCCATGGCTCCGTAATGGCCACAACATCGTAGTCCATCAGAGAATCCAGGCCACTAAATTCGAAACAACAGGTTCAAAATCTAAAGCCTGTCTTTGTCATGGGTTACCCAATAAATCACCAGTTTTTGCCTTTCCCGATCTTTCCCCATCAATTAAGGTGATTGTAGTTCAAAACAAACAAACCGCTCTTCCCCTTAAAGTACCATGCTGGCCATGTGATTTCTTGGAAAAGGCACACTTGTTGACAACTCCAAAGTGAACTTTTGACCTTTTTAAAAATAAACTCCATGTCAGCTTCCATGCAACGTCTTTCGACATTTTGAAAGAAAAATCCAGTTCATGCGGATATGGTTTCCCCAACAGTATGAATGTATCCACATTCTTCTGCGTTGTAATCTATCCCAGACTTGTGATTTATTTATTTTTGTTGAATCACAGTGAGAGGAGGGAAGAGAAAGGAGGACAGATGTACCGTGAATTCTGATGTATGATTATGATTGCGAAAATGAAAAATATTGTCAGCTAAATTTCCTTTGCTTGTTTGTTTTCCAGTTTCTGTCGGCTATGAATATGAATCTTGTCCAAATCTTATACTATGGGAGAAGAGAACTGCCCTGCTGCAGGGCTATGAACTGGATCCATCCAACCTGGGGGGTTGGTCGCTGGATAAGCACCACGCATTGAACGTGAAAAGTGGTGGGTTGGCCAATTTCTTGTAGCTTATTCTATTCAATTTCTTCTAATGCACAATCGTTTCAAATGCCTGTTATGCTGTGACAATTTAATTTGGATTCTGACAGATTTTACAACTATTATAAGTACATATGACAGACAGTTACTTTTTCGGAGCAAAATCATGTATATTTTCAGAACAAAATGAGGCGAGTTCAGCTCATCATGTCTGTCCTAACTTTAAAGTAGCAGTTCAGAGGGAGGCGAACCGTGGGGGGGGGGGCAGGAAAGCGGGAGCCGGAGGAAGGACACGGGATGCCAAAACGTGCATGACATCTCCAGGAGCGGGGAACAAGGAAACTGGAGATGGAGGACGGAAGGAGCGGCAGAAGCGTGGGCGAGCGTGGGACGGCAGCGAGACCCGTCCGGGAAAGGCGGGCGACAGCAGCACACAGCACAGCCAAATATCGCACACTGTGATTTTCTCCCCGGCACCCAAAGGTGTGCTTGCCCCCCCCCCCAGTTCCCGTTCCCCCCCCCCCGCAGGCAGTCGCCTACTTCTGTGGGGTGGGTAATTTTGTCAGATGTACAGAGATGCCGCTGTCGAGCTGGTGCACAATACCCCACCAGTTATTCCATTGCATATGTTATTGTATTTTTTTTATGTTGGAGTGTGCCCTTCTCCTCTAAATGTGTGTTTATATATATATATATATATATATGTGTTTCTTATTCTGTGTACATAACGGTAATTATACCTTGCTCAAAAAAACCAATAAAAACATTTATTAAAAAAAAGTAGCAGTTCAAAACGAATCCCACTGCCTGAATTTTTCCAGCCCTTCCCACCGTCAGGATCTTCCAGTCCAGCTGCTGGCGACCTCCCCACGATGCATTCCCCAGCGGCTTAGTGAGGGCTTAGTGGGGGTGGGGAGGGGGGGTAAGGCAAGAGGCTTTGTGATAGGATCGAAAAATCCATTGAGGTGTGGTGCCAAATTACGAAGGCCTTGCAAGCAGGCACCTAGTTCCAGGAGGCAAGTATGAAAACAGCTAACTCCTGAATCCACCAAGCCCTTGATCAAAGCCGGAAATGGAAAGGTTGGTGCTGGATTTCTGCCAGGAACAGATTTTTGAGACTTTAACCCCTCGCCCAACCCAAAGGGGTGGATTAGTGCTAGGTCCAAAGATTGGACAGATTTTAAGAACCAGCAAAATGTGACTTAAAAAAATCAAAGAGGGAGAAAGCTAGCTAGAAATATAAAAACAGATGGTAAGAGTTTCTACAAGTAGTTAAATAGGAAAAGAGTAACTAAAGTGAATGCTGGTCCTCTAGAGGGTGGGTCGGAGGAATCAATAATGAAAAACAAGGAATGGGTATTTTGTGTCTATCTTCACTTTAGAAAATTTCCCAAAGTTACTTAAAATTGAAGAGGTGAAACATAGGGAGGGGCTTAAAATAATTGCCATCACTGGGAAATCTATTCGACCTAAAGGCTGACAAATCCCCAGGAATAGATGACCTGCATCCTAGGGTCTTAAAAGAAGTGACTGCAGTGATAATCTTCCAAAATTCCTTTGATTCTGGAAGGATGTCAGTAGATTGAAACAAGGGCAAATGTGACACCTTTATCAAGAAAGGAAGGAGACAGAAAACAGGGAACTATAGGCAAGTTAGTCTCCCATTTATCACAGGGAAAGTGCTAGAATTATTTATGAAAGAAGTTATAGGAGGATACTTGGAAAAGCATAAGGGATCAGGCAGAGTCAACATGGTTTTATGAAAGGTAAATTGTGTTTAACTAATATGTTAGATTTCTTTGAGGAAGAAACTAGCAAGATAATTAATGGAGAACCTCGAGATCTGGTGTACTTAGATTTCCAAAAGACATTTGATAAAATCCCACATCAAAGGTGTGTCACAAAATAAGAGCACATTGTATCGAGGGCTATATATTAGTATGCATAAAGGATTGGTTGAATAACAGGAAGCAGAGAGTAGTGGAAAATGGGTCTTATCTGGGTTGCCCAGCTGTGACTAATGGAATGTTATCGGGATCAGTGCTCGGGCTTCAACTATTTAGATTCCATACCAATGACTTGGATGAAGGGACCAAATATATGGTAGCTAAATTTGCTGATGACACCAAGATAAGTGGGAAAGTAAGTTGTCACAAGGAGGTAAAGAGTCTGAAAAGATAAATGGAATTTTCACATTTATTGAAAGCGGAATGGAATTTTAAAGTAGGGATGTTTGATTGCAGCTGTTCAGGGCTTTAGTGAGACCACATCTGGAGAATTGTGTACAGTTTGGTCTCCTTATTTTGAAAAGGATATCATTGTATTAGGAGCAGTTCAGCGAAGGTTTTTTTGACTCATTCCAACGATCCCCTCCTCAGATTAATGTGGCTTTTGAAATGGTTTATCAGGATCTCTACAGATCAGAGACTCCAGCGGATTTTCTGGGTGGATTATCCATCCCGACTGTGGAGGGGGAGAGGTGTGAAAAGTTGGAATCTCTGTTGGGCTCAGAGGAAATTCTGAAATACATTGAGTTGATGCAGACTGGTAAAGCTCTTGGCCCTGGTGGCTTCCCCATTGAGTTGGATAAGACGTTTGAGGAGCAATTTGTACTTTATATTTGAGTTATATTTAACAACTCCTTATTCTGGGGTCCATTACCCTTTATTCTTGTGCAGGCCTCTATGTCCTTGATCTTTAAGAAAGACAAGGACCTAACAGAGTGTGGATCATACCGACATATTTTACTTTTAAATGTGGATGTCAAGTTACTTGCTAAAATGCTGGCACTGCGGTTAGAGCACTGCCTCCCAGAGGTGACCTTGGAAAACTAGACAGGCTTCGTTAAGGGTCAGCAATTGGCGTACAACATACATAGAACATAGAACAGTACAGCACAGAACAGGCCCTTCGGCCCTCAATGTTGCGCTGAGCCATGATCACCCTACTCAACCCACGTATCCACCCTATACCCGTAACCCAACAACCCCCCCCCCTTAACCTTACTTTTATTAGGACACTACGGGCAATTTAGCATGGCCAATCCACCTAACCCGCACATCTTTGGACTGTGGGAGGAAACCGGAGCATCCGGAGGAAACCCACGCACACAGGGGGAGGACGTGCAGACTCCACACAGACAGTGACCCAGCCGGGAATTGAACCTGGGACCCTGGAGCTGTGAAGCATTTATGCTAACCACCATGCTACCCTGCTGCCCAACATCATCTGTTAAATGTCTGGATTTGGACAATAGTTAATATCCTGGATTTGTTTACTTTATAGGGCCCCCACTGCGAGTGTTCACACAAATACTTGGAATTCTGGCTACCTCCTGCTGAGTAGGGGCACAAGGCAGGGATATCATTTGTCTACACTCCTGGTTGCTTTGGTAATAGAACCACTCGTCATAGATCTTCTATTAAGTGGAGTGGGATAAGTCAGGGAGGCGAGGAGCATGGGGTGACCTTGAAGGCGGATGATCTTCTTTATATCACGGACCCAGTATCCAGGATAATGAAGCTGCTTGGGAGTTTTGACTCCTCCTCTGGGTAGAAGTTGAATTTGGATAAGAACCAGTACTTTCTGGTTAAATCCCCGGGGAGAAGAGCCCATTTGGGGAGACTACCTTTTCACCTTGCCAGAACTTGCTTTCATCATCTGGGAATCCGGGTGGCCCACAAATGGGCCTCTCTTCATAAATTAAATTATACTAAGGGCAGCACGGTGGCACAATGGTTAGCATTGCTGCCTACGGCGCTGAGGACCCGGGTTCGAATCCCGGCCCTGGGTCACTGTCTGTGTGGAGTTTGCACGCTCTCCCCGTGTCTGCGTGGGTTTCGCCCCCACAACCCAAAGATGTGCAGGTTAGGTGGATTGGCCAGGCTAACTTGCCCCTTAATTGGAAAATTAAAAAAATAATTGGGTACTCTAAGTTTATTTAGAAAAAAAAAATTAAATTATACTAGTCTGGTCAACGGTGTCAAATTTGACTTGCAGAAGTGGGACGACCTCCCCTTGTCAGTGGCGGGTAGGCTTCAGACTATTAAAATAAACGTGCTTCCAAGATTTTTATTTATTTTTCAACGTCTCCCCACTTTTCTCTCCAAGCCCTTCTTTGTCAAAGCTAATAAATTAGTGCCTTCATTTATTTGGGTGGGTAAGACCCCAAGGATCTATAAGGTGTTGCTCCAGAGAGACAGGGAGTCAGGAGGATTGGCTTAACCCAATTTATTATTTTACGATTGGGTAGCCAATATTCAGAAAGTACTACGTATTGTAGTTCAGTGATCTGATTTCCATAGGGGACAAATGGAGGCGAGTTTCTGAAAGGGTCCAAGCCTTAGGGCAATCGTAACCACATCGCTGCTATTCCCTCTGGTAAGATTTTCCCTGAATCCAGTCATGGTGTCCACCCTGAGAATATGGAAGTAGTTCAGGAAGCACTTTGAACTCAGTTCTATGTCTTTGTTGGCCCCCCATCTGCAATAATCACCTTTTTTTCCACGGGTTTAGACTCAACGTTTCGGTCATGAGGGGTGGGTGGGTGCTTGGAGAGATTTGGGAACCTATATCTGGAGGGAGGGTTTGCCAGCTTTAAGGAACTGTCAGAGAAATGTCAATTCCCTGGTTCCAGTCTTTTCAGTTACCTTCAAGTTTGCGTTTTTTCACACAAGGCTTTTCCCTCTTTCCCTTGGCACCACACTCCTCCCTGTTGTGCAGGATTTTGTCTTTGAGCGGGACTGATGGGGGGGGGGGGGGATATTTTGTGTATATTTGGCCAGATCCTATCAGCGGGGTCGGCTCCATTGAATGAGGTGAAGGTGAAATGGGAGAGTGAGTTGGGTCCATTTTGGTGGATGAGGTATGGAGCAAGGTCTTTCACATGGTCAATTCCACGTCCTCATCTGCTCTCCTTAGTCTGATCCACTTCAAGGTGGTGCCCAGGGCGTATCTGACTAAAGCGAAGATAAATGGATTCTGCTCTGGGGTGGAGGACAGGTGTGAGCATTGTTCTCGGGGCCGCCAACCACACTCATATGTTGTGGTCTTGTCCCAAGTTAGTAACCTTGCGGTCTCTTTCTTCAACACCATGTCAGAGATACATAATGTTGAGTTGGAGCCATGTCCACTGGTGGCCATTTTCAGGGTGTCAGACTCAACGGTGCTCTAGACGGGGGTGGTTGTCCTTGCCTTTGCCTCATTAATAGCCCAGAGACGAGTTCTACCTGGGTGGAGTTCTCCTACTCCACCCTTGCTCGTTCTCCTTCCCCTACTCCCCTCTCGCTCGTTCTCCTTTCCCCTTTTTACAAGCCTTTTGAAACCACATTTTGCAACGAACCTTATCGGTCTCTGGCATTCTGTTGTTGGTCGTCATTCATTCTGTTCAGATTAATGTTCAAAGTAAAATGTTGGTGCTCATCCTTCTCTTGCTCTCTTCACCAGGTGTCTTGCACAAAGGAAATGGAGAAAACCAGTTTCTATCTCAGCAGCCAGCGGTGATCAACAGCATCATGGGAAATGGACGCAGACGAAGCATCTCCTGCCCCAGTTGCAATGGCCTTGCTGATGGAAACAAGCTATTGGCCCCTGCCGCCTTGGCTGTTGGTATAGATGGCAGTCTGTACATTGGAGATTTCAACTTTATCAGACGTGTTTTTCCTGCCAAAAATGTCACCAGCATCCTGGAGCTGAGGTAGGAGACTTGGTCATCATTCCCTGTCACCTGGAGGTTACTGGACTGCTGCATTATTGGCTGTAGCACTGTGACTACATTTTCCTTTGATTATGTCTGGAATATAAGCTGAACACTCCAGGGAAATACCATCATTCTATTATATTTTTAAATCACCACAAAGAGAAAAGTATGGAGGTATCACACACTTGGGTTTCTTAAAAACACGATGCAAGGTTTATTCTGGAGATGTTGCTTCATACAAGTCTCAGATGCAGCCCATGCAACCACCCTGCCGGTGCCAGTACACATCACCTGACGTTTGACCGGCAACGATTTACTACTTAAATACATGACACCCCTCCCCCTTTACTTCTTTAGACCCAAACAATTACGATTTTAAACAACAGACCCAATTAACATTAGATACATTACTTTGCATTAATATTTCCTACATATATAATTAAAAAGACAATCTCACAGGTGGCCATCTTTTTCTTTTGGGTTGTGTTCAACATTCTGGAACCTGCCTTCTCGAGACCTTTGAATGTCTTCTTTCTCTTCTGTTGGTAGTATTTCCTGTGAAGTTATTTCACTTCTCCATTGGAGTTGAAGGTTCTTCAGAAACAGAATCTGAATTTGTCTTCTGTGTTTGGTCTCTGTTCAGAAGTGTCACTGCTTAGATTTTCCGATGGAAATACTTCCTGGGCAGTTTCAATGATTTTGCTTTAGAAGCTAGTAATTGGTCAGTCTGACGTCGCCAAACTCTCTCATCATCTGTCTACACCGTAAATTATATTGGAGCTGTTTTTGTCAGGAGAACTGCAGGTAACCATTTCTCATTGGTCATGTAGGTTCTTGCTAGCACTGTCTCCTTGAATAAATACTCTCTTTTTAGAGTTTTATCCCACCCTGGCAATCTGCACTTGCTGTTGTTTGACAATCTCTGAAGTATCAGGTGGCATTAAAAAGGTCAAACTTTGTTCTTCGATTTCTTTTGAAAAGCAGCATTACTGATGAACTCTGGGTCATTGCATGTGTGGTGTTTCAGAATGACATCAAAAAGTTATTCACTTGTCTTGACAATGTACCTTAGTCCTTTGATGCATTTATTGAGTGTTTAAGTGACTGTAAGAATCACTCGGCCAATCCATATATGAAAGGTTGGTATGGAGCCGACTTGATGTGCTGTATTCTATTTCCTTTTAAGTAGTCTTTGAACTCCTCGGAAGTGAAACAACCTGCGCTGGTCAACCAGATCTCGCAAATATTTAATCCAACTTCCCAATAGATTGTTCTGCTGTCGTGGATTTCATAATCACTACCTCTGGTCATTTACAATGTGTATCTACAGTTATTAGGAACTTGTATCCTTCAATTAGACCAGCATGGTTGATATGTATTCTCTGCCATGGATATTTCAGCCATTCCCATGAATGTAAGCGTTGAGTGGTGGAGTGTTTCTTAGTTTTAAACAAGACTGTCATTGCCCCACTTTCTCTTTGATTTGGGCATCTAAGCATAGCCACCAAAAATAGTTACGTGTTAGTTTCTTCATCCTCACCACACTAGGATGTCACCAATGCAGTTGGTGGAGGAGTTTTTATTGCAAGTGCGGAAGAATAATCTCCCAGATTCTCCACAATAAGACTCCACTCGAGTATCAGCTCAAGTTGTCTTGTGATGTAAGGCTGGATTTTATGATGTATGTTTGTCATTGTTCCTTTTAGGATCATTTGTATAAACGTCCCCATCACTGGATTGGTTTCTGTGCAACTCTGTACTTGAGATGAAGTCACAAGTACATTATCCACATGTGAGAAATATAGGATGTTGACCAGATTGTCTTTAGGTTCCCACTTGATTTGTAACGACAATCTTGACAAAGTATCAGCATTCACACATTGCTCCAATTTACAAAATTGAATATTGTGGGTGTGTACCGATAGTATCAAAGACCATCTCTGTAACCTACTAGCTGCTAAAGAAGCAATACCTATCTGTGGCCTGAAGATTGTTGGCAAGGGTTGGGGATCTGTCAAGTGTGCAACATGATGTCCATAAAGGTAGTGATGAAATCTTCTTACTCCGAGTAAAATATTCAATGTCTCTTTTTCTGGCTGAACGCAATTTGTTTCTGCACTAGTATGAGTAGATGAAGCGAATGCTATTGGTTGTTCCTCTCCTGAAGCATTATGTGAAAGACATCTGCATCAGCCCCATAGGGTGAAGTTTTGCAAATACGTTGTAACTTCAGCTTGGGATTGTAGTGAACCAATAGCTCGGACTTCTTCTTTAATGCTTATTTTACGTCTTTATATGCACTCTCTGATTCTTTTGTCCAATATCATGTCTGTTTGACATAAAACAATGTGTGTAATGGGTTCAATACCAAGTTTATTGTTGTCTTAAAATCTCCAAATATCCTTACTGAGCAATCTGGTTTTAGTACAGGAGCTATTGGGGTCACCCAATCACTTGTAGTAACTGGTTCAGTGACTCGTGTTTGGACTAGTCTTTCTCATTCTTCTTTGACTTCTGAACTAATGGCATATGTTATGTTTCTGGCTTTGAGTTATTTCAGCATACTGTTTAACTCAATTTTGAGTTGGACTTCAACTCCTGTCATTGAGCCCAGTGAGTTTTCAAACACCTTTTTACACTTTTCCAGAAGCTGCTGTTGGTCCTTTTTCCCATCAACCAGTTGATTCACCGCTGCCCAGTTGAGTTTGATTTTTCCCAACCATGCTCTACCAAATAAAGCAAGAAAGTTTCCCCGTCCATTGTGGAGAGGCAACTCCACTGTTTGCCCATTTACTTCCACTTTTACCATAATGTATCCTTGGTGGTACAACCTCTTCTGTCTACGTCCATAGGATAACATTTAATGGCTTCAATGGCAGATGTTTTAACTGCCTGTTATCAATGGTCTCCGGTATCAATAATACATCTGCTCCTTATCCACTTCCATTTTGACTTCCATCATGGTGTGGAAATACCCAGAAATATGTGATTGTCCCGTACTGGCAAGACGTCTAGTTTCAGCTTTTGAAGTTGTTCGGGTACATCATCTCCTAAGGGGTCTTGAACTTCACCTATCATCATTTTGACTCGACTAGTAGGCATAGGTGTTTTTGTTTTCTTACACATCTTCGGTGTTGGTGACGTTTGCCATGTCCAGCCTACTTTGACAATATGGCCCTTTTTGCCACAGCTCTTGCACTTGTTTCCTCTATTCCAGCATTCCCCCGCTGAATGTCCAACTTGTGCACATCGATGGCAGGATTATTTTTGGTGGTCTCCATCCTGTGGATCTTCGCTCCAGCTCCCACCTGTGAAGCCTCTTGTGCTCCATTGACTTTGAAATTTCTCCTGCTGATTTAAGAGTTAAGGTGCCTTCAGTAAACAGCTTTCTCTCAATAGCTTTGTTGCGGAGTCCACATAAGACTGCCTGTCACAAAGGGTGTCACCCAGTGTTGCAACAAACTCACAGTATTTTACTAACCTTCTTAAGATCACCGCGAATGGTAAACTGCTTTTTCCTGACTATGGCAGCAGAACTGAAATCTTTCTGCAATAATAAATGGTCTTCTAGAATCTTCATCAATTCATTCGGTTTTAGCTCCTGGCTTTTCTGGGTGGATTAAATTTTGCAATAGTATAAAGTATTATGCCCTACTGAACTGATAAATGTTGCAACCTTTAGGTTCTCCGGTATTTGTTTAGCTACGAGATAAAGTTGAAATCTCTGTGAGTTCCAAGTCTCACAGTCTTCATCAAATGCAGCCATGGCGCCACCTCTGACTGCCATTTGGGATACCTGGCTCCCAGGGGCCATTTTTTTCAGCCTTCCTCCCTTCCTTTTTTTTAATATATATATATACGATGCAAGAGGTATCCTAATCCACAATGCAAAAAGATTTTTGTGCCTGGGCTCAATTTTTTTTATTCGAGTGGTAGCTTGCACCAAATTGGGAATTCCCATTCTCACAGCCCATTTCACTTTGCCAATGTGTGCAGTCCCTGCAGCTTCGCGTCTACCCAATTATCACGACAAGGAAGTTTTTTTTAAACCTTTGTTCTGACTTATGATTGTACTTTGATTTTTTTTTCCAAACGTTTCTGTATTGGCGGCTTTTCCTTTGATCGACATTTGAATCTGGTCCTGAGAATCCTCTCACACGGTCTCGTCATCCATTTTCACTTCTCTCGTCGACAGTTTTAGTGCCTCGGTCCTCATCGCCAGTTTCCTCTCTTTTTATATTTTTTATTCACCGCAAAGAGAAAAAATATGGAGGTGCCACACACTTGGGTTTTCCGAAAATCAAGATACAAGGGGCGAAATTCTCCCAAAACGGGAGAAATCGTAAAGCGCGCCCCTTCCCGACCGGGGACCGATTCTGGTCCCCGGTCGGGGCTAGCAGCCCGACGCCGTAGGCTCCGGCAAGACGGGCTTAACGAAAATCGTTAAGCCCGCTTGCCGGAGTTAGCGCCGGCTGACGCGTCATATGACGTCAGCCGCGCATGCGCAGTTTGGAAGACTCCAACCCGCGCATGCGCGGGTGACGTCATCGCGTTTTTGCGCGAAACCCGCGCATGCGCGGGCCGGGTTGCCCCTCAGCCGCCCCGCGAATGGATACTGCGGGGCGGCGGAAGGACAAGTAGTGCGCGGGCATCGGGCCTGCTGCCCGCGATTGGTGCCCACCGATCGCAGGCCCATGGCACCCTTGGCACGGCCGTGGTACTGCCGTGCCAATCGGTGCCATGGTTATAAAAAGCGAGTTTGTGACGCCGTGTTTACGAACGGCAAGACCAGGTGTGTTTGCCGTTCGTAAAAACGGCGGAAAGGGCTGGGACTTCGACCCATCTAACAGCTGAGAATCGCTGCCGGCCGTAAAAAAACGGCGGCAGCGATTCGGGTCGGGACTTCGGCGGGGGGGGGGGGGGGGGGAATAGCGGGAGGGCGGGAAAAATGTCGGGAAGGCCCTCCCGCTATTCTCCCACCCGTCGTGGGGGTCGGAGAATTTCGCCCAAGGTTTATTATGAAGATGGTGCTTCGTACAAGTCTCAGATGGAAGAGAGAAACCAAAGCCTGTGCAAACACAGATCACTACTGATCATGTGGTGTTCCACCAGCAGAGACAAACTATTTAAATACTATAACACTTACATTACACAATGCCTTGCTACATCAGAATTGCTGTTGCTATTTCTTCATTATCGTTATAATATTATTTTTTTTTAAAGAATATAAAGAATATTCTTTCACTGTTTCCACCCCTCAAAAAATCCCCTAGAAAATCCATATGCTAAACATTTGGCAGAAGGGTAATCTCGTGAAGCAGCATTTCTCACTCAGCAGGTACTCAAACATGAAATGTTTCCGTACCCTCCTAGCAGGAGTTGTGTATGCCGTTGAAATGTGTAAGCTATAGAATGCCATATAATTCTTTTAGAAAACTATTCATTTTTCTGGGACATGAGTTCGCTGACTGGACCAGGATTTATTGCCCATCCCTAACTACACTGCATTTCAGAGGGCATTTAAGAGTCTGCTGTGGATCTGGAGTCACATGTTGGCCAGTGAACCAGATGGGTTTTTACAATAATTGACATTGGTTTCCTGGTCATCATTTGACTTTTAATTCCAGATATTTATTTAATTCAAATTTCACCATCTGCCGTAGCAAGATTTGAACCCAGGTCCCAGACTACTGCAGTGACAATATGCCTCCCTCCACTGCCTCCCTGATTTTCCATTATGTTGTGCTTTCCTGTAACAGTAAGTTTATGAGCAGTTCAAAAACCTATCCATCTAAAATTTTAAGTATAATGGTTGCTTTATTGCGGAAATATAAACTAGGAGTTCATCCATCCTTTCAAAATTACAATGGAAGAAGCTGATAAGTTACATTGCACATAGAAAATCACCTTCTGATATGACAAGAGTACTTTTCTTTCAAATCCCACTGTAGTTCTTCAGTCATAAACCTGTATTCAGAGCTATAGAAAGTGACCTATCAAATAGTCATCCCTTGGGAAATGAAAGTAATTTAAGTAGGAAATAAATGGGTGTGATATTTTTCTGCAACTTCTAGTAAAGTAAAATTTGGATCCATATTTCCTCAGCACAAGTGACAAAATTCAATTACAGAAGACTAATGTCCTTTGCATTCCACCCTGAGACCCATTACTAGCAAAACAAAACAACCAAAGGAACTCATTAAACCTCCCCTTCCCCCTTCCTCTTCATTTGTGTTTTTATAAAAGATCACATCCTGGAACACATTCATGGAAGATACATATTTTGAACTTGCCACAGCGTCCTAACTTGCATCAAAGTTAGGTAGGCTGCACAGATGGAAGAGTTTTTGACAGCTTTTTTTGGGGGGGGAGGATACCCCCAATTAATGCCGGTCACCCCCCAAATGAGAAGCCTTTGTTCATATTGGTGCTTAAAAATGGCCTGCCCAATTCTGCGTGGCTGGCCATGCAAAATGTATTTTAACATGGCAGCATATTATTCAGGTCAATAGGCTTGCCAAAAAACCTAAATAACCCTTAATTATTTTTTTACTTATGGCAGGCAGGCTTCCGACTTTGGTAACTGCCAACCTAGCATATTATCGCACGGGGTTGTGGAAGTGGCGGACTCAGCCGTTTGACCTATTTGCCTGCACCCCCACCTCACCCCCCCCCCCCCCACCCACCCACCACCACCACCACCACCCCTATCCCCGCACAGTATGAATACAAGATGTCGTCAATGGTGGTGTTAAACTGATAAAAGTTTTACATCTTGTGATGCTATGTGAACCACTTTGATGGATTATTGTATTTTTAACGTGATCCGGTTTTGGCATTATTCTGTACATTAACAGTGACTTAAACATTGATGTTGTCTATCTTTCCCTAAGTTTTCTAATTTTGTGAGATATTGTACTGTTCTGTTCAAAAATAATTCATGACCTTATGTCCTTCCTCCTTCAGGGTCCTGCTAGTTGGGTGAAATTCCTTTTTGCAGATAAAAGCGCAGTTATTCCCCATTAACTACACCCTGACAAGTATTGGGAAGATATCCTGAATGCTGCTGGTTTAAATGTCTCTGAAGAGAAGTTTGTAATGTGGTGATGCAACGCACTGGCAAGTTAATGCATTGTGCTGTGGAGTATAGCATGCAGATTCCACGCCTGCGATTCACCCTCAGCCAAATCTTTTCGATTTCCATACTGCCATTAGGATTGATGCTGATTGGAGCCAGGTGCTTCCCTGCAGGAAGCGAGGGGAAAGTGAAATTTCATTCTCATCTGGTGATGCACTCAAACAGCTTCTAGCAGGTGGCCAAGGGGCATCATCGGCAGAAGTCATGGAGTGAAACTTCAGCTCTTATGCTTGGCAGATGTCATTATGTGGAGCAGAGAGACGCAAAAGAGGGGCGTAATAATAAGTTGTCAGCAAAATCAATTGGAATTACATGTTTTCCGGTATTACAGAATCCCCTCCTCCTTTCCTCAACTGAGGAAGACTTGGCTCATCGCTTCTAACTTAACCAGACACCCTCACCTTGGCTCCAGAAATGTTTCATCGAGTGTCATGTTTACCAAAAATGTGCCTGAGATTGATAGTTTAAGCTAAAAGCGTGTTTTAAAATTTTGTGGCGATATCAGCAGCAATTAATCTTCTATGTTCTAGCTCAGAAGGAGTTAGAATTCCAAACAAAAAAAAGTCCTATGTATGTGATTTTGAATATGAGATATTATATGTCACAGGGAGAATGTCTACATTTATTTGAACCCTGCTCTGTTCTGAGATTGTATGAGTCTATCAGCTCAGACTGTGGGCTAAATGTCAGTACATGAATTAAATGTTTTCTGATACTTCGTATGAGAGAGAAAACAGATTTGGTGGTTATCACTGTTGAATCATTTTTGTTTTCATTCTATTTATTTTTATTTCACTCGCTTCTATTAACAGCTCAAGCATGTTTACATTGAGTGTTGGAACAATCTGAAATATTTATATTTCAATTCATTATTGCCATTTGCATTTCATGGAACAAAAATCATGCTGACAGGTTGACTTACTGAGTTAGTTGGATCTAACCTCCTTAGATGTTACAACAGTAATATTAACAGCACAGTAAGAAAGTGCGAATGATACATTTGAAATGTTCAATGTATCAACCTCTACAATTATATATGAAGTTTCACCAATATTGTAGCAACCGTGCATCTATCTCTCCTTGATCTTCAGTACAATTTTGCCTGTCACCTCAGTCGGTTTTAATAACTTCAGCAATCATTTAACAAACTAGTGATGCAACAATGTATGTCTTGGATAATTTTTGCCTGTTCCTCTTTTTCTTTTGCTGTCTTTCCACAAAGAAATAAAGATTTTAGACATAGGTAAGCCAATCGCTTTAACATACCTTCTTCGGAAAAAATATCTTGTTCTCTTTCTTTTTTGTCCTGTTACTGCTTAACCTACTCTTAGCAAAGGTAACTCTGAAAATAAGTGCTTGTAATGAACGGTACCATCAATAGTTAATAGTTATTTGTAGACTAGCCCCTTGTATACAGTTTATCGGAAGAAAAGTTGGAGGAAAATGGATCCACCTCAGGGCTGTATTTGGTGCACCCGATTTTTCTATGGCTTTATAATATTGAGGGAACACTGCTGTCTTTTGAAGCAAATACTAAATTGAAGTTCCATCTCGCTGTATAAGATGCCATGGCTTCCCCAAAAAGGGAAGTTCTCTAGTATCCTCAACCAGCCTTTATTTCTCAACCAAAACCACACAGCAGATAATCTGGTCATTTATTCCATTGCTGGTTGTGAAAACTTGCTGCGCATCAGCTGGCTATTGCTTTTGGATGCACTCTCTGTGAATAAGTCATTGGCTGTAGGGTATTTTTAAGCATCCTTAGCATCTGAATCATAGAATGGTTATAGTACAGAATGAAATGAGGTCATTTGGCCCAATCTGTCTTTGCCAGCTCTTTGCAAAAGCAACTCATCCATGCCCATTCTCCACTTTTTCCTGTAGCCCTGCTTCAGGTAATTATCCAATTACCTTTTGGAAGTAACAATTGAATCTGCCTCCATCGCTCTTAGGAAGTACATTCCAGATCCTAACCACATGCTGCATAACAATGTTTTTCCTTCTGTCACCATTGCTTCTTGAGCTCACCATGTCCTCTGAATCTCAGTCCTTCCACCAATGAGAAACGCTTCTCCCTCTCTACTCTCTCCATACTCCTAATGATCAAATCCCCTCTTGATCTTTCCTTCCCTCAGGCAAACAACCCGTTTCTCCAATCTAACTGTGAATTTGAAGTTCCTCATCCCTGGAAACATTCTCATGAATCTTTACTGCATCCTCTCTGAAGCCTTCACATCTTTCTTAACGGGCGATGTCCAGAACTAAACATAATACTCCACTTGAGGCCAAACCAGTTTATATTTTTACATAGGTTTTATACAGGTTTATCATCACATATGTGTTTTGTACTTTATGCCCCGATTGAGAAAGCCCAGGATCTCATACACTCTAGTAATTGCTCTCTCAACCTGCCTTGCCACCCTCAATGATGTGTGCAGATACGTACATTGCCATTGCTAAAGAACACTCTTGTTGACGCCTCTTCGAATTCTGTTTATCACCAGTCCTCTTCACTGTCTATGCAAAAGCAATGATCAAGGAAGCATTTGTAAACACAATGTAGCATTAAGATTGGGGGTGGAGTGATAACATTAGATTTGCAGATGTCAAAGCAATTGTCGCAAGCGTAGAAGAAGGGTTACAAGAACAAGAAGACGGACTAGTAACAGCAGGCATGAACTTTGGGATGCCTCATCCCAAAGTGACGTGAACATCAAAATCACCAAGAAATATTCACATATTCATAGAAGGAAGAAAACTAGAGCAGGTACAAAAATTCAAGGATTTGAGAAGCATAAAATCTGCAGATAAAGGGGCGACACAGAAATAAGAGCAAGGATAGCAATGGGAGCGGTTGCATTCGGTAAGAAGAGACGGTTGCTAACCAGAAAACTGAATGAATAACTCAAGCAACTTAGAAAAAGGGCTTGATTTGGAGTGTTGTTTTGTATGAATGTGAGACTCGGATCAAAGCGAAATAGCTCTGAAATGTGAGTTTGGCGAAGAAGGGTAAGTATCAGCGGGACAGAAAAAGTTACAAATAATGAAGTTTTGTGGAGAATAAATGAGCCAAGAAATTTGCAAAACTTAATTAGAAACTGATAGTCTGGGTAAGGAGGCTCTTAAGAGGAAACTGACTTGTAAGAGAAGTTACAGAGGAAGATTTCAAGGAAGAAGAGTGGGGAAGAGAATATCAATGTTGGTTGCCTTGAAAATTGAAGGAAGCTACTGAAAAATGTACAGATTGGCACAGGATAGAGAGACATGAGCCAAAGACCTGGCAGTGTGCACACGATTATGGTGACCCCCAGGTCCTTCTGGTCTTGCACCCCCTTTAGAATTATAGCCTTTATTTATATTTCTTCTCTTTGTTCTTCCGACCAAAATAAATCACTTCACGCTTTCTCGCATTAAATTACATTTGTCCACTCATTCCACCATGCTGACTGTGCCCTTTTCAAGTTCAATACTACCCTCCTCACAGTTCACAGCACTTCCAAATTTTGAGTTATCTGCAAATTTTGAAATTGTGCCCTGCACACCCAAGTCTAGATCATTGAGATATATCAAGAAATGAAGGAATCCGAACACCAATCCCACGATAAACCTTGGCTGGGATTCTCCCCTACCCGGCGGGATGGGAGGTCCAGGCGTGTTGGAGTGGCGTGAACCACTCCGGCGACGGGCCGCCCCAAAGGTGCGAAAGTCTCCGCACCTTTAGGGGCCAAGCCCTCACATTGAGGGGCTAGGCCCACGCGAGAGTGGTTGGCGCTCCGCCGGCTGGCGTGGACGGCCTTTGTCGCCACGCCAGCCGGGGCCGAAAGGACTTCGCCGGCCAGCGTAAGTCCGCGCATGCGCCGGAGCGTCAGCAGCTGCTGATGTCATCCCCGCATATGCGCAGGGGAGGGGGTCACTTCCGCCTCCACCATGGTGAAGACCATGGCGAAGGCGGAAGGAAAAGAGTGCCTCCGCGGCACAGGCCCGCCCGCCCATCGGTGGGCCCCGCTCGAGGGCCAGGCCACCGTGGGGGCACCCCCAGGGCCAGATCCCCCCCAGGACGCCGGAGCCCGCCCACGCCGCCAGTCCCGTAGTCAGGTAGGTGATTTGATTCCCGCCAGCGGGAAAGGCTTGACCACGGCAGGACTTCGGCCCATCGCGGGCCGGAGAATCGCCGGGGGGGGGGGGGGGGGGGGGGGGCGCCGACAGGCGCGGCGCGATTCCCGCCCCCGCCGAATCTCTGGTGGCGGAGAATCTGGAACACTGTGGGGGCGGGATTGACGGCAGAGGGTCGGAGAAACCCGCCTCTTGTTCCAGTCCATAACAAGACTGCTCGTCACTACTCTCTGTTTCCTGTCACTGAGCCAAAGTTGCATCCATGCTGGTACTGCCTATTTATTTCATGAGCTCTAACATTGTTCATTCATCTGTTTATGGCACTTTACCAAATGCCTTTTAGAAGTCCAGGTATAATACATCAGCCACATTACATGCATCTACCCTTTCAGTTACCTCATCAAAAAAACAAGCAAGTTTCTTGAACACAATTTGCCCTTAACAAATGATTGCTGACTTTCCTTCATTAATCCGCATTTGCCCGAGTGACTACATTTTGTCCCAAATTATCAGCCGGGATTTTTCAGACCCGCCACAGGAAATTCGGGAGCTCAGCCGAAGTTAATTGTCTTTAACAGTAAGAAATCTTACAACACCAGGTTAAAGTCCAACATGTTTGTTTCAAACACTAGCTTTTGGAGCCCTGCTCCTTCCTCAGGTGAATGAGCGCTCCGAAAGCTAGTGTTTGAAACAAACATGTTGGACTTTAGCCTGGTGTTGTAAGACTTCTTACTGTGCTCACCCCAGTCCAACACCGGCATCTCCACATCAATTGTCTTTCAGTAAGACAAGACGATCCTTGCAGCGGGAAGGCCTGAAAACCTTGGGCTGGATTCTCCGCTGGCGTGATGCTCCGTTTTTCCGGCAGCCCGGGGATTGGGTTAGCACACTGGGCTAAATCGCTGGCTTTTAAAGCAGACCAAGGCAGGCCAGCAGCACGGTTCAATTCCCATACCAGCCTCCCCGAACAGGTGCCGGAATGTGGCGACTAGGGGCTTTTCACAGTAACTTCATTGAAGCCTACTCATGACAATAAGCGATTTTCATTTCATTTTTCATTTCATTTCATTTCCCGACCGCGTGGCGTGGGAATGAGTAACCCCATTGACCGGCCGGTGTAACAAAGCATCCCGCCGGCGGGGTGAAACAGAAAGGTGGTGTGGTGGGGTAGAGACCCTTGTCCACCACCACCAAGGTTAATTGGTTTGTAATGGGCTTATCCTTACATCCTTTTTGAATAAGGGTGTGAAATATTTGCAATTCTCAGTGCAGTTAGCCTATCTATAAACCCATAAGACATCGGAGCAGAATTAGGCCACTCAGCCCATCGAGTCTGCTCCACCATTCAATCATGGCTGATATTTTTCTCATCCCCATTCTCCTGCCTTCTCCCCATAACCCCGATACCCTTATTAACCAAGAACCTATCTATCTCTGTCTTAAAGACACTCAGTGATTTGGCCTCTATAGCCTTCTGTGGCAAAGAGTTACACAGATTTACCACCCTCTGGCTGAAGAAATTTCTCCTCATCTCTGTTTTAAAGGATCGTCCCTTTCGTCTGAGATTGTGTTCTCTGCTTCTAGTTTTTCCGACAAGTGGAGACATCCTTTCCACGTGCCCTCTATCCAGGCCTTGCAGTATCCTGCAAGTTACAATAAGATTCCCCCCTCATCCTCCTAAACACCAATGAGTACAGACCCAGAGTCCTCAACTGTGCCTCGTGACAAACTCTTCATTCCAGGGATCATTCTTTTGAACCTCCTCTGGACCTTTTTCAAGGCCAGCACATCCTTCCTTAGACACGGGGCCCAAAACTGCTCACAATACTCCAAATGGGGACTGACCAGAGTCTAAACAGTCTCAGAAGTACATCCCTAATCTTGTATTCTAGCCCTCTCAACATGAATGCAAACATTGCATTTGCCTTCCTAACTGCCGACTGAATCTGCAAGTTAATCTTAAGAGAATCTTGAACAAGGCCTCCCAAGTTCCTTTGTGCTCCTAATTTCCTAAGCATTTCCCCATTTAGAAAATAGTCTAATAGCTCCTCGGTCAATTTTTGGCCCAACAAATGTCTCGTTTACCTCCCCTTCTGTATGACTTGGGCAGCATCTTCTTTACTGGTAACGACAGATGCAAAATACTCACTTAATACCTCAACCATGTCACCTGCCTTCATGTGTAAATCTGTTTTTAAGTCCATAATCAACCCCACTCCTCCTTTTACCACCCTTTTATTAATTAGGTGCTGAAAGAAGAATTTGGACTCCCTTTTATGTTAGCTGCCAGTCACTTTTCCTATTCTATCTTTGCTTCTCTGATTTGTTTTTTCGTTTTCCTTTTGCATCTCCTGCATTGAGCCTGGTTCTCATATTGCACAATCCAGCTGACATCCGCCCTTTTTCTGCTTCATCTTACTCTCCATCATCTTTGCCATCTTGGGGCTCTGCTCTATTTTTGCCACTTGTGAGAATGTAGAACAAAGCAAAGTACAGCACAGGAATAGGGCCTTCGGCCCTCCAAGCCTATCCCGATCATGATGCCCTAACTTAAAAATAAAACCTTCTGCCCTTACTTGGTCCATATCCCTCTATTACTTCCCTATTCGTGTACCCATCCAGATCCCTCTTAAATATTGCTAATGTGCATGTTTCCACCACATCCTCGGGCATCGCATTCCAGGCACCCATCACTCTCCCTTAAACTTTCCCCCTCTCACCTTGAACCTCTGCCTTAACTGTCTGTGGGTACCATTTACAAGATGCACTGCAGTAACTCACCAAAGTTCCTTAAACAGCACCTTCCAAACCCACATCCATTACCATCTAGAAAGACAGAGGCCACAGATATCGAACCAGGTTCAATGTAGAAGATTCAAAAGGAAAATGAAAAAACAAATCCGAGAAGAAAAGAAAGAATAGGAGAAGTCACTCACCACCCTGACTTGGAAATATATCGCTGTTCCTTTGCTGTCGCTGGGGCAAAATCCTGGAAATCCCTCCCTAACAGCACTGTGGGTGTACCTGAAGGACTGCAGTGGTTCAAGAAGGGAACTGACCACCACATTCTGAAAAGCAAGTAGGGATGGCCTATAAATGCTAGACTAACCAGCAATGCCCATGTCCTGTCAATTAAATTTTTTAAAACTCTTCTTTAAAGGCATCCCATTACTCCGTTACAGTTTGCCTGCCAACATTTTGGATTCAAATTTAGCTGGGCTAGATACATTCTCACCCCATTTCCTCTGGATTGCTGCTTGTTCTTTTCTATAGATGACCTAAACCTTATGATACTATTATAACTGACCCCTAAATGTACTGACACTTGACCTACTGGACTCACCTCATTCCCCAGAACACAGGGTCCAGCAATGCTTCATTCCTCATTGGACTGGAAACATACTGCTGTTGAAAATTCCTCTGAGTACGCTCCAGAATTTCTTTCCCGTCTCTGCCCTTTGTTACTGTTCTGATCAATGTAAAGTCTCCCATTATAACTATTTTATATCCTTGCCCTCTCTGTAATTTCCACTTTCATGTGTCATGTTTTGCTAAGTACGGTCCCAGGTCAGAATGCACAAAACTATCTGTGATTAATGTGTAAAACAGTTACATTCTCTGGGACCATGAATGAGGACTACCAGTGAGATCCTCATGATATATGTTCCAATTTTTGCTCAACAAAATAGAAGGCTGATTGTCTCTCTTGGTCTCCAGTACTAAGCAAGGAGCAACTGAGCGGAGGAGGAAAGTCTCCAGTTACTATTGAGCTGGATGCTCTCAATTCAGGCACTAGCAGAGCTACAATTTGCTTCAACAGCCCGAGGTTGGAGAATGAAAAATCCGGCAAGTTTCCAGTTCCTAAACATTGTCCGACGATCCCTACTTGGCGTGGGCAAATATGGACAATGAGTGCCCAAGGGTCAAGATTTGATTTGCCTGTGATTAAATAGGCTGCTGACACTCGGAGTCAGTTCAGAAATACTCCAGAATAATCATTGCTTGAGCAAGGTAGAGGAGAGAAGGTGATTGTTATCTGTGAATCCCACTCCAGCAAGGCTTCAGTTATTTTCGGAAATGTAAAGGAAAAGCAAAGATAATTGGTGAGGAAAAACAAAATGGAAATTGTCTGGGGTTAAATGGAGGAGCCCTGGAAACAAAAGTGTTAAAATGTAATCCTTTTTAAAAAAAAGACATGGACAGAGACATCATCTGGTGATATGGATTTACTGTTAACAGTATATAATATAGACGGTATTTACCAAAAAGCTACTATCCCCTTTCTGACGTGTAGACTTATTTTGTAGTCCTTTATTGAACTCATCATATTGTTTAATCTTTTAAATCTACTTTTTAGTGGCATACGCTCTTGTGAAGTTACGTTTCTGTGCAGATAAGTTTATAGTTTGGGCTTTTATTAGAAAAGCACATACATTGTTCGATAAATCAGCTGGGAAACCATAGCAATGAGGGATTACAAATGGCTGGCATTGAGTTATAAGACAGGTCTTTCCATTGAGTTTCTTGAGAAAAGCACAAATGGTCAGCAAAATTGAGGTATTCTTTATCATGGTCCATTGTTTATATCTTTGACAACCAGATTTCAACATTTTTGTTCTGCATATACATGGTGGCAGCAAGAAAACCTCTTGAGATTATAGAAAAACTAATAAAGATGCATGACGTGGGAGCTGAATGTGTTCAATTTGAAATGTGAGGACAAAGCTATAGTGTAGAGACTGAGAGACTGATATAAAGAAGAATTTAGGGTACAACGTGCATAATCATTAGGAGAACCAGAGTTCAGAATCTGTTGAGGGGGAAAAGAGGGATTTATCATAAATTATTGTAAGACAAAGCTCTCGCATTAATATTTGCTGACTTTGCATTTTAAAGATTTAACTGTGGACTTCAAATTAGAACTTTGATTCAAGTAATCTGAAAGTGTGCAAAACACAATTTCAGGTGTGGTTTGTTTCTCATTGTTATTTACATTCATTTTCGACCTCATTTAAATGTGTGTTGACATCCTGTTGTGAGAAACTCGTGCCCTAATGAAACAACCAGGAAGGCCCTGGACCTTCAAAACCCATTAGTTAATTTTCATAGACCAGTTCATGTAAAAGCAATCAAAAATAATTGTTGTATTTTTATCATTTCATTTGAATGCCCTTAAAGTTATGAAGTGTTTTGTTGGGACATTAAATGTTACAACCTCGGAACATAGTCACTCTACAAATATGTGGAGCCCAAGTTGATGTGAAGATCTTGGACAGGTGTAAGTCCGAAGTGAAGAT
Organism: Scyliorhinus canicula; assembly: GCF_902713615.1. Taxonomy (NCBI): domain Eukaryota; kingdom Metazoa; phylum Chordata; class Chondrichthyes; order Carcharhiniformes; family Scyliorhinidae; genus Scyliorhinus; species Scyliorhinus canicula. The sequence goes on along the minus strand of NC_052149.1, from coordinate 214,717,703 downwards.
AGTTGTGGGCAACGTCAAACAAGCTACTTGTGGGCACAGGTCTATATAACTGACATGATTTTGGTCATGAATTTGTCAGTCTGCCTCAAGGAAACCACGTGTGAATGAATTTGGAAATGGAAATATCAGGTTGCTCAGTAAGATTTTGCAGGCATGCTGTTGGAGCAGCTTAGGGTGAGTTATAAGAACACTAAACGCATTACCATACACTTTTTCAAAAAATGTTACAGCAATGAGGATGCTCTTTTTTGCATTGAAACCAGAGTCTGAGAAGTATGAAACTCAACCAAATTTGTGTTTGTCTTTCATTTTAAAGCGCAAACCCGGCCCACAAGTACTTCATGGCAGTTGATCCTGTCACAGGGGCACTGTATATCTCGGACACAAACAGTCGTCAGATCATCCGCATCAAGTCTCTCAATGGAGCAGAAGATCTTGCTACTAATTCAGAGGTAGTAGCAGGGACGGGAGAGCATTGCGTGCCATTTGATGAAGCCAGATGTGGTGATGGTGGGAAGGCAGTTGGAGCTACGCTGATGACCCCCAGAGGTATTCTTCTTTTTAAAATTTCCTCAGTGCCTGTCTGCTTGCTTCTTATTTTATGTTCATGCGATGTGGGAGTCGATAGGTAGGCCAGAATTTATTGTCCATCCCTAATTTCCCTAGAGAAGGTAGCCTTCTTGAACCACTGCAGTCCCTCTGGTGTAGGCACACCCACAGTGCTGTTCTGTGTGATACTGCATCATGTAGAAATAACTGCTGCATTTTTCTAACTGCAAGTTATTGTGTCCACCAGTAACATTGAACAGCAGTGCATTCAGTGGCTAAACAGGGCAATGTTTATGAAAAAGCCCACCAATTTCATACAGAGAAATAAGAATTCTAGCCCACGACCAAAAGTAGGCAATTTTTTATTCTTCATCTGTGTGAAATGATGAGAATTACTTCAACCAGTGCATCTGCTCCTAAGGCAGGAATGTTTATGGAACAAGGCTGGCAAAGTGATCTTTAGCGAGAAAATTGCATTACAAGATTCCACATCACAATAGACCCCTACTACAAGAATCAAGTGTTGATTTAAGGATAGATAACATGGCGCTGTATGCATGGATATCCGTTAGTTGCAGATGAATAATTAGCATAGGACAGCACGTGGAATGTGCAACATATTATTGCACCTATGTATCCCATTATCCAGCTAATTAAGTTAAAAAATACAAGAAAATGAACTAGAATGAGTGCAAGCAATTTTCGCACATGGAAGCGATTTCATAGAATCCCTACAGTGCAGGAGGCCATTCGACTCACCGAGTCTTCACTGGCCCTTGCTCTTGTAGAGCACCCAACCAACCGACACCCAATCTGCCACCCCTATCCCCGTAACCCCACCTAACCTATCGGGCAATATTATCAGTCCCAGTCCACCTAAACTGCACATCTTTGGACTGTGGGAGGATAGCATGGTTTTAAAATGGTTTTTTATCTTGAACTATAGATACGCAAAATCTGCATTCTAACTTTTAAGTAAGTCATAGAGGAGTGGTGTTCGTCTCATACAAATCTGGATCTCATGCTGAGGCGTGCAGTCACTCAACAGCACATTCAGTTCTGTGCTGCCTGTCACAAACCATTTCAATTAGCACAAAGTATGCATTGGGCCTGCATTATTGTGAATTAATGTGGGTTCATTGTGCGTGGATTTCAGGAGCTATCCAAGTTTGCTTACCTATTCCTGATATCATGCCTCAATAAACCCAGGTGCTTTATTTGACACCCCGATTGCTGAAAAGTTAAGAAATAATCCATATCCTGGCAACTCGAGCAAGCCAAACCTAAGAAATCATTCACTCTGCAGATTTGTAGAGAAATAATTTAAGGATAAGCTATGATCGCTCTAAATAATTTCAATCAAAATCAGTTCAGTACTTAACAATCCTGCTTCCAACTGAGAACCATTTTTTTTTAAATCAGTGGCTCCGGCATTTTGAAGTAAAATAAATTTCCAAAAGAATGATCCAACAAATTTGCAAGTTTGAAATCATGAGGTTTGACCAGATTTCATCTTTGACAATTGTGTGGTATTATTACACAGAAATTAGTGACACATGGGTTTGAGGATTGAAATATGTTTTCAGATAATTACTTGTGTAATTATCTGAACACACTTTTCTTATTAGGAACCAATTTGGTAAACCCAATGAGTGACCCATTTTATGCATGTAGCCAACTCTAACTGATAAATAGTTCAGGTAAATATAATATTTTATTAGTTGGCTGGCCATCAGTAATTCTTGGTGGATGCTTTTTCAAACAATATCCCAGACTAGGCCAATTATGTCATTTCTAATATGGACTCATAGGTATTTAGAAAAATAAGAAAAAAGGGTTTATCTTCAAACACATCTGAAAATCAATAGGGAATGAGCTGTTGAGCTGCACTGAACTATCTGGCATCTTAAGGTAATTAAAGTATTGTGCCCTTGCTCTCCAATTTGTATCCCCTCCCCTCCCTGCCACAGAACTTGTTAAATAATTCTTTTTTTTTTCAGACATTAGGTACAGTAATGGTTCTGTATTTTTTTCTATTTTGTGCGGATCCAGGTGAGGAAATTCAATCCTGGGGAGCTGAACATTTTCCATCATTTTTCCTTGTTTGCATCCAATAGCAGCAACAAGGACTCACAACTGATACGTGGTCAATAGCAGGATAAAATTCTCTCTACGCCACTACCACTAACATGTCAACACCTGCCTCAAAATATCACCATCTGCAATGAAATTTCACATGTCAGCCATCCTTGCGGCAGCTTTGAGTGAAACTTCCAGTTAATTGTGAATTGATCCATTTTGTGAGCAGTTTGGTGCTGTGGAATAATGCTTCCCAGCAAAAGGATTAAAACTGTCTAAATTTACAAGGACATTCTGAGCCAAATTTCAGCTTGAATCCCTGAAAGGGTAGTGTTCTAACCCATAATAAGAGTTTACGTCAGTGGTCATAACTGTTCTTGTGCTCTTCCCAGGGATAGCAGTGGATAAGAATGGACTGATGTATTTTGTCGATGCAACCATGATTAGGAAAGTTGACCAAAATGGAATCATTTCCACGTTGCTCGGATCCAAAGACTTAACAGCAATTCGTCCTCTGAGCTGCGTTTCCAGCATGGATGTTAGCCAGGTAAAATATTGTAGAAAAGGCAATATCTGTCTTCCATCGGATTTGTTAAGTTGATGTGGCAATTCTTAATTGGATCCTGTGGTTAGATGACTGTCACCAGGCTGAAAATGATCAACATCTTGTAATTCTTTGGATATATCTTATTTTACAACTAGCAGTCAAGGTGGCCACTTCGTCTGAGCTCATGCAATGGCTCGTCTAAAAATTGCAGCAGTTATCACTAGCTGCATTTGAAATTAAACTCACAAAACTTCCAACAGAAATATGAAATCACTGATATCTACAGTGCTTTAGGGCATATGCAAAGGTGTAATCCAGAAAAAAAAAATATTTTGGTGGGTTCAGTTCTGGAGGGAATAAGCAATATGTGATTTTTTTTTTTTAGAGGACATATGGGGTAGAATGGGGTGTTACGGTAAAATTGTGATATGAACAATTGAAACGGATGTGGCGAAGTTCGATATCTGTTACGGAAGAATCCATAAGCATCTGCATTACCTCAGAGGTTGTTCTTTATCAGAAGCTGTGAGAATGAGAGAGAATTGCTAAGAAGGCCATGGTGCAAGGGGAGGCTTGCATGTTAGAGAGAGAGTGTTTATATAGTTCATGACTCAAAAAGAGAGTTACCAACAATAGACATTACATCAGAAAAAGGTTCTGGTTTTGCAGCACAGTGGTGCAGTAGTTAGCACTGCTGCCTATGGCACTGAGGACCCAGGTTCGATCACGGCCCTGGGTCACTATCTGTGCGGAGTTTGCACATTCTCCCCGTGTCTGCATGGGTTTCACGCCCACAACCCAAAGATATGCAGGTTAGGTGGATTGGCCATGCTAAATTTCCCCTTAATTGGAAATAAACAATTGGGTACTCTAAATTTAATTTTAAAAAAGAAAAATGTTGTAGTCATAAGCAAGCATTTAGTGAGACCATTGAAGATGACAGCTCGACTTCTATTGAAATTGAAATACCTTCATAATGTCAAATATCTACCTAACTGCATTATGCTTCAAAAAGGAGAAACTACCTTAAACATCGTGTGAGTCATATAATGCCTTTTCATATAAATTTAGATTTTTTGCTTTAATTACCAGATTCAATGTTGCAAATTCCCATTTTCCTCTACTTAGGTACGCTTAGAATGGCCAACGGATCTTGCCATCAACCCAATGGATAATTCTCTTTACGTCCTGGAAAATAATGTCATCCTGCGGATAACTGAGAATCACCAGGTCAGCATTATAGCTGGCCGACCAATGCACTGTCAGGTTCCTGGCATAGATTACTCACTCAGCAAGCTGGCCATTCACTCTGCACTGGAGTCAGCCAGTGCCATTGCTGTCTCCCACACTGGCATACTCTACATTGCAGAAACCGATGAGAAGATAAACCGTGTACGGCAAGTGACAACAAATGGGGAAATCTCCCTGCTGGCGGGGATGGCATCGGACTGTGACTGCAAGAATGATGTCAACTGCGACTGTTTCTCGGGGGATGATGGCTATGCCACAGATGCTGAGTTGAATTCTCCATCTTCACTAGCGGTCTCGCCGGATGGGACCATTTTCATAGCTGACCTGAACAACATCCGCATCCGAGCAGTTAATCGAAACAAGCCGCAAATGAACTCCATGAGCTTCTATGAGGTTGCTTCAGCAGCTGAGCAGGAGCTATATGTTTTCAATTCAAACGGGTTACATCAGTATACAATGAGCCTGGTCACCGGTGACTACATATACAATTTCTCCTATAGCCCGGATAATGACATTGTGGAAGTGACTGACAACAATGGAAACACTTTAAGGATCCGAAGGGATAGCAACGGGGTGCCACGGCACTTACTCTCAGACAACCAGGTGTGTTCTCTGACCATTGACGCTAATGGAAAACTAAAGACGATATTACTGCTGAACCAGGAGCTGATTGTGCTGACGTACAACGGGAATAGTGGCCTCCTGGCAACTAAAACAGATGACATTGGCTGGACCACTTTTTTTGAGTAAGAGTTATTTACTGATTGATTACCTGTGATTACCTGTACTTACTGAAGTGTGAAGTATGTGACTGTTGTTTATGATTGCCACTCAGGGCTCCTCATCCGATGGTAGATTTGCAGAAACTACTGAGAGAAAAGATGACAAAGTGTTCCATTTTCCCTAAAATGAGAAATTCTAAGCCATGTTTCTTCTCATTTGTAACCACACCCCCTTCAATTAATGTCATGGTTAGTATGCAAATGAATGCAGGTAGACAAATCTGGGTGACATCTGAAGTGATGTCGGCAAAGTTAAAGTAATGAGCATTACAGTAAATCTAAAACATCTGGTGATTAATTGGAGTAAGCTAATATTTGATCACTTCATGTTTAAAAGAATCTGGCATTTGTGCCATGTGTTTAAATTCTACTTTTGTTTGAAGATTGAACAAAACGTTTGCTCCTGAAGAATTGTTTAAAAGGTTAACATTTATATCTGGGAAAAAAATCAGCAAGACCTCCACTGATTGCTACATATAATGGCTTCATGAATCAGTTTGCGAAGACATCCTCTGTGCTTTATTTTCAGCACATTTGTTAGCACTTTATCATATTCACAAAAGAATGTGATATCTGAATATTACTGTATTGTCTGATACTTTTTTTAAAGTCAATCTGCATTGTTACTAATGGGCTGTGTGGGTGAAAATCAGGGAGAACGGTAGCCACCTCCTCACTTACAAGGAAACCTTTGACAGTTCTAATGTAATGCCCGTGTGATGGTGAATGTTTCAGCAATTAACTATCTGGAATAACAGGGTGACATTAGAAGTCTTGTATCACAAAACCTTGATCAAACCACCATGTATGTGGGCCTGACAATTGCAGTATGGTTACTGCAAGTACAATAATTCCCATGACACATAGTTCAACACCAGCAGAAATACACAAAACATCACATTGTGCAGAAGAAAATTACTCTGTGCACATTCTACAAATGATATCAAGAAGTTCCAGTATTCCCTGTGAAATTATTTTACAAGGAACATTATTTTTCTCTGTGTAACTTAATTCTTGGTATCTGTTATTCTCCGTAAAGTTTAAATTTCAAATATCTTTTATTTTCTCAGTAATTCAACCCTAAATATCCAGTGTTCTTGAGCCTCTAAGTTGTAAGCGTTCACTGGTTCTCTATGTAACTCACTCCCACACTCATTCTCTCTGCAACCTATTGATGGGTTCTATATACAAGATATAGGTTGACCTGATATCATCTATTTGCACCTAGTTACGACAGTGAAGGACGACTGACGAATTTGACGCGTCCCAGTGGTGTAGTGACAAGTTTGCATCGGGAAATGGAGAAGTCAATAAATATTGACATTGAAACTTCCAACCGAGAAGATGATGTTACTGTCACCACTAACCTTTCTTCAGCCGATGCATCTTATACCCTGGTTCAAGGTAAACAGTCTGGCTTACTAAATAAAATGTGATCTGCATTGACATGAAATGAAAGTCGCCATCGTCCCAGAGGACCATAGGCTGCTCTCCCCTTTGAGAGACAGAGAGAGCTAACTAGCGATTTAACCTGAGGGGCCACAACACCTCAGGCAAGAGACGAGGTAGGGACTTCATGGTAACGGGAATTAAACCCACACTGTTGGTGTTGCTCTGCATCATGAACCAGCCGTCCAGCCAACTGAGCTAGCTGACCTCCCCAGAGCAAGGTGATAGATTTGGTAAGAACACATGATTGGTGTTTCAATGATTAGTTACAGATGCATCAATCACTAAAGGTTATGCTGTTGGTCAACAAGGTCATTTAAAAAACAATAAGCCCTAGGCTTTATTTCTAGAGGAAGTTAAGATAAACGTGTATGTAACCTTGGTTGGATCACACTTCGAGTACTGCATACAATTATATGAACAAAGGACTTAGGAGCAGGAATAAGCCATTTGAGCCGACTCCACCATTGAATTAGATCATGGCTAATTTGATTGTGGTCACAACTCCAAATTCCTGCCTGCCCCCAATAACACTTGACTCCCTTGCCTATCAAAAATCTAACTAAATTAGTGTTAAATCAATTCAATTATCCAATCTCCAATATTTCTGAGGAAGAGAATTCCACAGACTAACAAGTCTGAGAAAAAAAACCTCTCTTCATCTCTGTATTAAAAGGGAGATGCCTTGTTCTTAAACTGTGTTCACTGGTTCTAATCTCACCCACTAGACAAAACATTCTCCCATAGCCACCCTATCAAGTCCCTTCAGGATCATATCTGCTTCATTCAGATCACCTTTAATTCTTAAAAACTCCAAGAGGTATGGGCTCAACATGTTCAACTTTTCATCTGAAGGTAAGCCCTTCATCCCAAGTGGGAGTTGAATGAACCTTCCCTGAGCTGCTTCTAACAAAATGCTATCCTTTTTCAAATAAGGAGACGGAAATTGTACACAGTTCTCCAGATAAAAATTAAAAATGCTGGAAAAACTCAAAGTCTGGCAGCAAATGAGAGAGAAACAGCGTTTTTGCCCCAATTCCCTAGTTATCTGGACTACATCTGGTTCTTTGGGAATTCTACCTCTTTGCAGCCCTCTTAGCCTGTCCAACTTGCCCTTTCCTAGCAGAGTTAAGAAATGTTCAGTCCCCAGTGTCCTATCTTCAACTGCAAGCAAATTCAGCTGAAACAAAATTCAAAAAGTCTTTCTACCTTAATGGGCCCCCAGTTACTAAGCAATGGTCACATGCTCCTGCTAGATTATTTACTTTTCACACCGTAACCTCCTCTAAATGCAATAGAAGCAGAATTTGAATTGTTCAAAGCCCCCACGCATACAAACATCTTTGTGCAGCATGAATCTAACTATAGGTTTAACTCTTCCTTCCACAAAGACATTACATTAAACTCACTTAAAACTATACCCTATTTCTAATGTTTACCAATACAAATATAAATCCCATAAATCTACCTTTGTTTTCCAAACAGCTACCTCCTTTTGACAACTTATTTTCCAGTTGAGGCTGCAGCACTGATTCATAAGACATTCTGCTAGTCACAGCTTGCCAACCCAGAAAAAAAAGACCCATTTATCTCTACTCTCTGCTTCCTGTTAGCTAACCAATCTTTTATTAATGCTAATACGTTATCCCTTACACTATGAGCTTTTATTTTGTGCAGTAATCTTTGATGTGGCACCTTTTCAAATGCTGTCTGGAAATCCAAGTACACCACATCTATAGGTTCTCCTTTATCTGCTTTGCTTGTTAATGATAATATAATAATCATCGCTTATTGTCACAAGTAGGCTTCAATTAAGTTACTGTGAAAAGCTGCCAATCGCCACATTCCGGCGCCTGCCCAGGGAGGCCGGTACGGGAATTGAACCCGCACTGGTTTGGTTCTGCATTACAAGCCAGCTGTTTAGCCCACTGTGCTAAACCAGCCCCTTACTTCCTCAAAGGACACTAATAAGCTAGTTAAACACAATTTCCCTTTCACAGAACCATGTTGACTCTGTCAGATCCATTACGATTTTTCATGTATCCTGCTCTAACCTGTTTAGCAATACTTCAAGCCCCTTAATTGGAAAAAAAATTGGGGACTCTAAAATTATAAAAGAAAAAAGTAATGGTTCGAGCAATTTCCACCTGACATGTTAGGCTAACTTGCTTATAATCTTCTGCTTTCTCTCCCCCTTCTTTATTGACAGGTGTTACATTGCTATTTTCAAACTGCTTTGACCTTTCCAGAATCTATGCATTTTCTCTAATATCTCTGCAGCTACTTCTTTTAAGATGCTGGAATGCAGACCATCAGGTGTTAGGGAACTTTCAGCCTTTGGCCCAATAGATTTCCCAGTACCTTTTCCCTCGTAATTGTTTTAATTTCCTCTATCCCTTTCACCTGATTTTCAAATATCTTTGGGAGGTTTTCTAGGTTTTCCATGGTGAAGACAAACACAAAATATGTGTCCAACGCTTCTGCCATTTCTTTGTTTCCCATTATTACTTCCCCGATTGATTTCAGTTGGCATATTATAAAAGGGATATTGAGGCACTAGAGAAGGTGCAAAGAAGATTTACAAAAAATCTTGGGTATACACGTGGGTATAAACATGGGTATACACATATGAAAAAAATGACAGACTCAAAAAAGAGGTCAAAGGGTGACCGAACAGATATCTTTAAAATAATTAAGGTTTTGATAAAGTGGATACAGAGAGGCCGTTTTTTCTTGTGGAGAAGAGCATAAGCAATGGCCATCAATATATTTTTTCAAGAACCCCAACAGGGAATTCCAAAAAAAACTTCTTGGGGGCAATTCTCCAAAGTGGAGCGCAAGTGTTCGCGCCGTCGTGAGCGCCGTCGTGAACGTGATGATGGTACGAAACAGGGGAATTCTGTCCCCCACAGGGGGCCAGCATGGCACTGGAGCAGTTCGTGCCACTCCAGCCTCCCTCCCCGGCGGCAAATGGGCGCCGCGCCAAAACGCGCACGCACAGTTGGGCCGCGCCAACCTGCACATGCGCGCGGGACTTCTTTTGCGCGCCGGTCCCGACTCAACATGGCATCGGTGTTCATGGGCCGGCCGCGCAACAAAGTAGGCCTGGGGGAGGGGAGAGGCCGGCCTGCCGATCGGTGGGCACAGATCGCGGGCCAGAACACACCGGAGGCCCCCCCAATGAAGGATCGTTTTTCCCCACCCATCAGGCCCCCCCCCCCCTCCCCCCCCACCGGCCCTTCGCGCAGAGTTCCCACCAGCCGTGACCAGGGGTGAACGGCGGCGGCGGGACTCTGTCTTATCCGCACGGCCGCTTGGCCCATCCGGGCCAGAGAATCGGCGGCCCCGCCGATTCCAGCGGCCCGCGGCCAGCGCCGCATCAAACGCGCCGCTGCAGATGGCGCCGATTCTCTGCACCTCGGAGAATCACGCGCCGCGTCGGGGCCTCATGGCGCGGTTGTGGTGATTCTCCGGCCCGGCGCGGGGCTCGGAGAATCGCCCTCCCCTTATCCCTACAAGTGGTGAAACAAAATACCAAAGGGAGTGGTTGAAGTGAATAGCTTTTTTTGTTCTTTCACGGGATGTGGACGTCACTGGCTAGGCCAGCATTTATTGAGGGTTCAGGAAATGATTTAAAGGGAGTTGAGGGTTATGGAGGGCAGAGAGGAAAATGGAGCTGAGACCACAACCAGATCAGGAAAGGTTATACTGGATGGTGGAGAACGTTCGACAGGCCAAATGGCTCCTAAGTCCAATGTTCCTATGTATTCACCAGCCTCCCAGCCTCTTACTTGCTCATGTAGCGTTAATATTTATTACGTTGGTCCAATTCCATTTCTCATCAATGGTAAACCCCAGGAAGTTGATAGTGTGATGATACATTTTACAATGTAACTAGATAAGTGTCTGAGAGAGAAGGTAACAGAGGGTAACAATGATGGATTTAGGTGAGGAAAGATGGGAGGAGACTCGAGTGGATCATAAACGCCAGCATAGACTAGTTTCCTGCTATTTATCCAATGATATCTAGTAGAAAATTGAGATCAGCAATTTGAAAAATCTGGGCCGCGATTCTCCGCTCCCACGCCGGTTCGGAGAATAGCGGGCCGCGCCGATTTTTCCCGTTACGCCGGTGTGACGCGCTCCCGCTATTCTCCCCACCGGCCAAATGTCCGTGGTCGGGATACTTGCGGAAATCCACAGAGAGTCACCCGACGGAGGCAAAATGGCGACTCTCCAGCACCCCCGCTATTCTCCGGCCCGGATGGGCCGAAGTCCCGACGTCATGACACCATGTCACGACGTCGCCGTCCACACCTGGTTTTAAAAGTCGCCAGCCAGTCGTGCTGGCTGACGAGGAGTGAGGAGGTGAACGGACTGTCCCGGAGTCTCTGCAAACTGGGGACGGCATCCCTGAGAACGCTGCGGCCAATGGGGGAGTGGGGGGGGGGGAGGGAGAAGTGGGGGGGGGACGGAGAAGTGGGAGGGGGGAAGAGAGAGAGGGACAAGTGGGAGGGGAGAGAGGGACAAGTGGGAGGGGGAGGGGGGAGAGGGGGAAGAGAGAGAGGGACAAGTGGGAGGGGGAGGGGGGAGAGGGGGAAGAGAGAGAGAGACATGTGGGAGGGGGGAGGGAGAGCGAGTAGTAGGGGGGTGGGGGAGTGAGTGGAGTGGATGGGTCCGCCCACCCCCGGATGCAACATGTCAGCCACCCTGCCATTGCAGGACGGTCACGAGGACACGGCTGCTGGTTGCCCTGTGGCTTATGGCCACAAGCCACTGACGCACCGGTGAGGAGGATGCATTGTTAACTGCCCGTTGGACGCAGAAAGTGACCAGGGGTTAGGCTGGCCGCGTGTCAGCAGCGCGACCAAGCCACCGGGACACACAGGTATCTCGTGGCAGGCGGCTGCCGAGGTGTCGACTAACCTCCGTCTAACATGTCGTTTCTCTGCCCCCCACCACCCTTCTGTAGGTGAGCACAACGTATTCAAACATAACAGCTATGTTCAGCGCAGTGGTTGGGGCCGCTGCACTGCAGTTGGAGATGGAGCAGCGTCTACAGCCACAACCCGCAGTGGATGCAGGGGCAGCTGCAGCAGCAGAGGGAAGGGCCGAGGAGTTGCCAGTCGTCGAGCAGCACGGGGGGGGGGGGGGGAGGAGGAGGCATTGATGGTGGAGACGAGGCGCCAGAGGCGACTACCGAGGCCTAGGGTTTACCGTCCCCGGATCTCATTCCAGACAATGCCGGACATCACCTGCAGGAGGAGACTCTGGTTGAGCAGAGAGATGGTGACACATATCTGTCACCTCGTGTCGCACCTCACCCCACGTGGAACGGGAGGAGGACACGCGATCCCGGTTGCCGTCAAGGTGACGGTTGCACTGAATTTTTATGCAACCGGCTCCTTCCAGTCTCCGAGCGGGGACCTCTCCGGGATCTCCCAGGCATCGGTGCACAGGTGCATCCGTGATGTGACCGACGCCCTCTATGCCATCGCCGACCGCTACATCACCTTTCCCGAGGACCGAGCAAGTCAAGATTCACGAGCTCGTGGCCGGGATACCGATGGTGCAGGGGGCAATCGATTGTGTTCACGTCCCCATGTGCCCGCCTGCAGGGGACAGGGAGGTGTTCACAAACAGGAGGAGGACATAGTCCATGAATATCCAGGAGGTATGCGACCCCCACATGAAGATCATTCACTTGTGCGCAAGGTTCCCAGGGAGTGTGCATGACTCCTACATACTGGCGCAGTCGTACATCCCCGCTCTGTTTGAGAGACGGCCCCCCGGCTGAGGGCTGGTTGCTGGGCGACAGGGGTTATCCGCTCAGGTCGTGGCTGATGACACCTATACGGAGGCCTCAGACCAATGCGGAGACCCTTTACAACGAGGCCCATGCAGCAACAAGGGGTGTGGTGGAGCGCTGTTTCGGATTGCTGAAAATGCGATTCAGGTACCTGGACCGCTCCGGAGGGGCCCTGCAATACCAGCCTGAGAGGGTGGCTCGCAATGTCGTGGTCTGCTGTGCGCTGCACAACATAGCGATGCAGAGGGGAGAGGAGGAGGAGGAGCAGGAGGAGGTGGAGGAGGAGGTTGGTGGAGTGTCGGGCGCAGCACGCAGACAGGACCCGGGTGCTGGTGATGTCCAGGATGCTGCACGACGGCACCGGCGAGGACAACGGGCACGCAACGCGTTGGTGGCTGCAGGATTCATGCGCCGTGCGCGACTTCCCCGCTGAACACCAACACAACCACCTGCATCGCCAGTCGCACCAGACGGTCAACACACAACTCCCACCACCACCAACCACCCCCTCCCCCTCCCTCCCCGCACCCCCGCTCTGCGTGCACTGCTCCAGTTCTACATCACCCTTATCACTGGGGCCAGACAGTATGGCACGACATTGATGGCTGTGAAAGCGGCTGTGATCAGTGCCATGTTGAATGATGACAGCCCGCTCTGCGATCGGCTGTGAGCTCAGAATCGTGAGCTCAATAGCTGAACCATCCATCTCGGTGGTCGCTGAATTCGTCAGGGACACTCCATCACGTGCCCGCGTGGGGACGCTGTGGGAGGGGGTGGAGGGGGGGGGAAGGGACTACACACCCGGCACCGAAGTTTCACTGCTCGTCAACCCCAGCGGCACTCGGTCACCATCACGATCCCTGTGGCAACGGAAAAATCACAGTCTTACAAGTTAGGTGCAACAGTGAGTTTAATGGTTAACATTATGTACAGATGCCCTAGCCCCTACAACTAATCTGTGCCCTTCACCTGTGCCAACTTACTCTGTGTCCGTCTTCATTGCCTTACGGGCCCTACCACTACGTCTAGGCGAATCCCCAGATAGTACAGCATGAGTGGAGGCGGACTGCTGAGAATTACCCCCTGCGACATTCCTCCCCGTCGGCACTCGTTTCCTGGGCCTTGATGGGCCAGGCTGCTCCGCGGGCGTTTCGGATGACGTGGTGCCACCCTGCTCTGCCTGCTGCCCACCCGATGCATCAGGGATGGGACGGGGGGTGGCCGAGCGTTCCGGGACGTCCCGTGATGGAGTTAATGGGACGGGCCCCGGAACCTCCTCCTCCCTCGGGGAGCCCGGTGGCCCCCGGGCCTCACTGTGGGACGGAGGTGCGAGCGGGGAGGTGCCCCATCGCCCCACCGACACCTGGAGCTGCCAATCCTGGAGGCCTGCAACGGTCTCCACCAGTGTCCGAAGGTTCGCAGAGTCCAGGGAGTTAGACATTCCCGCCAGGGAGTGTGCGACCTCAACCTATGAGTGGGGGGTCCAGTGGGCTGAGTGTGAGGGGAGAGAGGATGGGGGGTCCAGTGGGCTGAGTGTGAGGGGAGAGAGGATGGGGGGTCCAGTGGGCTGAGTGTGAGGGGAGAGAGGATGGGGGGTCCAGTGGGCTGAGTGTGAGGGGAGAGAGGATGGGGGGGGTCCAGTGGGCTGTGTGAGGGGAGAGAGGATGGGGGGTCCAGTGGGCTGAGTGTGAGGGGAGAGAGGATGGGGGGGGTCCAGTGGGCTGAGTGTGAGGGAAGAGAGGATGGGGGGTCCAGTGGGCTGAGTGTGAGGGGAGAGAGGATGGGGGGGTCCAGTGGGCTGAGTGTGAGGGGTGAGAGGAAGGGCTGGGGGGGGGGGGGGGGGGGGTGGGGGGGGTTGTCATGCAGGGTTGTCTCACTTGGTTCTGCACCGCCAACCTCACATTGCGCGACCTCTCGGGTGCCAGATCCCCCAGCAAGGTCCAGAGCCCACTGCTCAAAGGCGGTCGGGGGTGCACTATGGGAGAACCCCTTCCGGTCTTGTTGCACTCCCGGTTGTTGTACGCAGTCTTGTCCTGTTGTGGGGGGGCATAGATAGATCATTACAATTCGGCAGGTATCAGCAGGCCGTTCAGATATTGACACAGGTTGGGGGGAAAGTTGCAGCTAAACCATGGCATCTCTCCAGGGGGTCGCAGCGCTCATATGGGCCTGTGACAACTTTGTTAACCACCCTCCACTCACTCTCGCCCCCCCTCCCCCTTCCCCTCGTGCCCTGGGGGGGAGGTGGGTGATGAGGGACTTGGGGGCGGGGGGGTTGTTGTGACCCGGGAGCACCCTCTTGGCACTTACCCTGGCAGCCCTGGTGAGGTCGTGGAGCTTCTTCCGGCACTGCTCCCCAGACCGAGGTGTCTGCCCCACAGCACTCACTGCCGTGCCCACCTCACGCCAGGCCCGTCGCACGACACTGGTAAGTTGGCGATGCCCTCTTCTAGGGCAAATGATGCTCCTCCGCTGCTCCACGGCATCGAGGAGGGTCTCCAGGTCACTCTCTGCGAACCTCGGGGCGGCCCTCCGTGGCTCCGTCATCCTCCCATTAAGTCTGCTGACCTGGTCGCCCGTGCCTTTTTACGACGCGGAGCGGCGTCATACCGACGTCATTCGTGCGTCGCACCATTCTGGCGTCATCGCCCACGTGTTTCCCGCGGCCCCGCTCCTAGCCCATTTCCGGGGCCTGAATCGCTCGGGAACGGGGCCGTGGGGAGCCGTTGTGAAACTCGGCCGAGTTCACGACGGCGTTGCCAATTATTTCCGGGTGCGGAGAATTCTGCCCCTGGTATTTGTGGTCTATTTTGTATCATTTCTAGTAAAGGTTGGCTTACGCATCAGTTTGATTCTGTGTGGAGTTTGCACATTCTCCCTTTGTCTGTGTGGGTCTCACCCAAACAATCCAAAAAGATGTACCCCATGGTAGGTGGATTGGGCACGCTAAATTGCCCTTTAATTGGGGAAATAAAAGAATTGGGTACTCTAAATTTATTTATTTTAAAACATCTGTTTGATGTATAGTGGAAGATTATTGTACAAATCTCCCTTCACTGTTAACTCTAAACCTTTGCTGATTTTATATTAAAGGAGTGAAAGAATAAAAATGCTTGGTTCAGTGATAATGTTCTACTTGTTCTTTAGCATGCAATATAAATATGGTTTGATCATTCTTATTGAACTACTTCAATTTTATTAATAATCTATACAGTTTGGACATCCTGAATCCATTCTTGCTGTGCAATTAGAATCTCAACTACTTCTCAGTAAATCCTGGGCTGAAAAATCCTAGGATCACTACAGTGCTGAAGGAGGAAATTTGGCCCATCAAGTCTGCACCAACCCTCTGAAAGAGCACCCTATCTAGGCCCACTCCTCTGCCATATCCCCGTAACCCCACCTAACTCGCACATCTTTGGATACCAAAAGGCAATTTAGCATGGCCAATCCACATAACCTTTGGATCTGCACATCTTTGGATTGTGGGAGGAAACCGGAGCACCTGTAGGAAGCCAAGCAGACACTGGGAGAACATGCAAACTCCACACTGCTCATTCATTGTTCCTTATGCAGTATAATTCCCTTAATTTTGATACAAATGCTTGTCTGTATTTGAAACCGGGGGAAAAAATTGAAGGATCGTCGCCGGAAAAAACCCAAAATGAAATATTGAGCCGCTCAAAAGATATCTTTGCATGGTGTGTGATGCAAATTAGACTCAAAGGCTTATATGGAACGAAATACCAGCACTGAATCTTCCTTGCATAATTTACTTGCCTTGCAGGTTTCAGCTTATGTATTCAATGTCAGTTGATTTATTCTAAGAGACCACCAGTGCTACAGTGTCTTCTCTAACCAGCTGTTTTCAAAATGTTAACTGGTAATTGTTAGCGTGAACAGATTTCTCATTGCTGGAATTCTCTCCCCAGATCAAGTGAGGAACAGTTACCAGCTTTGCAACAATGGCACCCTTCGAGTGATGTATGCCAACGGAATGGGTGTCAGCTTTTACAGTGAACCTCATATTCTTGCTGGGACCATAAGTCCAACTGTCGGGCGACGCAATATCACTCTGCCAGTGGAAAATGGACTGAACTCAATTGAATGGCGCCTCAGAAAGGAACAGACCAAGGGAAAAGTGACCATGTTTGGACGGAAACTTAGGGTAGTTCATTGTAAACATGTGAATTATAAATTGTAGGGATCAAAAATTATTTTGGCTTTGAAATTCCATGGTATGGTTTCAGTGTTTCTGTTTTTTTAAGACTTCTGAAATGTTTGCGCCTTTTAAGCACCTTTTGCAATGTCACATGCCTGCAGGGAAATTTAGCCACATTTCAAGCCACAGCTGACTACTATTGTCTATTGTCCCTGATATGTCCGCATTCGGTTACATGGTGGCCACGTGTTCTTCCAGCTGATGGCACAGTTCAGCATCTAACTCTTGACAGACCCAGGCCCCAAAAATACATACCCCTATAGTTATTGCCCCAAAAGTGTGACAAAGCTCACAGAAATGGGTGGCGATTGCAGTTGGTAAGATATCAAGCGGGCAATGCTCTTGCCCGGCATGCCTTCTCTCCTGCATAGAAGCATGTCATGCTGCTATGGAGATGTGTCTGAAGAACCATTCGTCAGAACTGGTATTGGGCATTCAGATCTACTGGCAATGGCATTGTGCTCTGCTGTCACAACTTCATCAGAATTAATTTCAACGTAATCTCCAGACACAAGTATGTGGATGGCCACAGATGGCCACAGAGTACAATTCATAGAATCTAACAAGCTTGCCATCCCTATAGCCATCCGTTTCTACTAAGCACAGCAGCTCCAATGATTCCCATTGGCAAATTGGTATCATGAAAGGGAACTTGGGCCAGAAAATAAATTAATTAACAGCAACTAGCACAAAAGCTCATTTCAACTCAAATGCCAGCAGGAAATAAATTGAAAACATTAATGGTCAGCCCATGAATGGCCACCAGCACTAATTGTGAGCTAATTAAAGATTCTTTCATCTGCACAAGCCACTAAAGCCTTCCTTGCTGTCAGATTTCCTCACTGCAGTGAAGATTTGAGATTTAGTCTGGTCACTGGAACCGTAATGGAGGAGCATCTTTCCTAGCCTCCAATGCTGTAATGAAGACCTGCCTGGCTTTAAATGGAAAAATAGATCCCTCGCCCAAGCCTGACCAGAAATGTGATCGGGATCAAAACCT
The DNA here is from genome assembly GCF_902713615.1 of Scyliorhinus canicula. Classification (NCBI taxonomy): domain Eukaryota; kingdom Metazoa; phylum Chordata; class Chondrichthyes; order Carcharhiniformes; family Scyliorhinidae; genus Scyliorhinus; species Scyliorhinus canicula. Next base: position 214,700,015 of record NC_052149.1, on the reverse strand, counting down.
GGTCAAACTGATTTCCTACGTAACTTAGAACACAGGAAAAGGCTATGCAACTCAACAGATCCATGCCAGGCTGTTACATCCACACTCCAAGTCCAATTGTAGATGGAAATACAGGCCACCAAAGTGATTTGCATGGACTCTGGGGTGAAATTTGCCTTCAGCCGTAGTGCCAAATGGAAACTGGTGAATCGCCAGCACCTTCTCCACTCAACACAATTGTTAATGCATTTCACATACTCTTGTCGTCATTTCGCCCAAATGAAAAACATATTCTGACTAAGTACAGGGAATAGAAACTCCGGATTCTGTGGTTTGGCCACTAGTAGAAACAAAAGATCATCAGGCATTGACTCATTCTTTCATTTCTCCTTTCAGTGGAATCACAGGTAAATACCCATTTTATACACAGTATGCCGTGGCTGCCATGAACGCAATTTCTCTTTTAAAACAAAACAAAATAGTGTTATCTTGGCAATTTACTTCCTTTGGATAACAAAATTACTTCTTCAAGACCCTTGGTGCCGTGTTTCTCTGCCACATTACTTCATGTTTCCATGTTTTGTACTTGCAGAAAATAATTTTCTCCTTGAGTATAATGTATGCAACACTTTTTTCAAAAGCTATGAAGAAAGTAAGGCGTGATTCCTTTAAAATTTCATATGAACGAACTTTGGAGAAAAATTGATAATTAAGTTGTTAATTGTGGTGTTCATGCTCATTAGCAAAGGCTGAATGCATTGCAGTTTCTTTGAACTCATGCCAGATTGCAATCACTTAAATCATATTGATGATAATGTCATTTGAAAGCTTTCTCCTTTATTGGCAAAGGCACAAAATTCAATCATCTACGCCAGGCATAAGCCATTATAATTAAAATGAAATAAATTGCCCCAGTAATCCCACATGTGGTCTGTTTTAAGTAAAGAGAGACACATTTATGATTGTGATTCTTTAATTTTATACAGTTGCATGGACGAAACTTGCTTTCCATTGATTTTGATCGCAATTCCCGGACAGAGAAGATTTATGATGATCATCGAAAATTCACATTGAGGATTATTTATGATACATTGGGTCGCCCCACAATCTGGCTTCCAAGCAGTGGCCTAGCTGCAGTTAATGTCTCTTATTCGTCTAGTGGGAAAGTAATTGGAATTCAACGCGGTGCGATGAGCGAGAAAACCGATTACGATGAACAGGGCAGGATAATATCCCGAATTTTCTCTGATGGAAAAGTCTGGAGCTACGCTTACCTTGACAAAGTACGTTTAGATGTAATTAGCTCTGTTATCATTAATACCACATTAGTTCTTCCAGGTTCCCTTCATTTGCCTTGCAGCTGTTTTAGATAATGTGAACAATAAGTAAGATTGTGAAGCTTGAAAATTATCATGTAATAGTACATTGGTTGAAAGTGCAAGATTTGCTTTACTTTGAAATGCAGCAGAGTTTATTGCACTACTTGTTTATCCCTGTGAAGAATGATAGGTGTCTCATTTCTCCCTGTGAACAGCAGCAAAGTTGCTCTACATTTTATTGTCAATCATGAAAATTTAGCAGCTACCCTCACTGTCACATATGCACTTGACCAAATTGTGAATTTTTATGTAAAGTAGTACTGTAGGTGGTACGATGGATCCATAGAGTTTGGAATATACAGTTGGAACTTCCGAAATGCAGGATAGTATTAACCCCGACACAATGGATAATGTTAAAGTGGCAAGGTGATAACCAAGTGGAGTGGATTCTCCGTCCGTGATGGATCTCGGGCGAAATTCTCCGACCTCCACGACGGGTCAGAGAATAGCGGGAGGGCCTTCCCGACATTTTTCCCGCCCTCCCGCTATTCTCCCCCACCCCCCGCCCAACTCCCGACCCGAATCGCTGCCGCCGTTTTTTTACGGCCGGCAGCGATTCACAGCTGTTCGATGGGCCGAAGTCCCAGCCCTTTACGCCGTTTTTACGAACGGCAAACACACCTGGTCTGGCCGTTCGTAAAAACGGCGTCACAAACTCGCTTTTCATAACCATGGCACCGATTGGCACGGCAGTACCACGGCCGTGCCAAGGGTGCCATGGACCCGCGATCGGTGGGCATCGATCGCGGGCAACGGGCCCGATGCCCGCGCACTCTTTCTCCTTCCGCCGCCCCGCAGTATCCATTCGCGGGGCGGCTGAGGGGCAACCCGGCCCGCGCATGCGCGGGTTTCGCGCAAATACGCGATGACGTCATCCGCGCATGCGCGGGTTGGAGTCTTCCAATCCGCGCATGCGCGGCTGACGTCATATGACGCGTCAGCCGGCGCTAACTCCGGCAAGCGGGCTTAACGATATTCGTTAAGCCCGTCATGCCGGAGCCTACGGCGTCGGGCTGCTAGCCCCGACCGGGGACCAGAATCGGTTCCCGGTCGGGAAGGGGCGCGCTGGCGTCAAACCCGCCTGGGTTTGACGCCAGCTTTACGATTTCTCCCGTTTTGGGAGAATCGCGCCCCTCATCTTTCATCCCAGGTCTAAACCTTTCATCCTAAGCTCCGAGACAGGAGCATTTAATTATGGGATGATGCATATTCTGCTTTTGTCGTTTGAACTTTGAATTATTAACCTCAAAATTACAATTCGTAAGCATTTGGGCATTTGTTTGGGTTGCCTAACTGATTGGATGACTTTGGTCTGATTATTTCTTGCCAATTGTGAAACCTGTCTCTTGACTCGTGAACAGCAAGGAATGGCAATAAATTATTTTTTAATACCTCCAATTTACCTGAGTCAAATAATGTTTCCAGGTCCCACCCTCAGGTGTTAACGGGGTTGTTTGAGGTCCTTCCAGTTTGTCAATTAGATTTGAACGGCAATTGCCGTCCAGGGATGGCAGGACTGTCATATGAGGAGAGATTGACTAGGTTGGGATTGTTCTCGCTGGAGTTCAGAAGAATGAGGGGGGATCTCATAGAGACTTATAAAATTTAAACAGACAGGGTAGATGCAGAGAAGATGTTACCAATGATGGGTGTGTCCAGAAACAGGGGTCACAGTCTGAGGATTCAGGGTTAACCATTTCGGACAGAGATGAGGAGACATTTCTTCACCCAAAGAGTGGTGAGCCTGTGGTATTCATTACCACAGGAAGGAGTTGATGCTAAAACATTGAATATATTCAAGAGGTGGCTGGATATAGCACTTGAGGAGAATGGGATCGAAGGCAATGGGAAGAAAGCAGGATTAGGCTATTGAGTTGGATGATCAGCTATGATCATGATAAATGGCGGACCAGGCCCGACGAGCCATAAGGTCTCCTCTCGGTTGCCATGTCCCTTTATTGCCCTGTTCTTTATCACATATAATATGATTCTTAAATAATGACTTGGTCCCTGCTTGGTAATTAGAATATTTAATGGTAACAGGAATATGTAATAATGGGGACCTAATGTGCAATTATTCATCCAGTGGAGGTACATATGCAAATTTCATAGGAGGTGGAGTAGGGCTGACAACCGCTCTTCATCATAGAGAAGTAATAGAGTTGGCTGACACCGTGTAGCACAAGTAGTTTTGAGGATTCTGCCATCTTCTATCTTCTATGTATCTATGTATTCTGAGGAGAAAGTTGTGTACACTGCTTGTATCACACATTTTCCATCAGGTCATCAGAATTAAAAATTCCAATTTTGATTTCTGCTCACAAGGCACTGTTGTAGATAAAATAGATTACCAAGCAAGTCAACCAAATCCATCAACTTTCCATGCTGATCGGTGATACGGTGGTTAGCACTGCTGCCTCACAGTGCCGAGGACCCGGGTTCGATCCCGGCCCCAGGTCATTGTCCGTGTGGAGTTTGCACATTCTCCCTGTGTCTGTGTGGGTCTCACCCCCACAATCCAAAAAGATGTGCAAGGTAGGTGGATTGGCCACATTAAATTACCCCTTAATTTGAAAAAACTAATTGGATACTCTAAATTTATTTATTTTTTAATTTCCATGCTGACTACTTATCTGGGGCACTTCCTCGTTGCCTGAAGGCTTTGGCTCCCCAGCATTTCAATAATACCCAATGGATTTTCCCAGAATTTCACGCAGTGGTTCAAAGAACCTTTACAAGAATCACCTTTGCTCACCCCCATGTCACGAATGTCAGAATCCTCAAAACTACTTGTGCTACACGGTGTCAGCCAACTCTATTACTTCTCTATGATGAAGAGCGGTTGTCAGCCCTACTCCACCTCCTATGAAATTTGCATATGTACCTCCACTGGATGAATAATTGCACATTAGGGCCCCATTATTACATATTCCTGTTACCATTAAATATTCTAATTACCAAGCAGGGGCCAAGTCATTATTTAAGAATCATATTATATGTGATAAAGAACAGGGCAATAAAGGGACATGGCAACCGAGAGGATATCTGGCATTAGGTTACTGCTCATGTGAAAGGTGAATATCAAAACATTCTGAGATGCATGTTTCCTTGTAACCTGCAGTAGCATTGTATATGAGGAAGGGGGTCAGAATTCATTACAGGCTTTGGGGAAACTGAAGCCTAGAGGGTGGGGATGACTGAATGTGGGCATGACACAGGTCCTCTCTTGAAATCATATGCTCATCCTAATTTGCAGATAATACTCTATTATTTATAGATAAATCGAAAAATAGTCAGATGAAATGTTTAAAATTTCACTGCAGTTCAGGTGAAGGAACTGTATGATGCAAAACTGATGAGCTCCAGTTACTGCATTGACGGGAAAATGCAACTACATTGCGGATTCTGTTAGAAATATAGATGAAGGAACTTGTATCAGTATAAAAATGACAAAAATGTGACAACAGGTTTGAAGGTTTTTGCAGACAGTAATTGTGGGTAGATGTGACATTTATGATACATTATGAGTAGTGCGATTTTCTATTTTGTGCTAACTATGCTATTAGGAATAGCTCTGTTAAGGCAATGACGTGCAGTTTTGGTGTTCTCATGTTTACTGAATGGAATAGAAAGAAATAGGTTTAATTCCCAATCCATGCAATCCATGCAGCAATGCACAAGCTGCTGGTCTCTGATTGGCCAGCTGCTCTCGGGAAGGAGAGGAGGTGGTGAAGTTCTGCCTGCTGCTGCCCAGTTAAGTGCCTGAGAGGTACTTGACATAGCGGGCCTTCCCTAAAGGTGGCAACCCGAGATCTCAGCAGCTTTCCAACAAATGGACGAGACCTCCAAATTCCCCCCTTATTTCAAATCTCTGCTGCTGAAAAAGCAGAGGTGTCCACATGCTGCAAGACCCCCCATCATTGTTGTGGTGCCATTGCTGTTTGTCATTTTTATAAATGACCTAGAGGAGGGCGCAGAATGTTGGGTGAGTAAATTTGCAGATGACACTAAAGTCGGTGGAGTTGTAGACAGTGCGGAAGGATATTGCAGGTTACAGAGGGACATAGATAAGCTGCAGAGCTGGGCTGAGAGGTGGCAAATGGAGTTTAATGTGGAGAAGTGTGAGGTGATTCACTTTGGAAAGAATAACAGGAATGCGGAATATTTGGCTAATGGTAAAATTCTTGGTAGTATGGATGAGCAGAGGGATCTCAGTGTCCATGTACATAGATCCCTGAAAGTTACCACCCAGGTTGATAGGGTTGTGAAGAAGGCCTATGGTGTGTTGGCCTTTATTGGTAGAGGGATTGAGTTCTGGAGACATGAGGTCATGTTGCAGCTGTACAAAACTCTGGTACGGCCGCATTTGGAGTATTGCGTACAGTTCTGGTCGCCTCATTATAGGAAGGACGTGGAAGCTTTGGAACGGGTGCAGAGGAGATTTACCAGGATGTTGCCTGGTATGGAGGGAAAATCTTATGAGGAAAGGCTGATGGACTTGAGGTTGTTTTCGTTAGAGAGAAGAAGGTTAAGGGGTGACTTAATAGAGACATACAAAATGATCAGAGGGTTAGATAGGGTGGACAGTGAGAGCCTTCTCCCGCGGATGGAGGTGGCTAGCACGTGGGGACATAGCCTTAAATTGAGGGGTAATAGATATAGGACAGAGGTCAGATGTAGGTTTTTTACTCAAAGAGTGGTGAGGCCATGGAATGCCTTACCTGCAATAGTAGTGAACTCGCCAACATTGAGGGCATTTAAAAGTTTATTGGATAAGCATATGGATGATAATGGCATAGTGTAGGTTAGATGGTCTTTTGTTTTTGACTTCCCATGTCGGTGCAACATCGTGGGCCGAAGGGCCTGTGCTGCGCTGTATCGTTTTATAAAAAAAAACTGCAAAGAGACATGAGCTATCAGCTGATCAGTATAAAGGTTGCTTGGTTTACCTTCTCTGTAGCATGGAGACGACATTACCTTCTTTCAGTGTCTCCCTAAACTGAGATGATATAAGGAGCAAGGAGCAGAACAAATAGGAGGTGTGCACTTCCCATAAGAATATTGATGGACATGACGAAACTTAATAATTCTCCCCGGATATAGTGGCCATTTCAGAAGTAAAATCTTTGATTTATTAAACTATGTCTGCATTAAAAAAATGCGACACTTACTGATTTATTGGTCAACATTTCTACATGCTTCATGCAGCATCTACTGTCACAAGCAAAGTGTGTCAAAGCTATTGGAATGTGGGGCTGGGGAACATGATTGTATAAAAACATGTGTTGAACCCCTGTGGAACTGGGATTCAGCATTTCCTGGTCCCCAGTCAGTGCTACATGGGGCCCACTTGGAAGAACGGCCTGCTGATATTTAAAACCTGAACCTGATCTGAGATTATATCCAATTTCCCTCCAGGTACCTGCGCGAGTGCTGCTGATCTCTAGTTGGTTCCAGCATAATTGAAATCAGGACTCACTGTGTTGTGAAACTTTGAATGTGAAACAGTGTCCTGCCAGTTGATAATATAGCACATTATTATTCTAACATAATGTATTAATGGGGACCCAAATAGCTTCCCACTTTCCTGTCTTCTACCATTCACATTTTTACAGTGTTTCTATTTTCCGCAATTAATCATTCAAACTCACCTGATTACATTTTCCACCTAGAAAACACAAGGGACACTCGTGAAGTTAACTAATTCAGAGGAGAACAATTGCTCAATCACAAAAATGGAGCATCATCATCATAGGAATGGGAGAAAGTGTGACAGGGAACACTTGGTAGATAACATTACGCTGCAGAAATATCCAACTTGCTTGTTAAAAAGTACACTTTTGACCTCCTGTTGAGGTAGATTTGCCGAGATCTTATTGAATGGAGGAACACACACGGTGGGCATATTATGGCCTCCTCTTGTTCCTATTTCTCATTTTTAGGTATTTTTATTTGTATTTTTAGGTATTCTTTGGAATTTCCATTCTGTCAGATGATTTGGTGAACTACTTTCCAGTTAACTCCTATGCTAAATTATTAAAAACGTACTGGCAGTCTGGTAATAAATACATAGTCTTGATCATATTAGTATATGGTTCCACACTGAGAGTATAAACCAAACCGGATTAAAGCAGAAGGGAAACTCTCTTTAATAAAATAAAAGTTCAAAGGCAGTTTACGCTGAAACCCCAAAAAGCCCTGGCTTCTACTTCAAATGCTCTATTTCAGAGCATTTATGGTTTTAGCTCTCCCAATAAAGTGGAACTTGTAATCCAGGTGGATCTCTTTACGCTCTAGGGTCAATAATGGAAACCATGGCCTGGAGGTTTAGTTAAAGGAGATGATATAGAGTTTCTCACAGATGAAATTCATAAGACAGTGGACTGAAAGAAACCCCTATTCCACACTGAATTCTTTACAGTACAGATTTTACTTTTGTACCAAAGTCAAACGACTGTTGAAACTTGAAAGGTCCATGGAATTTTAAGAGTTATAAACATGTTCTTGGGAGTGCCAGCTGTTTATTATGAGCTTATGGGTGCAAACGGGCTGTTTAGCTCACTGGGCTAAATCGCTGGCTTTGAAAACAGACCAAGGCAAGCCAGCAGCATGGTTCGATTCCCGTAACAGCCTCCCCGAACAGGCGCCGGAATGTGGCGACTAGGGGCTTTTCACAGTAACTTCATTTGAAGCCTACTCGTGACAATAAGCGATTTTCATTTTTCATTTCATTCAAGGATCACAAAGCCCAATATTCACTTTGCATTTCTTTGTAAGTGTAACACATGATTAACTTTTTGGACAAGTTTACAAATGGACTAACAGTATGTGGTTCAATGTCCTTATCATAGAATAATACAGGACACAAGGAGGCCATTTGACTCATCGGGCTGGATTCTCTGGCCGAATCCACCCGAAGAATCCTGCCCGAGGTATATGGAGTTCTCCATTGTACGCAACTTGCCCGTGGCGTTCTTGAGGCGGGCGGGGGAAGGAGAATCCAGCCCATCATGTCTGTGCTGTCATTTTGGATTTGAGTTTATTGTCACGTGTACCAAGATACGGAGAAAAGTATTGTTCTGCCTCCAGTCCAGACAGATCGTTCCATACATGAAAAAGCATAAGACATACGATAGATACACAATGTAAATGCATAGACACAGGCATCAGGTGAAGCATACGGAATGTAGTACTACTCGGTACAGAAGATGTGTGGAGAGATCAGTTCAGTCCATTAGAGGGTCATTCAAGAGTCTGGTAACAATGGGGACTAAGCTGTTTTTTGCATCTGTTAGTGGCAAAGGTATCCAATTTTGGCAGACTAAGAGTCCCATTCATCTTCCTTTTCCCCCCTTCAAGTATTCATTCAATTTCTTTCCAAAAATTATTATTACGCATGCTTCCTCTACCCAGTGCACAATAAGAAAATCACAAAATCATGGGTTATGACTTAACTGCCAGTTTCTTTACTTTCGCAGAAAACTTTTTTAATACCTGGCTGCAAGTTGTTGAACAGCATAAACCAGAATAGCTGTATGTTCAATCCAAAGTCAGTTTTGAATTAGTTGATCTCATCGAGTCACAGTAGAGATGCTACTAATGTCTCTCAGTTAAAGGAAGAAAACTGTATAACCCAAATTCTCATTGATTATTGCTCTACAAAGACACCCCCCTAGAAGTGAGTTTTGTGCGTCCATGGAGTAAGGGGACAGAATCAGTTGTGGTGCTTGCTCCCTTGTGGTTGAATGACACAGCATCACAAATGATAGTTGGTCACCAAATGGCACTGTTAGACGATAAGCATTTGGAAAATTATATCATAGCCAAAATTAATATTTTCAAGGAACATGAAGGGGTTGTCAGAAAATTGGGAGGAAAAGTATACTTTCTTTATTCAATTTATAAGCCTTTTTCTTTTCTTTTGCAGTCTATGGTGTTACTTCTCCAGAGTCAACGTCAGTACATCTTTGAATTTGACCAGACAGATCGTCTCCATGCAGTCACAATGCCCAGTGTAGCCAGGCATACCATGTCAACTCATAATTCTGTTGGTTACATCCGCAATATCTACCATCCTCCCGAAAGCAACGCATCGATGATCTTTGATTTCACAACGGAAGGGCGAATACTGAAATTTGCCTACTTGGGCACTGGACGTCAGGTCTTCTACAAATATGGAAAGTTATCAAAGCTCTCCGAGGTCCTTTATGACAGTACTGCTGTCACCTTTGGTTATGATGAGTCAACAGGTGTGCTCAAAATGGTCAACTTGCAAAGTGGGGGGTTCTCATGCACAATCCGCTACAGGAAATTTGGTCCTCTGATTGACAGGCAAATCTATAGATTCTCTGAGGAAGGCATGGTAAATGCACGGTTTGATTACACGTATCATGATAACAGCTTTCGAGTTGCCAGCATGAAGCCCATTATCAGTGAAACACCACTTCCTGTTGACCTGTACCGTTATGATGAGATATCGGGGAAAGTTGAACATTTTGGGAAGTTTGGAGTAATATATTATGATATAAATCAGATCATTACCACAGCTGTGATGACCTTGAGTAAGCATTTTGATACTCATGGGCGCATCAAAGAGGTTCAGTACGAGATATTCAGGTCACTCATGTACTGGATGACAGTTCAATATGACAGCATGGGGAGAGTGATCAAAAGAGAGATTAAGCTCGGCCCTTATGCCAATACCACCAAATACACATATGATTATGATGGAGATGGGCAGTTGCAGACTGTTGCTGTGAATGA